>NC_090296.1:150045775-150348805 GCF_039906515.1 Pseudorca crassidens | reverse complement strand
CCTTCCATCACCTTCGGCTCCCATTTCTTTCTCATTTCTGATATTCAGTTGGTCACCAGGGTCTCTGCTCTGGATATCTCTGGAACTCTGCCTTCTGCCAAACTCACTGCTTGCTTCCAGGCTCCCTCATCTCCCACCCGGGCCATTGTCCCCTGTGGTCTCCCTGCCCCCGGTCTTGCCCCCTTCTGATTCATCCTGTTTGACCAGAATCCAGACCCACTGTCCTGTCTGGCCCCCTGCTTGCTGTCTCCTCCAAGAGGGAGGTGGGCTGGGGTCAGCTGCAGGATGGATGCCATCACTCTCAGTCAACCCCACCCCTTCCACTTAGTAGGTCCACTCTGGTGGCCTGGTCAGGCAGGGTCAGCTTCTCCCCCACTGGGTCCTGGCTCCTTCCTCCTGGTCCATCTTTGGGACCACAGTCCCAGCTGGTCCTGGCCTGGCAGTCCTCTCTGCCCGACGCTCCCGAAGTCCCAGTGCAGAGGGGACGGTGCCAGAGGGAACCTGAAGGGGCCTCAGCGGGGGTGTGTGTGTGTGTGTGTGTGTGTGTGTGTGTGTGTGTGTGCGCGCGCGTGCTCTGGCTGGAGTCCATCTCTCCCACTATAAGGGGCTATCCATCCAGGCTCCCCGTCACCTGAGGTCCCTGTCCACCTCTCACCGCTGAGATCCCAGGGGAAGCCTGTCTGCTCTCTGGCTCTCGCAGGAGAGATCCCGCTCTTACCTGGGCCAGGCCACCCTGGGAGTGTGTTCTGCCCTCTCTCAGGGCTTCTGCAGCACCGTGCACAGTTCTCAGCGTTGCTCCCTCCCCGCTCTGGCTGCACCAGCCTCATGCTGGCCACACAGCGGGGCTTCACTGGGCACAGTATGTCCCAAATGGCCCTGCTCAACAGAAGTGTTGGCTTCGAGCAGCCCCACTGGTGCTCCCACACCAATCCAGAAAAGACCCACCTATCCTGCCCTATGGCTGTGGCCCCACCTATCCTGCCCTATGGCTGTGGCTCAGCTGGTATGGCTCCGCACAGGGTCTGGACACCCCACTTCATGACATTCTTGCCCCCTGCTCTGAGTGGCCTCGCTTCACCGACCTCTGCCTCTGGGTTCTCAAGTCTTGGCCTTCCCAGGGCCTGGTTACTGCACCGTGACCTCTGCTCTGACCCGGGGATGAGCGCCTGTCTCAGACCCCCATCTCCTATGGGCTCCTGAGAGTCCCAGGGCTGAGAGCTGCTGCCGGGGACCGACCTCCTAGACACCTTATCACTCGCTTGCTTCTACTCCCTGCCTGCCCCCTGGGGACAGGAACAGAGGTGGGAGGAGAGACAGGAATGTCAGAGCTGAAGAGCCCAGTGAAAGTCCCTCCCTCCCAGAGTCAGCCTTGAACTAGGCAGTGCTTGACCGGTGGCCTGGGGGACTGTGTCATCCTCCAAGCTTCTGCGGCTGAATGGTCTGTGTTTCCATGTACATTACTCCAGACCCCATGAGCCACAGCCACAGATGTCATGCTTGGCTGGTCCTGCACGAACACCTTTCAATCTGTCATCACAAGTCAACAAGCCTGCCCTTCCCCCTCCCACCAACAGCCTCTCTAGACGTTTGCTGAAAGAAGGAATGAATTCCAGTCTGGACATGTCTGCCTTTCACCTTCTGTTAGAAATGACCTATGCACAAAGGTGTTTATTAATTGCAGCTCTGTTTGTAATTAAAAAAAGACTATAAATTACCCAAATGTCCCTCGAGAGATTAGCTAAATAAACTACAGCACATCCACACAGTGGAATACTATGCAGCTGTAAAAAAGATGAGGACGATCCATATACTTATAGAGAACGATCTCCACAACATAGTGAGAAAAACAGGTGTAGAATAGTGTTTGTAGTATGCTACCACTTGTACAATTATACAGATGTGCATATATATGGCCATAGAGCTATACATCTTTGCATATATTTGCATATATAATGCATACATTTGCGTATATAATGTCTCTGGAAGAATGCATAAGCAACTGGTAACATCAAAATCCTTTGGAGAGGAGAACTGGATTGCCGGGGTCAGCAGCAGAAACGAGCATTGTCAACGTACACTTCTTTGTAACTTCTGAATGTCGAACCATGGTAATATATTACCAATTCTAAAATTTTATCTACCTACTTATTTATTTTTGGCCATGCCACGTGGCATGTGGGGATCTTAGTTCCCTGACCAGGGATCAAACCTGTGCCCCTGGCATTGACAGCATGGAGTTTTAAACACTGGATCTCCAAGGAAGTCCCAATTCTAAAATTTTAAAATAAAAGGCAGTGGCTGTTTGAGAGGCCCAGCCGGCCATCCACTCCCCAGGTTCTCCAACCTGCACCCTGCACTCCTGGTCACCAGGACACTCCTCTTTCGGACCCCAGCGGTCCAGCGTACTGGAGAGTGATCTCCACCAAACATGCTTAGCCTGCCCTGAGAGTCCACGGGAGCCACTGATGGGGTGGGCCCCTGTTCTTGCAGTGATTCTGCCCTGGAGATCGTCATCACTTCCCCACTGGTCCCCCTTATGAAAGCCCCTGGATATACAAGTGCTCATGCTTGAGGAACTGCACCATGTCTTTCCAGGAGGCAATGGGTGCCCCATAACCAGCTTGTTTCCCTTTTCTGTCCAGGCTACCAGGAAGTTCTCAGATGTAATTACTTACTTGCCTCTCCTCACCTGTGCCCACACCGTACGGGCTCTCCTTTTGGAACACCAGCCCTTCCCCCAGGTCCCCAAAGCCTGTGGATCTGACCAGAGGTGAGGGGAGCCCAGGTGACAACCAGTGTGGCCGGAGGGCAGGTAAGGCCCCTTGCGGGAGAAAGAGGATAGAAGGGCAGCGGCAGGCTCGGGGCAAGGTGAGTGGGCACGCAGAGAATGCTGCGTGATTGCCTAGGTGCTTCCAAACTATTTCACTCATTTCTTGAGTGTGGCTAAGAGTCTAAGAGAATTAAATAAAGTTGGTTATATTTTATTCATATAGTCTGACAGAGGAAAAGTCAATCTAGATCAAGCTTGTCTGAATTTCTAGATGGGTTTCTGGAATACTGGCTAAGCTTGCTAAAAATTCATTCATTCACTCTTCTAAAATGAATTTTATTTTAAGGTCTGAGTTAGATTTTCCAAGTTGAAAAAAAAATCAAAATTCAACTAGGAAGTATCTTCTTGAAAATAATTCTCTCTTTTTTTCAGGGCAAAGAAGTTGCATTAGCCTTGCTGGATTAGTAAGATCTGGTCTTTAAGTATAAATTGCTGAATTTAACAGTCGGCCTGGATGTCCACTGACCTGAACAATCTAGAACAAGGAGGACTGACATTTATTAGCAGTGACAGCTCGGGGTCTGGCACAACAGACACTCAGGTATCTGTTGGGAGATAAGCTCCCTCTATCTGAGCTTCATCTGCCAAAGGGGGATTCTCTCTCCCCTGTGTAGAACTGCAGTAACAGCAGCGTTACTTTGGTGGTTACCGGAAATGCTAAGCCTGAAAAGGACTTTGTAAGCTGCAAAGGTGCTCTATCTGAGCGGTGGCTGGAGGAGAAGGTATGGTAGGACAGCACCTGGTGCTTTCACAGGATGAGATCTTGACACTCCCTGCCGTTGCCCACCGAGCCCGGGAGGTGGGAAGCCCCAGAGGCTGTGGGGTGCATCCTGGGATGGTTTTTGTAGCACAGCGCAAGCCCAGGTTTCAGTGACATGGTGACGCAGTGACCGGCTGGGATGGGAGTGGAGGGGGGACCTTCAGTGCTCGGCACTCCCCAGATTCAGGCCTCTTTTACTGCTCAGTTCCACAGCCTCCTCTGACCTGACCTCCTGCCTCCAGATGGGTCGTCCTTCTGTCTCTTCTCACCCTGCCGTGATCTCTCCAGCACAGAGATCACAGCAGTTCGTCTCTAGTGGAGAGACCTGTGCTGGCTCCCCACTGTGCTCTGTAGCCTGCACACAGGCTTTAGGGGCCAGCTCTGCCTACCCTGCAACCTACATTTCCTGTCCTACTTGTCCCTTTCTTGGCGGAGTCTCCCTGATGCCCCCAGGCGGGAAGGAGATGCCCCTGTAAGCGTGAGCACAGATTCTGCTTTCTGTCATTAAACCCATCAAGACGGCGCCTTTGCCTTTCTCCTCAGTTACTCGAGTGTGTGTGTGTGTGTGTGTGTGTGTGTGTGTGTGTGTGTGTGTGTGTGTGTGAGTGATCAGATCTGCATTTTGGAAAGTGGTCTGGCTGCGGAGAGGCACGGGGATGGCGGGACGCAGCGGATGTAGGGAGACGGTTCTCCCAGCATCTCTAGAGCCCTGCTTTCAGGCACGTGGTGGGTCTGCACGTCCCCACCACCGCTGAACTGAAGCCACATGACCTGCCTTGTGGTCACGTGGTCAGCATGGGTCACTTCCGGGGGGCGCTTTAAGAGCCAGGGAGAGATCTGCCGCATTCTCTGCCCTTGGCTGTGGTGACTGTGGAGGCAAGTGTCAGGATGAATCTCCATCAGGCTGGGTCCCTGAGTGATCACAATGAGCAGTGCCCTCCTGCCAACCGCATGGGACCTAAAGCATGAGCAAGAAATAAGCCTCTGTCATGTTCATGGAGATCTGGGGCTTGGTTGTTACTGCAGCATGACGCCACTCATGCTGACCAGTACACCTGTTAGGAGGCCCCCACCTAAGTCCAGACAAGAGGTGATGGCTGTCTGGACTAGAGCCTTGGAGGAAGAGAGGGACAAGAGTGGATGGTCTGAGAGAGATTTAGGAGGTGAAATCCATGGGGCTGGGTGAAGGTGTGGCTGCCAGGGTTGAAGGAAACTCCTGCAGTCATTTTTTCTCTTTCAGGGGCATGCTTGCTCAGACATTCTCAGAAACCCATAGGCTATTTGAGATAAGATTTACCATCCTACTTTTATATCCAGGGTCAGGGCTCCGTGTTGACTCACTTCAAACCTGCCAGAGACCCAGGTGATCTGGGTCATTGCTTCATGCAGAAGGAACCTTGTCCTAAAGGTGAAAGCTGAAGCCACAACAGCTACCATGAATTGATCGGACCTACGGTGCTACGCTAGGGCTTTCCAAATAGCATCAAGTACCACACTCAGAACAGGGCTGCCGGGTAGGCTGTGTTACGGTTCCCACCTCACAGATGGGGAAACTGACGCTCAGAGAGCAATAAGACCTTCCCTAGGTAGGAGGTGACAGAGCCAGGATCCAAAGCCAGTCTGTGTGGCTCGAAACCCACAACTTTCACCTAAGGCTGCGTCATTGCCAGAGACAGAGAAACCCCTCAGTGAATGAGCTGGGAGTCGAGGCTGCGCCCTCCTCTCCGAGCAGCGGATGATGGGCAGTGGGGGAGTCCGAGGCTCCCAGCTGCTCCCTGCACGACAGCCGCCTTTACGGAGGTGTTTGGGCGTTGGCAGTGTTCTGGGCCCCCCTCAAGTGCACGCGTCACCAACTCTCCTGCATAAACATCGGGGGCTGAGTCCTGTTCTTGGCTCTGTACACATGGGCGCCGGCTCCAGGCTCCCACGGATTCCAGGGAAACGGGACTGCAGGGTGTGGATGCCTGCCTTGGGGTGTTTATCCTTGACTCCTGGGATTCGAGGTGCAAGGTTCCAACCCAAGCAGAAACAAAAGCTGCTTCACAGATGTCACCAGAGAGGCAGTGGCATCATTTCGCTTGCTGCTAATTCTCTCTCTCCCTCATTTGTCATTTATCTCGGCAGAGGATGGTAAACTCACACAGTCCCTCAGCCCAAGTCTTTATGCTGTGCTTGTGCCTGGAAAGCTCAGGTTTTAGAGTCAGGTAGACCTGGGTTCACGTGCCAGCTTTGCCACGTATGCTCTCCGTAACCTTGAACAAGTTGCTTGCCATCTCTGAGCCTCAGTTTGGTCATCTCAAAAATGGGTTACCAGGTATAACCTCACAGGGCTGTTGGGACGATGAGGGGAGGTATTGTACGTAAAACATGCACTCTGACTCTTACTTCTAAGGGGAAGGAAGACCCTTCACAAACCACCAGCCAAATACATCAATTAATCCCGACCTGATGAGCGATGTGGATGAAGGAGAGAGGGTTGTCCCTGCCTGTGATGGGGGACCTGGGGCTCCTCTAGCTCCTGCGGTGAGGGGAGGCCCTCAGGAGGTGACTTTTAGGCTAAGACCTAAAGGGAGGTCTTAGGAGGAGGAGAAGTTGGTCACTAAAGGCTGGGGGGAGTCGGGGATCATTCCAGGCACAGGGAGCAGCTGCTGCAGAAGCCTTGAGGTGGGAAAGAGGAGGCAGGTGTAGGGTGAGGAAGGAGGGGGATGGGAGGATGGGGCAGAGTTAGCAAGACAGGCAGAGGCCGGAGCCCGCTGGCTCCTCCAGGTCATGTTGGAGAATCTGCATTTTTTCCTAAAGGCAGTGAGAGCCAGTGACACTTCCAGTGGCTTAGCACATGGTCAGCTGTGCCCTTTAGAAGCTCACTCTGGTGGCTTGCTGTGTGGCAGGGGACTGGCGTGGGGCGAGATGGGACCATGTGAGCGAGTTCAGCACATCAACCCTGACGCTGTGAGCTCCTGAACCAAGGCAGGGGCAGGGAGAGAGTCCGGACTCCTTAGGATGGAGAATTCCTCGCACTTGGTGTTTACTGCGGGAGTGAGTCTAGGGAGAGTGCCCTACTCCACCGTGAGCCCTTTGAAGACAAGGATTAAGTTTGATTTTTCTCTGTATCCACAAGACCCAGCATGGGCTTCACACCGAGAGCCAAAATGTTTACGGCACGCACAAATGGCAGTGAGATTTTAGGGTAGGCTTGTGTGTGTACCGTTTGCTTCTGACCTTCATCCCACTGTCGCCAAGCAGAGGGGCAGGGACCTGGTACTTCCTTGTCCCAATTAAGGTGTCCTTACTGAGCTGCTTCAACCTCATCTCAGTGCTAGAAATATCTGGGGGCTGGGGTGGGGAGATGGGCACCCCACACACTTACCCCTGGGGTCCCACACCTGCCGGGCTGGGCCTGGTCTGGAACCGTGGGGCAGCCCTGCTGGCCCTTCCATAGGTGCAAGGATCGTGGGCTGAGTTGCTGGTACCACGTGTGTGCATGACGTCCCTGTGTCCCTGTGTCTGGGGCGGGGGTTGCTTTTCGAGTACACTTACTCCCCTACATTCACGTTTGTGTTTTTCTGATTGGCCCAGAGGGCTGAACGTGCTACAGCAACAGGCAGGCAGGCTTTGTGGTGAAGACGGCGCAGCTGCACAGAAAGCCAGAGAGCCTTTCAGTGGCTGCCTTGCTGGGTGGCGCTGGTGAGATTGTTTCCTCATCTGTAAACCGGGCACACTCATGGCTTTAGGGCTGTTGTGAACAGGTATCCACCAGGCCAACCAGAAATGTGTCCTGTGAATGAGGACCAGGAGAGGGACTTCCTCTTGTCTCCAGGGAAAGCCACCCACTGGGTGGATAACAGGTGCTAATGGGCACCGCCAGCTTCCGGAACCTCTGCCCACATCAGTGCTGAGGTTCCGGCTGAAGGGATCTGTGTCCCTTCTGTTTTACAGGAATCAGGAAGAGTCTGGGCGGGGTGGGGGGGCAGTAAGGGGAGTGCTGGGGTTGGTTTGGTCAAGTCCACCACTGAGAAGCTGGGTCTGGAAGCTCTGTTTCGGGGGGCTGGGAGTGAGGGTGGGAAAAGCCAGTGTGGGGTGACTCCATGCCTGAGCAGGGCAAGAACCCCAAGGGTCAATCTCTGAACCCAAATTCGAAGTCCAGGGCCTCTGGGCCTTCAGTGTGTGGGCTGTAGGGTCAGAGGTGAGGAGGTCAGGGCTGAGCAAGCAGGGCTCAGGCCAGCGTGTAGAGGGGTGCTTGCAACTGTCAGTCAGCACAGGAGCGCGGCTGTGCCCCTCCGATCTCAGGAGGCCTCGGGATTCCAGGCCAGAGCTACCACAGACGCCGTCAGAGCAGTGTAGAAGCAGCCAGAGGATAGCACATCACGTTAGGATGGGCCTGGGCTCCCAGAGCACCCTGAGAGCCCTTCCTATTACAGCATCTTCACAGTGTAAGGTGACCATCCTATCCTACTAGAGCCTCTTCACGGTGTAAGGTACCATCTTTATCTGTGTTCATCTTCCCTGGGGGCCGGGGACTGTGACATCCAGCTTCCTGGGCCTATGAGCCCACGCTGGGCCTGGACTGGTACACAGTCAGTCCTCAGGACATGAAATGTGGAATTGACAAGCGACACCAGTAAGTTCAGCTCAATTAGTCTCCTGAGCACATACTGTGTGCTTTGTCCCTGACTCATCCCTGTCATTCGGGTGGTTCCCAGCCAAAACCTGGTTTCTATTTCTTGAGAAACCATCTCGGGCCCCTCCAGATGGAAGCTGCCTGCTCAGGCCTGGATAAAAATGACATCCTGCTAAAACCAAGTCTTCACTAGATGTTGGCCAGTCCAAACTGATAGCCTCTTTGAGGCCTCCTAACATGGGTTCTCTGCCACATGCCCAGCAGGTTTTGAATCAAGGTTTCCTGTGGTTTACAAGGCAAACCCAGTCACAGAATGGCTTGGAGCTGGGCCTCTCATGAGGGTGCTCTGTGGGTGCTACGGGGGCTCCCCCTCAAGGAGAAACATGGAGCAGCTGCAGAGGCCGTCAATTTTACTCAAAGGTTTAGAAAAGAAAAAGATAGAAGTTTTTATAGACACGTGCAGACCAAAGGAACGGGATCTACTTTTCCATACGAGCCAAACTCTCGGTCTGGAGTCAAATGGAACATCTCTATAAGTGTACGGAACAAAGCACACATCTTTAACAGAAATTTGCACCTGAGCTGGGCAGCACCAGACCATCCCCTATTATTCCCAACCCTCTGCTGTTCTCTTGTGCCAGGAGGGCTACTCTTGGGACCACATTTGAGGATCTCTGACTGTTGGTGTTCTGGGGAAACGGCTCAGACCACACGTGCACATGGTCAAGTGGTTTTGCACTCCTGTCCCTCCCATAATCCACTGCTAGCAAGATTCAACACCCAAGCCAAGAGGTGAATGATCTGGAATCAACGCTAAGATCTCATTTTCAGGAATTCTTAGACATTGGGTGAATTCTAGGTCTGACTCTGCCACTGAATCAGAAACAGGTAGGTAGTTTCTTCCCAACCTGCTCTTCAGTTTCCCTATCTGTCAAATGGGAGTGGGCTGTACAATCTCTCTGAGGTTCCTTTCAGCTTCAACATTTTATGTCAGACCTCTATTCCTTGTCCAGGTGGGTATAATTCAGATTCAATTAACATTTATCATGTCAAACTAAAATGGACTGTGAGCACACTTCCATAAATATTATTTGTGTTCTCAAAACCCCAGAAATATAGGTGTTATTACCTCCATTTTGCTTACAAAACAGCGGCTCAGAGAAGTTTAGTGTGTTAACTGAGGTCACACAGCCAGGAAGTTGCAGAGCTGTGATTCAGTCTCAGGCCTGTTTCTGGCTTTGCGTCCAAGGGGCTGAGAGCACACACTGTGTGCCCAACAACTCAGCTTCCTTCAGCCCTCTCTCCCTGCCTGCCCGGGAGCTCAGCTCTGTGCTCTGGGGTAGGGGGCCGAGGATGGGCGCCAGTTGGGGCTATAGGCCACTGGTAGTACAGGTGGACTTTGGCCAACAGGTGTTGATAATGTTCTGGAAGGCTGGCAAAGGGCAGGTTATCAAGGGCTGAGAGGGCATCTCTGGCCTAGCCTGGGTCTGGGTCTCCCAGGTGTCTTCCAGGCCCCATTTGTGCCTTTAACTTAAGAAGCTGCCTACTCTTTGCTTTGCTTTGCCATCTGGGAGCCCCTACCTGCCACATGGCTTGCCATCCCCAGAGACCCACCCTCACATATTCCTGTCCACCTTTCTCAGCCTTCGAAATCATCTCACAGTACCTCTGGGCTGAGGGCAGGGAAGGAAGAGATGTGCTGCGGGGATTGAGCTCAGATCTGTCTCGACCATTAGGAGGGCGACTTCAAGGATGCTTTTATTTCAGCCAATTCAATCACCACCAGTCTGCCTGCAGTAATGGCTTTTGAGCCCCCGGTTATCTTCTCAGAACCTTAAGGTGGCCTCAACTCCTGGCATGACATTGGGCAAGTAAATTCCTCTCTTTTGGCCTCAGTGACCTCATCTAGGCAATAACCAGCTGGTTGGGTCCCCATGGATCGCAGGTCCTCCCAGCGGTGACATGTTAGCATCCACTATCTTTGACTTTACCTTCCCAGAGGAGGGGAACAGACTAGATGCCTTTGGAGAGTGCATCAAGCTTAAAAATTGCACTCGCGCTGTCTGGTGCTCTCACTCGGCACCCGCAGGTGCCAATCCATCCCTCCACACCAAAGGCACACCCGCGCCCCGCCCAGGCCCCCCGGTAGATCCGAGCCTGGCCTTTTAGCCTCGCAACTCCGGAAACGCTAGAGCAGCGCTAGAGCCGCGACTGCGGCGGTGGCGGAGGCGCAGGGGGCGGAGGAGGAGAGATGCGCCCACTTGTCCCGCGGCCTCCGCAGCGGCCCTGGCGCCAGCCCCGGCGCATCAGAAAGGTCCCTGGAACCCTTCGGTTTGTTGCTTGCGCCCGGGGCCGGCTGGGAGTGCGCCACCGGTCGATGGCACCTCACCGACCCCTGCGGCCTCGCAGCCTCCCAACTTGGCAGAGAGAGCGCAGGCTCTTCTTCGCGCCCAGCCGCGGTGAGGTAGGGGCCGCGGCGCTCGCACGCCTCCGTCTCGCCCTTCCCGTGCCTAAGCGCGGGGAATTACACCTCCCCGGTCCGGGGCTCTCCCGGGTGGGAGTGGAGGTGGGAGCACCATTTCTGGCTGGATGTGGGTCTACATTCATTGCTTACGTCTCCCGCGGGAGCCCATCTCTCTCCGCGCCTCATCCCCTTCCGCGTCTCCGCGTCTTGCCCGCTCTGCGCCCGCCTCCCACCGAGCTCGCCGGGTGAAGGGCAGCCGCAGCCCACACCCGCTCCCTGTCCGCAGTCCCTGCCCCCTCTGGCCACCGCGGGGTCACCGCCCGCTTAGGCCAACCCTCCCTTCTCGCCGAGGGCGCCGAGTAGAGGGACTAAAGTTCGGGCGCCTTCGGCCGGCGTAAGGGCCTGCGCCCCGAGGGCCGCGGCCCGGGCGCTGGGAGGTCAGACGCGGCGCTGGCCTCACCTGTTTCTCCAGAGGCTCCTTGGCCGAGAGCGTAGGCTTGGGGGAGGGCGCGCGGTCGCAGACGCAGCCCTCCAGCAGGTAGAGCCCCGAGGGCCGCGAGCTCGAGTCGCTCTCGAAGTAGAAGAGCAGGTTCTGCAGCAGCGCGAACCACTTGGTTTGCCATTTTGTGTTGTCCGAACTCCGCTTGCTCAGGTAGCCCTTGCGCGTGCCGTCCTTGCGCGCCAGCAGTCCCAGGGACGCGACGTGGCCATCGTTCAGCCGGATCCCCTTCTGCATGGTGCTCGGAGGCCAGCTAGACTCCACGCGCTTACATTTTCTCCGCGCGGCACCCGGCAGCCCCTGTCCGTGCGGCGCGCTGCCTCTCTCAGGCGCTCGCTCGCTCCTTCTCGCTCTCCCCTCCCCCCAAATTTCTACAGTCCGGGATCTGGCGCCGAGCCGCGGCTGCTGGAATCCAGATGTACCATTCCCCTCCAGAACCTCTTCCCCGTTTCGCAGAGCCCCCGGGCCCTGGAGATGCTTCCCGACCCTCCCCTGGCGCCGGGCAAACTGAGGGACTGGCGAGCTGCGCGCTGGCGAGGGGCAGGCGGAGTCATGTGACGCCGATCCCTCGAAGAGCCCGCTTTAGCAGCGCGGACAGGGACACACGCACGCAGCCCGCCGAGGCGCAGAGCCGCGCGCAGGCTGCACCTTGGCGCCTCCTCCCCCTCCCCGGACACACAGACGCACACGCATAAACAAATCCTGTCCTCCCTCCCCTGATATCCTCTTCTCCCCTTCGGGTGTTAAAAAGCAAATCGGATCAATTTTCGTTTAACCCAGTGGAACACCAGAGGCTCGCCATCCCGGGAGTTTGCGTCTTTGCGCCCCGCCGCGGCGCACTGTAGACCTTGGGTTAAGTCCCATTTGTCATTTTCTCCTCCAAAGGCTTCCTCCTGGTACTTTATTTTTCTAATCCGTGGTGGATGGAGGAAGGTGGATGGCGAAACAGAGCTGAAAGAGCTTTCAGTTCTAATATTTGCGTAATCGGCCAGGTCACATTCATTTCAGCATCCAGCCCCACTTCTGGTGGCTTCCCCAGCGACCTAAGGACAATACAGACGGAGATGTGGAGGGGGAGGTGAGCGTTTATTTTATTTTATTTTGAATGTTGCCATAATTACGGGCGCCACCCCCTGCGCCCTGAGGTCTGGCCGGCGAGCCGCTGCTGGGAGTTTTCTGCAAATACCCTCCAAAGCCTGAAGGCGGGCTTCAAACGCAGGCGCCAGGGACCATGGGAGCCTTCAAATAGCTGCGCTGGCGCAATGATACCTTAATGATAGATTTTCCATTCTTATTTTTAGCTCCCATTCGCCTACACAGTTACACGGCATTTATCCGAGAACGTCACAGCGCCCGCCTGCTGCACCGGGAGGGCGCGCGGGCCGCCGAGCAGCCGGGGCGCTGGAGCGGGGAGCGCGCACCGCCGTCTGCCGCAGAGGGCAGCGGCCTCGCTCGGGCCGGGAGCGGCGCCCAGCCCGGCCTGGCCTGTTTGCAGCGAGGATAGGCGGCCGCGTAGCCCTCAAGAGGGAGGAAGAAAGGACACCATTTTTCAGAACCTGCGGGGCCCCCTCCTCCCCCACGGGCAACATGCACACACCCTGGTCTGGAGCGAGGGAAGGGCCTGGGAATCAGGTAGCCCTGGGAAGGCCCAGGGAAGTCCACGGAGAGACACCCGGCTGTGGCTGAACTGGACCTGCCCCGGTCCTGGGCACGATGGTGCAAGCCTGCCTTTTTTAGGTGGGGACAGTTCCGAGGGAGAGATTGACAGTGTTACCTTACTCTTCCCTCTCGGTTCCCACGCTCTGGGCTTGGGAACTGTCTAAGGACGCGGTGAGGCTGATTTTTCTTCGCGAATAATGAAAGCAAAGAAGGGAGATGGCTAAGCTTCTTTATTTAGTCTCGATTTTCCCAAGGAGGTCCCTATACCGTGACCACCTTTACTTCTCTTTTGCCCTCTTTATGGAAGCAGAGTTTCCAGAAGTGAGGTTCCTAATCCAGGCTCTCTTCGTGTAAACTTTTCTATTAGGAAGCCTGATACAGAGGCCAAGGAAGCGTCAGGGAAGGGACACTGTTCTGAGTGCTTCAGATCCGCTAAGTTGTTTAATCCTCACACAATTCTATGGAGTAGTGTCCACCCCTCCCCCCCGACGCCTCATCAGCTCCATTGTACAGAAACGGGAAACGGAGGTGTGGAGGGGTTGAGTGACTTGTGCAGAGTCACTCAGCTGGAAAGTGGCAGGGGCGGGATTTGAACTTGGTAGCCTGTCCCCACTGGAATTCCTTCATTACTTCACTCATTCACTCATTCAGTTAGATACACCTCATCCCACCAGTGTTCACTGAGCCCCTAGTCTGTGCCAGGGCTTAGGCTGGGCCACTGGGGACATGGTGATAAACAAAACACAGTTCCTGCTTTCTGGAGCTTAGACCAGCCCAAGGGTTCCTTCTGTATAGGGCCCTTGGCAGGAGGGAAACCATTTTCCCCTGGGTTTGGGGAAGAGGTGTAAATCAGGAAAAGAACTGAATCCACTTCCGTGGACCTCAACCTTGGTGCACTTAGAGTCCCTGGAAAGATTCGTTAAATATCTTTGTTCAGGCTGCACCCCAGATGGGTAAGTCAGAACCTCTGAGAGTGGGACATGGGCATCAGTACTTAGAAGGCTCCCCAGGTGATTTGAACGCACAGCCAAGGCTGAGAACCACGGATCTGAAGCTTGGATGAAGAAAATCCCCTCTCAACCTCCTCCCTCCCCACGGCTGGCACTGAGTCGGCCAAACGGCCCCCTCTTGCTGGTTTTGGAGTTCCTGGTGGGAACTCCAGGAATTCCTGGTGGGTCGGGCCACGCTGGGTGGTTGGGCTTGGCTCAAAGTATCCAGGTCAGAGAGAGGAGGGGACAGCAGCCCTGGCACTTTGATTATGTCCATCTGAGCTCCATTCATATTGCTTTCTCTCCAATCTCTGTCAGCAGAAGCCTGAGCAGAGCCTGTGAATGGGCCCTCAGGTCATTCCCCTGGTCTCCAGCCAGAGGGCCCTTGGAAGGCCCTCAGGGGAGTTGGTTAAGGAGACATCGTTTACCAGGCTGGCTCCAGCTTGTGTTGGGGTGGGGGTGCCAGGAAGCAGGTAGGCATGTCTTGCCATAGCGGGCAGAGGTGGGCACGTCTGGCTATCATGTGTGTTGTCTACCAGGCCAGAGACCAGCTCTTCCCTGAAGGTGGAGAAGAGGTCCATGTGAGCATCACAAAGTGCATCCGGGCTTTGCCTTGTTTCACTGCATCCTCCCAATAAGGCTTTTGGACAAGGGTTAATAACCCCATTTCACAGATGGAGAAACTGAGGCTGGAGAGTGGAAGCCATCTGGTCCTGGACAACACATGAAAAGGTGCTTAACATCACTAATTATTAAAGAAATGCAAATCAAAACTACAATGAGGTATCACCTCATACCGGTCAGAATGGCCATCATCAAAAAAATCTACAAACAATAAATGCTAGAGAGGGTGTGGAGAAAAGGGAACCCTCCTGCACTGTTGGTGGGAACGTAAATTGATACAGCCACTATGGAGAACAGTATGGAGGTTCCTTAGAAAACTAAAAATAGAACTACCATATGACCCAGCAATCCCACTGCTGGGCATATACCCAGAGAAAACCATAATTCAAAAAGACACATGTGGGGCTTCCCTGGTGGCGCAGTGGTTAAGAATCCGCCTGCCAATGCAGGGGACACGGATTCAAGCTCTGATCCGGGAAGATCCCACATGCCGCGGAGCAACTAAGCCCATGTGCCACAGATACTGAGCCCGTGAGCCACAACTACTGAAGCCCGTGTGCCTAGAGCCTGTGCTCCGCAACAAGAGAAGCCACCACAATGAGAAGCCCGTGCACAGCAATGAAGAGTAGCCCCCACTCGCTGCAACCAGAAAAAAGCCCGCACGCAGCAATGAAGACCCAATGCAGCCAAAAATAAAAATAAATAAAATAAAATAAAAATTTTAAAAAAGACACATGCACCCCAATGTTTATCGCAGCACTATTTACAATAGCCAGGACATGGAAGCAACCTAAATGTCCATCAACAGAGGAATGGATAAAGATGTGGTACCTATATACAATGGAATATTACTCAGCCGTAGAAAGGAACGAAATTGGGTCATTTGTAGAGACGTGGACGGACCTAGAGTCTGTCATACAGAGTGAAGTAAGTCAGAAAGGGAAAAACAAATACCGTACATTAACGTATGTATGTGGAATCTAGAAAAATGGTACAGATGAACCTATTTGCAAAACAGATGTAGAGACACAGACGTAGAGAACAAACCTATGGTTACCAAGGGGGGAGGGGGGAGTGGGAGGAACTGAGAGATTGGGATTGACATATATACACTATTGATACTATGTGTAAAATAGATAACTAATGAGAACCTACTGTATAGTACAGCGAACTCTACTCAGTGCTCTGTGGCGACCTAAATGGGAAGGAAATCTAAAAAAGAGGGGATATATGTACATGTATAGCTGATTCACTTTGCTGTACAGCAGAAACTAACACAACATTGTAAAGAAACTATACTCCAATAAAAATTAATTTAAAAATGAAAAAAACTGATCATCATAAGACCAAGTGCTACCTGTTACTGATAGGGTTAGCTTGTTTTTCCCCTGAATCATAGCTTTGTACAAATCCATAAATGTGGATGTAATATCATTTCCTGGATATTTCTCGAGACTTGTCTTACGGCCCAGTATGTAGTAAATATTTGTAAATGCTTAAAAAAAAAAGAGTGGAAGCAACGTTCGCAGAGTCTTACAGGGAGGAGCTGTGATGGGGTGTCCTGACTGCTCGACCAGAGGACTTTCCTCTCTGGGTCTCCCAACTTCCAGCTCTCTGGGCTGAGGTCTCTGCAGATAAGGAAACAAGAAGGAGGATTAAGGAGTATTTTGGTGGGTTTGATATCTGCATTTAGAAATGGCCAGCTAATGACAAGGACATCACTTAGTCCAAATTCCTATTAAGTCTTTTTTTAACTTTTATTGGCGTATAGTTGCTTTACAGTGTTGTGTTAGTTTCTGCCGCACTGCAAATTGAATCAGCTATGGATGAATTGGGAGATTGGGATCGACATATATACACTACTATGTATAAAATAGATAACTAATGAGAACCTACTGTATAACCCAGGGAACTCTACTCAGTGCTCTGTGGTGACTTAAATGGTTAGGAAATCCTAAGAAGTCTTCATGGGGGGATTTCCGCCAGCCTTCAGACTAGAGGTCAGCTTGGGCATTTGTTGACATGGGTGTTGTGTGGGTCTGACCTGCCTTTAGGCCCTGGGAAGCGAGGATCTCCGGGCGGTGTGTGCGTGTGTATCTGTTGTGTGTGTGGAAATATCTGAGTGGTGTGATGTGCACGTGAGAGGTGTATGTATGGTGTGTGTGTAACATTTAGAGGACCTTTGGTTTTTTGACAACATACTCTGAAAGAAAAATGTAGCTTTCACATCACTTAAAACAATGAAGCATTAAGTTTGTGGAGTCAGAGGACTTTTGGAAATGGAAGCTTTGTGGGTAGGGGCTCACTACTCCAACTTTGGGCTTAATTGGTTAGCTTTGCCCCAGGATCCACATGCAGATGTCAGGGGTTTATACCTTTACTTTCTGGCCAGTGAAAATAGCCATATTATACCATCGGATTATAAGTGTAATGCAGGCTTTTTGTAAAGTATTAAGGCATTATAGAAAATAAAGAGAGAACTCCTCCATTGATTTTTTTTTTTTTTTTGCTATTTAACGTCCTTGACTTTTCTCTTTGCTAATATATTTACCACAATAGGCTTCTATAACACACGCTATTTTATAATCTCAATCTCTCTCTTACTCTCTATTTACTTAACAGTATGTGAGGACATCTTCTCATATTACTACAAATTGTAATCAACAGAGTCTTTATGATTGGGCATTTAGGTTGTTTTCAAGTCATAGTTTTTGGAATAATGCTGCAATTAATATCTTTGTATATACATTTCCCTCCCTTAGGCTAAATTCCTGAAAGTGACATTTCTAGGTTAAAAGAACATATGTTTGAAACATTAGTACCTATTAGTAGATTTCCAAAGAGAGCTTTTATTCTTTACATGGCTGTCCCTAGGGATGAGACTGTCCATTTCTCCATTTCTTTGTCAATCTTGGATATTGATATTATCCATCTCCTAAATATTTGCCTGTTTTGAAAGAACAGAAATGATATTCCTTTCTTGTATTGATTTTCATTTTTTTAAATTGCTGTGAGGTTAGACTTTTTTAATGTTTATAATTATTTACATTCCTTTTGGGAATTTCTTGTTAATATATATTTTTTTCAGTTGCGTTTATATTTTTCACGTACATTTATCACAGTGCTTTATGTATGAGGGATATTAACCAGCAGTTTTTATGTGTTGCAAATAATTTTCACAGTCTGTTGCTTGTCTTTAATGCTCTATATCTATATCTATATATTGTATATGTCTTTATTTGGATTGTAAGAAATTTTAAAACTTGGGTGTAAACACCTTTTTCTTTATGGTTTCTGATTTTAGATTCCCTACCCTCTTGTGCCAGTTCCTTCAAGATTGAAACATATTTGCCCATATTTTCTTCTTCAATTTTATAATTTTATTTTTTACCATTTATACTTTGAACTCATTTGGTGTTTGAGTGAGGTTGGGATCGGCTTATTATTAATTTTTCCCAAATATCTGGCAAGTTGATCTAATACCCTTGATTGGATAATCCAAACTCTACCACTGATAGGAAGTAGCATCTTTATCATATACCAAATTCTTGTCAATACTTGGGACTATTTCAAGATGCTGCTTTTTGTCCCATTGTTCTGTCTGTCTGTTCTTAATACCAGTGATTTTTGTTTGTTACTGCTTTACCAACCATTTTGAAATCTGGCCATAGAGAAACACCCTCCTCATGTTTCTTTTTTACAGTGCTCCTAAATATTCTTTTGTATTTATTCTTCAAGATTAATTTACTACTCATTTTGTCAAGTTCCAGAAAAGTCTCAGAGATTTTGACTGGAATGACATTGAAAACATCTATTCATTTAGGAAGAATAAATACTTTTACAATGTTTTGTCTTCTTATTCAAGAAAAAAGTACATCACTCCAATTTTTTGTCCTTCAAAATCTTCGGATAGAATTTTATGTGTTTCTTTTTTATGTATATATCTTGCACATTTCTTGTTTAATTTATTTGTGGGTATTTTATATTTTTTGGTTGCTAATGAAAATATGAACTTTTTTCCTATTTTTAAAAAAGACATTGTTGGTATATAAGAAAGCTATTTCTATTTATTTATTTTGTAGGCTGCTGTCCTGAATTCTTCTAGTTTTCAAAAATCTAATTTTTAAACTAGAAGACAATTGGAATAGATTTCCCAATATTTAGGCATTCTTGTATTTCTTAGATAAAACCCACTTGGCCATGGTGGATTTTTACATTATCACTGGTTTACTTGGCTTGTTTATCTCTCCTGAGTTAATCTTGGTAATTTAAGCTTCCAAGACCATTTATTTATATTTTCCAATTTATTACATAGATCTGAACCAAACATTTGCTTACAAGTTTGCTAATTTTCTCCATCTATGTTACTTCTCTATTATAGGTGCTGATTTTGTGTTTGTATGTTATCTGATTTTTCTTGCAAATGTTTTAACTATATTATTATTAAGACTTTAAATTTATTTGTTAATTCTATCCTTTTCTGGCTCATTAATATACACTTATATCTTTATTGAATTTATCCTCCCACTTTCTTTAGATTTGTTGTTTTCTCCTAACTTCTTGAATGCTTAATTTATTTATCTGAATGCTTAATTTATTTATTTTTATTATTTCTTGCTTAGTAGCTATTTAAGATTATGCCTTTTCTTTATATATATATATATTTAAATTTATTTTATTTTATTTTATTTATTTTTGGCTGCGTCGGGTCTCCGTTGCTGTGTGCGGGCTTTTCTCTAGTTGCGGCGAGCAGGAGCTACTCTTTGTTGTGGTGCGCGGGCTTCTCATTGTGGTGGCTTCTCTTGTTGTGGAGCACAGGCTTTAGGCACGTGGGCTTCAGTAGTTGCAGCACGTGAGCTCAATAGTTGTGGCTCACGGGCTCTAGAGCACAGGCTCGGTAGTTGTGGCGCACGGGCTTTGTTGCTCCGTGGCATGTGGGATCTTCCTGGACCAGGGCTTGAACCTGTGTCCCCTGCATTGGCAGGCGGATTCTTAACCACTGCACCACCAGGGAAGCCCACACCTTTTCTTTCAAGTGCAGACTTTTTCTGGATCCACTAGGATTGCTATATAAATTCCTGATTATCACTCCATTAAAATATTCTGAAGTTAGTTTATTTTTTAGGCAGATACTTTTCAAAGTTTAATTGAAGACTCTCTGAACTTCCAAGTAGATGTTTTGCTTGCTTTGGCATATTTCTGGTTCTATTATATCGTACTTAGAGAACGTGGTCAGTATTATTTCTACATTCTGAAGTTTCTCACTGTTTTTATTGTGCCCTGTATATGGTCAATTTAGTGATTGTTCTATGGCCCCTGGGAAAGAAGATACATATTCTGTTCACAGAGTATGGAGTTTGACAGATATCTAGCAGCTTAATTTAATAAGTTATATTTCAGGACAAATCTCTAATTCTGGTCTCTGTTCAGGGCAGCTGGCAGCTGTGCACAGAAGTTACAGCTGTTGGCACGGTTGTGAGCACCAGGGCTGAAAAAGCCAATATTCCTTTGTAACTCAGTCCAGTGTCCCTGTGGCTCAGGGACTTGCTAACATCCAGAGCTCAGTAGCAGACCAGGAAGCAAACATAAAGGGCCTCTGAGTAGCCAAAGGGAAAACCAGAGCTCCAAGACTCTGATTTAACCAGAGACAAGCCCCCTGGGCCATCGTCCATCACCTCTGCATATACGCTGTATACTGCCTTCTGGTGAACTTGGCTGTTAGGCTTCTTAGCCCGTCGAGAATCAGGAGCAAAAATTTGGCCTGTGTGTGAGCTGAGCATATGGTTGTCCATCCATTAAGTAAAGCAGATCTCAGCCCTCCACGAGCACAGAGTACAGTGCGGCAGTCCGACCACCAGTGTAAGAAGCTCGTGCCCGGGCATCTCCCATTTGCCACTTCACACCTGCTCTCCACTCTTCCTCGGCCTGCTCTGTGCCCCGGGAGGCTGGCATCAGTCTTTGGTCTCAATCCCGTCAAGGGCTTCTGGTTTGGTTGCAGTGGGGAGTGAGGTTGGTGTAGCAGCCCTGCTGTCAGTGGTGCTCTCCACTCAGCCCTGCCTCTGGGTTCCAGTGACAGCTCCCTCCCCTCCCAGCTGCTCAGACCTGGGGTGGTACTTACTCCAGGGTGGAGCTTTCTCTCTGGTTTCCCTCCTCCCAGCCCAAACCTTTGGACAGAGTCCCTTTTATATAAAAGAGTCCCTTTTATATCCTCTCTCAAATTACCCAGTTTGAATGTTCTCTCTGTTTCCTGCTGGACCCTAACTGATTCAGAGCTGATAGGAAACCTAAGAAGAATTCAATCCAACCTCCTCATCTTTTTTTTTTTTTTTTTTTCCGGTACGCGGGCCTCTCACCGTTGTGGCCTCTCCCGTTGCGGAGCACAGGCTCCGGATGCGCAGGCTCAGCGGCCATGGCCTATGGGCCCAGCCGCTCCGCGGCATGTGGGATCTTCCTGGACCGGGGCACGAGCCCACGTCCCATGCATCGGCAGGTGGACTCTCAACCACCGCACCACCAGGGAAGCCCTGCCTCATCTTTTGATTGGGAGAGTGACATGCTCAAGATCACACAGATAGTCCATGGCTGGCTAGAACCAGAATCCAGGTCTCTGGGATCTTAGTTTACCATTCTCGCCTCTCCAGTATTCTTTCTTTGGATCAAATTTTGTGACATACAGAGGGCTAGGGCTGACTTATAACCATGGAGGAGTATGAACAATAAGTCAAGGATTTACCACCCCCTGCACTGGAATCAGGCCCAGCTAATCTGATCTTTTGATTGAATCATTTTGGAGGAGTGGGAGGGGAGGAGGCATATGTGCTCTGCTTCTCATTTTGATCCAATTTTCTTTCAATAGTCTTTTTTAAAAAATCTTAATTTTCTACTTTTTGTAATAAAAAAGTTTCTATAGTAAAGAAATAAGAAAGGGACAGGAAAAGAGTTTTGAGAAATGCCTTCGGTTAAAAACTGGTGCTTAAAAGAGTAGGCACGTCTTCTGCTATTTAGAGAGTGTATCTTTCCATGTGCTACAGTTCTAGAATGTTCTAGATTGTTCTGGAAGAGAGATTTTACTGAGTTATTAGATGAGAAATTGTTCCAAGCTTCCATTATTGATTCTTTGGGGTAGCTTTGTGCAGAGTCCAAAGTAGGAAAGGATTTTAAGAAATGGAATTCAGAGTGGTTTAAAAATCAATCCAGTGTCATTAGGCTCTTTTCGTATTTTAATTAAAGAAAGAAAAACGAAGAAGGGAATTCCTTGTTATAACTGAGGCAACCAAATTGGATAATCATTTGATAACTTTTCAGGATGTCCCCACCCTTTCGAATAGGTTGGCAAGTGAAAAAGGCAAATATACATTCAAATAAGTGCTTTTTTGCTATCAGTTGATATTAAAATGGGATTTTTCTCCTTAGCATGTTAATATGATAGATTATTGATAGGCTAGATTATTAATATGGTTGGTTGACTTTCAAGTGTTGAACCTACCTTGCGTCATTGGAAGAAACCCTTTTTAGTCCTGGCATGTAATTATTGTTATATACTGCTGAATTTTCGTTGTTAATATTTTAAGAATTTTTGTATCTCTATTCATGAAGGAGATCTGTAGTTTTCATTCTCTGAATTGTATTTGTCTGACTTTGGTATAAGGGTAATTTTGGTCTTAGAAAATGAATTGGGAAGTGTTCTGTTTTTTAGAAGAGATTGTATAGAACTGGTGTTAATTCTTATTTGAACAATTCAACATAGTACTGGAAGTCCTAGATCGCCCAAAGGCAAGAAAAGGAAATAAAAGGCATACAGATCAGAAAGGAAAAACTAAAACTATACCTATTTGCAGATGACATGATGGTCTACATGGACTGTCCCAAGGAATCTACAAAGAAAAAAAATCTCAGAACTAATAAGTGAGGACATCAAGGTCACAGGATACAAGAGCAACTTAAAAAAATCAACTGTATTTCTGTAAAATAGCAATAAATACATGAAAAACAAAATTAAAAATACAGTGTCATTTACAATTGCTCCAAAAAAGAGAGATGCTTAGTGTATTAGTCTGGAGAACCAGGAAAGCTGGTGGTATAATTCAGTCCGAATTCAAAGGCCTGAGAACCAGGGGAGCCAATGTCCAAGGGCAGGAGAAGACGGATGTCCAAGCTCAGGCAGAGATCAAATTTGCCTTTCCTCTACCTTTTTGTTCTATTCAGGCCCTCAACAGATTGGATGACACCCGCCAGCACTGGTGAGGGCAGTCTATCTTCTTCACTCAGTCTACTGGTTCAAAATGCTAAGCTCTTCCAGAAACGCTCTCACAGACACAGCCAGAAACAATGTTTCCCCGGCTATCTGGGCATCCCTTAGCCCAGTCAAGTTGACACATCACACTTAGGTATAAGTCTAACAAAATATGTACAGGACTTGTATACTTAAAACAGCAGAAGCTGATGAAAGAAATCAAAGAATATGTAAATATCAATAAATGAAGACATGCTATATTCCTGGGTTGGAAGTTTTAGCATTATTAAGCTGTCACTTCTCCCCAGATTGATATACAGGTTTAACACAATTCCTATCAAAGCTCCAGCAAGACTTTTTGTAGTAGAGACAAGATCATTCTAAAATTTATACAGAAAGACAAAGGATCTAGAATAGCTAAAACAATTCAAAAGAAGAAGGAGGGGGAGGGGGAGGGGGAGAAGAGGAGGATGAAGGGGAAGAGAGTGAGAGGAATCAGTCCACCCAATTTCAAGACATTATATAACTGAGTGATATTGGTGCTGAGATAGTCACATAGACTAGTGGAACAGAAGAATCCAGAAACAGACCCAAACAAGTACAATCAACTGATTTTTGAGAAAGATGTCAAAGCAATTCAATGGAAGAAGAATCGTCTTTTCAACAAAGGTGCTGGGGCAATTGTATATCCATAGGCAAAAATATACACCTCAATTGAAACCTCACACTGTGTACAAAATTTAACTCAAAATGGATCATAGATAATTGTAAAATATAAACCTATGAAACTTTTAAAAGAAAACATAGGATAAAATAAGGTATAGGGCTTGGTAGAGAGTTCTTACCTATGACAAGAAAAGAATGATCTATTAAAGAAAAAAAAGTCAATAAATTGGACTGCATCAAAATTGAAAATGGCTCTGTCAAGAAAATAAAAGATAAATGCCAGACGGGGAGAAAATATTTGCAAACCACATATCTGACAGATGATTCATATCTAGAATATGTATTTCAAAAAACCTCTCAAAACTCAGTAGTAAAACAACAAACAATACAATTAGAAAATAGACAAAAACCATGAAGAGATAGTTCACTGAAGACGGAGGAGGGCATACGGATGACAAATAAGCACATGAAAAGATGTTTAAAGTCACTAGCCATTAGGGAAATGCAAATTAAAACCTTGATGAGCTATCACAACACATCCATTAGAAGAGGTAAAAGAAAAAAGAGGAACGATACCAAATGCCAGCAAGGATGTGGAGAAACTGGATCTTTCATACATTGCTGGTGGGAACGTACAATGTTACAGCTGCTCCGGAAGAGAATTTGCCGGTTTCTCACAAAACTATACATGTGCTCACCCGACAACCCAGAAACCACACTCCTGGACACTTAACCCCAGAAATGAAAACGTATGTCCACATAAACTGTACAGAGATGCTTATGGTAGCTTTATTGCAATAGCCAAAAACAGGAAACACGTGGAACGTTCTTCAATAGGTGAATAACTAGCTGTGATAAATTCGTACCATGGAGTACTACTCAGAAAGAAAAGCAATAAACTATGGATGTAGCCAACAACCCAAATGAACTTCAAGGACACTATGCTGAATGGAAAAAGCCAATCTCAAAAGTCGCATGCTATATGATTTCATTATATAATGCTCTCAAAGTAACAAAACTATAGAGATAGGAATCAGATTAGTGTTTGCCTTGTTTTATGAATAAGAGGTAGCAGGAGAGAAGTCTTTGTGGTGGTGAAATAGTTCTATGTCTTGATTATAGTGGTGGTGACACAAATCTACATGCGCTAAAATGGCACAGAACTATACACACTATACCAATGTCAATTTCCTGGTTTTGATATCGTAAGATAGTTATGCAAGATATAACCATTGGGGGAAACTGGGTGAAGGCTATACCAACCTCTTCATACTATTAATATTTTTCAACTTCCTGTGAGTCTATAATTATTTTGAAATAAAAAATGTAAAATATTTACGTACAAGAGAAAAACAGTCTCTGACCCACCATAAATGTTTCTAAGTCTGTTGTTTATGCCTTTAGGGCCTTGGCTTTAAAAAATTGATTCAAATTTTATTTTATAAATTCAAATTTATAACATTTTCTTATTACGGATTACAGATACAGAGGTTATATTGCTTCTCTCTAGTGTGTTAAAATTTGTTGTGTAACATATTACAAGTTGCATGATACTTTTTTACTATAGGTTTTTCAAAGCTGTTATTTCTGTTTAATGATATAATGAATGTACACAGTTTAAAAAGTTAGTAGTATCCCACCTCTCTCCATGTCCTTAGTTCCATTCCCCCGAGGCAACTACCCTCAAATCCTCTGACTTCTTTCCCCTACATTTACCATGTCTCTAAATAATACGTTTACATGGATATTATCTCATTTATCAGTTATAGACATTGGTTCATGTTTTGTTGTGGTAGATGTGTACTGAGCTCTCCTACAACCCTCCCATTGTTTGTCCTGGAGTTAACAATTGCCTTGTTTTTCATTTGCCTGCTTTTCTCCCTACCAATGTCTACAGGTTTCTCATACGCTCTCTCTCCTGGTTGCTCTTTAGGACAACTGGATACAGTTTCCTGGGACTTCTCCTTATTGCTCTTCTGGATTGAATCCCTTGCTTTCTGGATCCTGTGTGTTCCTCTTTCTTGTTTTACATTTGCTACCTAAACAAAAGGTGTGTGGGAGGTATAACATGCGAGGTATTGGGTGTCTCAAAGTGTCTTTAATCTGCTATCCCTCGACTGATCGTTTGGCTGGGAATAGACTTTTAGATTGAAAATGATTTTCTTGCAAAATCTTGAAGGTCCTGAGAAGGATGAAAGGAGATCTTGTGTGTAAAGCTCTTTGCCAATGCAGTCATATAGAAATGTGTGACAGTCTTCTTTACTATATTGGTATCCTTCCTGTGGTCCACACCACATTCTACTGGGCGTATTTGAATACTTGTTTCATTTTCTCTCGTAAGCTGAGAAACGTGAAGGTATAAGCCCTTGAGAGTCAGAAGGACTCAGCCATCTCTTTGTTGCTGTATGAATTTGTATCCCCACGGTCATATGCAAGAACCATCCCACTATTTTATTTTTGTAAATCAAATTAAATATGGCTGTGAGCTCCCAGTCACCATGGTTGAGTCATTGCCTGGAGCACCCCCTCCTTAGGGTGAGCAAGGACGGTTTACACAAACCAGAAACTTCAGCAAAGCTTGTGTTCTTCAGTCCCATATGGTCACTGTTGGAGTCTCAAGTTCAAGTCCAAATGTTTCATTCCAAGGAAGGGTGGCTCCTCTTCCTTCAGGCCGAGCCAGGCTCTGAGATCTTTTGCAATAGTTCACGAGGTCTTCAGAGCTTGGGTTTCAGTCCCTGGCACCCATGGGCCACCCTGTAAAGGGTCTCGCCCCCTCCTGGGGATCTGCGTGGAGGTGGGCGCATGTTGCCGTGTCATTGGTGTGCTGTGGAAGGCTTGTACTGGCTTGTGAGAGCCGACTGTTTGCTCCCCTCTTCCCAGCTTCCTATGCAGTGACATGAAGCTGGTGGCCTGACGTCAGTCATGGTGGAAATATTTACACCACAGAAATCGGTCAACAGTGCAAATCAAGACCCATCCCCACTGCCCTAAGGCCGGTCGTTAGCTTCACCAGCATAGCACTACCCCTCCCAACACCACTTGGCTCCCTATCTCAGGGAGACCTGGGTCTCTCAGAGGGTTGAGCCTCTTCCTGTCCATCCCAGACCCCCTGCCCATGCCAGACAAGCCAGCTCTTTGTGCCCAGAGCCTAGTCTTGACAAATTAAAAGCCTCTCTTCGTTCCCCTGGGGCAGACCTCATGGAGAGCTCTGCGGGCTCTCTTGAGAGAAGAAAGGGGAGATTCCTCTCATTTTGTTTTCTGCAGCTTCCTCTTTCGGATGAGTCTGCAATCTCATAAAACACCACCAATTTGCTCACTTAAAAAATCCTGCCACATTCGAAGTCCTCCCCACAGTGCCTGGCACTGTGCTCTGATCCGAGCAGAGTGAATGGATAGTGGATGGAGGGAAGTTCAACCTTCATCGCTCATGGTCAGCTGGGCAATGCTCTTGACACCTCCCCACCCCCGCAGTGCACACTCCCCCTGGGTCCTAGGCACCCCCCTTGCTGCAGCTCTGCCCTGACCTCTTGGCTTCTGTAGCTCTTTATGTAAGCAAGTACTAAATGTTCCATCTGGGAGGCTGGCTCCAAGGAATTTCTCATTTTCAGATATTTATGCTTTAAACCGAAGACCAAATATTGCTGGTTCCTGTCTCCTGTCTCTTCACGGCATCATTAGTAGTTTTCAAGAGCTGCATTCTGTAAGTGAATCTGCCAGCTTGTCACTGGTGAGTTCTAAGTTACCAGTGACACTTGAAGAAATGCCCAGAATAACTTCAGCCAGCCAGCAATGCATAACCAGGGAGACAGAAGCTCAGACACATGAATTTATGGAGAACAGTGGGGATCTCATCTATAAAACCCCAGTAATAGCTGGTATCCTTCTCCAAGGAGATAAGAAAACTATTGTTGCTTCCAACTACCTTCTCAGCACTCCTGTGATGGAGGAGTGCTTTCATGTTGCATGGGTACCCTGAGACGGAGGACATTATTAAAACTTAAAGAAAATTAAGTAATATATAAATGAGAGTCGCTTAAGTGAATATTTACAAAGGGAAGTAGTGAATCATTTATTCATCCGTTCATTTATTCAGCAGGCTTCCATGAGCACCTATGTGCCAGGCTTTTTACCAAGATGGAGACTGATACAACAGTTAATGAAACAGGACTCCACTATCAAAGAGCCCTTATTCTGGTAGAAGAAGCAGTTAAGCAAATTATTTCAGTGTTATATGTGCAAGGCCGCCATGTACGGTTGTTCAGGTGCTTCACTGCACAAATGTGCTCAGCTGAAGGGGCAAGTAGGACCTGAAATCTAGTCCTCGGTCTGCTTGCTGGGCCTTTATCCTCGTGAGGAGCTGGGTCTGACTGAAGAAGGGGTACATTTTTCTAGTGGTGAAAAACATATATAGGTAAGTCCTGGTCTGGCCACAGGACCCTAGCCCCACATTTTTATAGCATTATCTTCTGTAAACCATTCCAGATGCTAATCGTAACTAGATGTCCTGATAATCAACAGCAACCACCTGATCTGGGTTCTAGATTTTACTCTGTCTATATTTCACCCTGTCCCTGTGCTTCTTCCCCTCCCTGGACCTCAGTCTCCTCTCTGCAGTGTAGGGGTGGACAGGATGGGTGTAAAGACCCTTCTTGCATCAGCAGTCTAGTTGAGTACCGTTCCTTGCAGAGCACCTGCCAGGCGATGGTTCCTGCCTTTACACCTGGGGGCTGGATATAGGCAGAGAGAAATGTCAGTAAAGGCAGGGTATTCTAAAGGGGGACCTCTGCTAACACGAGTCTGGGACTTGAAACAAGACAGAAGGGCTGCCTGAGCTCTTCTAAAGACTGTGACGAGCTGTATCCAGGTCCAAAGGGTGGACTAGCTCATGCCCCGATGCTGGAGGCCATCCTGGTGGCAGGGCGACTGGAAGTGTAGGCCAGTTAGAGGGCTTGAGGGGTGGTGACTGGCAGAAGGAGATCAGCAGGTGGTCTGGGGCAGACTCCAGCTTGGGGGTTCCAGAGGCTTCCTGATTTTTTCAGCAGGGCAAAGGTCAGACTAAGAAGTCGGCATCAAAGCAGGGACTGGGTCAGCACGGACACAGGGGCCCTGGGGACATTCAGCTCAGCGTTCCCTGAGTCTGTCTAACAACGATGCGTCTCACAGGGGTCGGGTACCAGCTGCGCCTGCCAGGACCCAAAGAGGCCAAGGACAGAAGGGAGGGATGGGAAATGCCCATGACTGAGGCAGAGAGAGAGTGGTGTTGCGAGCAGAACTTGGGGCAGGGACAGCCAGACACCTGAGCTCAAACCCCAGCCCTAGCACTCTGCAGTTGGGTGACTTTTTGGACAAATTAGTATTTTTAAAAAATATTTATTTATTTTGGCTGCGCTGGGTCTTAGTTGTGGCACGCAGGATCTTTAGTTGCAGCATGTGGGGGTCTAGTTCCCTGACCGGGGGTCAAATCTGGGCCCCCTGTGTTGGGAGCGCAGAGTCTTTCCCACTGGACCACCAGAGAAGTCCCTGGACAAATTATTAACCCTCTCTGAAGCTTCGGTTTCCTCATCCATAGAATGAACACGACAGTCTTGGCTTTGCAGGGTGGCTGTGAACACGAGCGGTGTTGGACACGGAGACCTAGCACAGGGCCTGGCTCGGAGTAGATTTGTCTTAAATGACGGCTTCTATTCATCTGAGCAAAATTATGCCGGAGCGCAGTACAGGCATGACTAGCGAACAGCTTTCTGCCCGGCAAAAGGGAACATTCCACCTGTCCCCCAGTCTATTAACACGCCTCCCTCTGCCGCACACCTGGATGAAGGGACACAACGTCTAGCTTCTGTGACTCCTTCCTTTACTAGAAAGAATTCTAAGCGAGCCCATCACCAAGTTTGTCTTCTAAAGACTGTGACGAGCTGTATCCAGGGTAGCTGGAGATGGGATTTCTATTTTGGTTGTCAACAGTATCAAATAGATACTTGGAGCAGGCTGTCAAATCAGAATTGGACAGAGAGGACAGGAGATTCGTACAGAGGCAGGGATCTCGTAGCTTTGTGAGGGGCACATTCAGAACACCGCTGTGCACCAGCACGTCCGGGGGTCGACAAAACCGACACTCTGGGACTTTCCGAAAGAGAGTGCCTTTAATGACAAGAGAGAACACGTGGCTGTCACAGTGATCAGAACCTTGGGAGGAGTGAAGCCCAGTCCCGCACCCTGTACCATGTAGAAAGCCTCTCTCATTTGATTCTCCTGCCAACCCCGTGGGGGAGATGTTGCCCCCATTCTGTAGACGGAGAAACTGAGGCTCAGAGAGGATGATAACAGACAAGTCAGGGCAGTACAGTGAGGAAGGGGATGACACCAGGACCCGAACCCAGGAACCTGCTGCTAATGGTGGGATCGTTTCTACAGAGGCACATTGTGAAGCCCTGGGGTCTGCGTCTTGCAAAGTTTCAGCTGTGGGGGAACAAAGCTAACGAGGCAGGTCTGGGTTTGTCCCCTCTGTTTTTGTTTCTATTTGTTATATTTTCTATTTTTTGACCCAGTATGGGAACATTAAACCCCCATGTGCTGGTACCTACTGAAGACTCTGCACAGCCTTCCCTGCACCCCCCAGAGGGGCTGAGACACCTCACTATACTCTCAGAGGCCCCTGTGGTGTCCTTGCGCAGCCCGCACCACGGGTGGAGTGACTTCACGCTTTGTGGAGTGATGAGTGTAACGCCTTCCTCACTGGACTTTAAGCTCCCTGAAGGCAGACCATGTCTCTCTGATTTACCCCAGTGCTTAGAGTGATGACTGGCACATAGAGGTCGCTGAGCCAAAGACGACGGCTTCCATTTGGAAGAGGAATGGAATTTGGTCCAGAGGAGATGGGTGGCAGCCACTCCAGATGGAGAGGCGAGCCTGGGTGGGAGAAAGGTCCGGGCGGAGTGTTCACCCTATCCACACCCTCTCAGCATGGAAAGCACAGGACCTTACACAGAGTAGGTAGCATATAATGATTGATGGAAGGAAGGAGGGAAGAAAGGAAGGAAGGAAAGTCACAGCAAACTCTGTTCAGGGTTCTCTGTTCCAATTAGCTTCTTTGCATGGCTGGTGTGGGTGTTATCGGCTCAAGCATACATGGTTTGAGGGGCAAGAATGCAGAGAACGTACAAGGGGCCCCCAGGCATTATGTATTATTTATTTATTTTTAACTCATTTATTTATTTTTGGCCGCGTTGTGTCTTGGTTGCTGTGTGTGGGCTTTCTCTAGTTGCAGGGAGTGGGGGCTACTCTTTGTTGTGGTGTGCGGGCTTCTCATTGCAGTGGCTTCTCTTGTTGTGGAGCACGGGCTCTAGGTGCGCGGGCTTCAGTAGTTATGGCACGTGCGCTCAGTAGTTGTGGCTCGCAGGCTCTAGAGCGCAGGGTCCGTAGTTGTGGCTCACAGGCTTAGTTGCTCTGCGGCATGTGGGATCTTCCCAGACCAGGGCTCGAATCTGTGTCCCCTGCATTGTCAGGCAGATTCTTAACCACTGCGCCACCAGGGAAACCCCCATGTATTATTTATAAATATTCCGTTATCCTAATTAGGAGAACTCCTGGGCTCTGGGCCTGGGTCACTTGGGATCCCAGGGGTCAAAGATTGGACGCTGGCTTAGGGGTGGGGTGGGAGGAACTGGGAGACTGGGATTGACATATACATGATTGATACTATATAGAATAGACAACTGATGGGAACATACTGTATCACACAGGGAACTCTACCTAATGCACTGTGGTGACCTAAAAGTGAGGGAAGTCCAAAAGGGAGGGGATATCTGTACCTGTACGGCTGATTCATTTTGTTGTGCAGTGGAGGCTAACACGACATTGTAAAGCAACCATACTCCAATAAAAAATAATTTAGAAAAAAGATTGGACACTGGCTTAGACTGACGGGAATGGTGATTGCATATCTAAGCTCACCCCGTGGGGATCCGAGCTATTTGAGACTCCCTTGCCTCCAATCTGAACTGGGCCAGTGCCTGGGGCATGGCTTGGCTGAATCTGCAGAAGGGGATATGGAGTGATTACACTGACATGAGGCTTCTTGAATATACCCTGTTAGGGCAGGATGCCTTAAAGTGTGAGCAGCCAGGGAATCAGACTCTTACTGATGGTAAGGAGAATGATGAAGTGGATCAGTGCTATCAAATGTGTGACCTAGAGTAAATGGTAGGTTTTTCTCCAATTCCTTTCCTGTCACAGGACCTTTGCACATGCTCTTCCCATCTCTGCCCCCCCCTTTCCTTTTTTCTGATGATTGGCTCCTTTTTTGTCCAACTGGCCTCAGCTTATTTGTCTTTCCTTAGAGGGGCTTTCTGTGACCACTCTATTATAAACAGAAGTCCCCATTTCCCTTATTCTCTTTCTCAGACCCTTATTTGTTGCTTTCATTATATGTATTAGAATTTGTAATCATTTTACTTATTTGTCTGTTTACTTGTATTTTCAAAAATTTATTTTCCCCAGTAGATTGTAAGCTCCATGAGGACAAGACTCATGCTTGTCTTGTCACCATTGCCTTTCCTCCTCCACCCACCCCAGTGCCTGGCAAAAAGTAGATAGCCATCAGTATTGGTACGATGTTTGGTTGATTGAATGAAAGATTATGTAACTGATCGAGATTGCCCTTGAACTTTGGCTTCCAGGAAATTCAGAGCTAAATTTGTAATGCAGCTTTAGTAAATGTCTGGGTCCTTAAGATGAGCATTTCTGTGTGCTTAATTTTGTATCTGACTTCACCTCCCTCAGTGGATCTTTTTTGTATTGACCCATGTAACTGATGCTTATCATTTATGGTAAGAATCACACTTTCCCTCATGATTGAAAGCAAACACGATGTACATTGCAGGCTAGGCAACATTATCTTTGTATAATTTCCAGAAAACAGAACAGTATAAACAAGAGCAATAGCGCTATGGCAAATGGTGTTTTCTCTTCATCGGAACTGTCCTTCAGCAAGAACTCTCAGGTTAGGCCCTGATACCCTAGAGGCTCGGGGCTGGCAGGGGAGCCCTGTGACAAGTGAGGGTTCTGCCACGAGCGGACAAGGGCTATGGCTATTCTGCATAGGACTTTTGTGGATATTAAGAAAAGGTGCCCTTGTGGGTGGATGCAACACTGTGCAAAGGCAAAAAGGTTGGCAAATGGAGAGTTGGCTGTATTTCAATCCCCCACCCCCACCTCAACCCCTTGGTTCAATGTCTTTGTGCAGTAAACAACCTGAACCACTGTACGTGGTGGCCCTGAATGGAAAGGTCTTGAAGGCTGTTCCTCTTGCCTTGGTAGTTGGACTGCTTCCTTTAGGGCCTGCCCAGCAGACAGGACTTCCTATAGTCTGTCATTGCTTCTCTCAATCATATTAGAGCCTGCTCAGCCCTTTGGAAAACATGGCTGGGAGGGGACAAAGGGCATAGGCAGAAAGCAACTGTTTTTCAGATGTCTAGTATGCGCCAGCCACTGGGCCAGGTGCTGGGTATATAAAGGTGAGTACAAACTGGTTCCTTCCTCACAGTCTGATGAAAGGAACAGACAAGCAAATAAAACAGGAACAAATTCTCACAATGAAATGAGTGCAAAGATGTGGGAGCAGAGGGGAGCACATGACACTCCCACAGGAGTCATGAACAGCTTCTCACAGAACATACTCTATGACTTGGGCCTTGGAGGGGTTTCCAGGCCAGCGAAGCAAGGGAGAGGCATTCCAGGTAGGGGAAGAGCCAGTGCAAAGGCACAGTGCCCTGAGTCTGCATGACGGGGCTGAGGAACAGAGGCTGCTAAGGATGCAGTAAATGTCCTTCTCCCACCCACCCAACTCACCCATCTCAATGTCACCTTTTCTGTGATACCTTCCTTTGCTTCCCTGAGACTCTTCCCTTACGTTTCTGACGTGCACACGCTCGTGTCTTGTAGCACCTGGCATCTCGTACTGCAGTCATGTACACCCCTGCTCTCTCACTAGAGCCTGAGCTCCCTGGGCGCTGGGGCAACTCCTGCTTATCCTATGTGTCCTCTCTTCTCACACAATGCCAGGCACAGGTCAAGGGTTGGAGAAAGGTTTTGTTAAGTGAATGAATGAACCGTGTGCCTGAAGCAGAGACAGTGCGGTGAAGCGGGTTTGAAAATAAGGCTAAAGAGAAATGCCAGGGCTTGTAGTGCCACGCAAGGGGGTCTGGAAGACAGGCATCAGCAGCCCTCACCCATTTTGGCTGGAGGACGACCTCAGGGTCAGAGTCACACCTGTTCTGCAGTGGGTATTCAATCTGGCAGGCAGATTTTGGCAGCAGGACACACAGGGGGCCTCTGACCCTCTGGATCTACATAGGTGCCTGAGTGCACAGGGGAGGGTCCCAGGGAAGCGCCCCCTGGAGGTGGGAGAAGCCCAGGGCTGCCTCACTAGGGTGTCTTTGAGTCTAGATAACAAACAAACAATACTGCCTTGTATTATCTCGGTTGATAAAACGTCCATAAGTAAGAGAGCTTTCAGGTTAATACGACTCAAAAATATAATCATATTATTGAGGTTCCTCCCATCTCTCTGCCTCAGCCTCCTCCAATCATTGTTGACCCTTATGATTCCAAGACGGCGGCAGCAGCTCCAGGAATCACCCGGGCCCATCAGTGCTCATTGGTAGAGAAGAGCCACGCCTTCTGGGAGTCTCCTTCCCAGGAGCAAAGACTCCTTTCCCAGAACTCCCTGAGCAGACCTCCCCTCACATCTCATTGGCCAGAATTGGCTCACATGCTCACTCCTACACCAATCACTAGCAAGAGACTGGGAGCTCTGTGATTGGCTTAGACTCACCACTCCAGTTTACCGGCCCTGCAGCGGGTGGTGCGGTGGAGCCGTGGATACCCAGTCACAGAGGACAGGGACCCAACTTCCAGACCTTAAGGTGGGGGGTGTGTGTGTGTGTGCAAGGTTAAGCAGCGACCCCTCCAGGGGGTTCAGGGAAGGGCATCTTCCAGGAGAACCTTAACTGCATTAGAGGAGCGGGTAGCATCCTAGGATGGTTCCAGAGGGAAGAAAGGCTTCCCCTGCTGGGCTCCAGTGCTACATTAGCCGCTGGCACAGTGAGGTCCTGGCCGTGCTGGAGGCTTGATGACTTAGCAGTCTGGTCATCGAGGGGGCAGGTGTGGCTGAGGCCTGGTCTGTAGGAGGGAGGCTGTGAGGGCGCGGGAAACTGCACGGCCTGTTTCACTCAGCCCACACACCACACACGCGCAAACCCAGCAGGGTGGCAGGGCTTTTTACATGACGGCTAGCTTCCAAGAGGACAAAAGAGTAGAAGGTACAAGCTTTTTAAAGTCTGGGTGCAGAAGTTCTGGAGTATCCCTCCCCCGCCCCGCTCCCGGTCAAAGCAAGGCATAAGGCCAGCCCAGAATCAAAGGAGAGGAGAAATAGACTTCATCTCTTGATGGGAGGAATGGCGCGTGCACACAAGGATGAGATAGATTATTGGTGACCGTCTTGGAAAACAAAAGCTCTTTATACAGAATTGGTGAGCCGGAGAGCAGGGGCTCAAGCCTATGCCTGTATAATGCCAGGTCCACCTCTCCACATCCCTGATCAGATCATGGACTTTTCCAGCTGGGAATGACTCTTGAGATCATGCAGTGGCCCACAGCCCTCAATGTCTTAACCTGGGGTTCCTCAGAAGCACACCCTGAGGCCCAATTTGAGTATCAGTGGCTTATTTGGGAAGAAGCCCTGATAGGTAAGTGGAGGAGTAAGACGGGGAAAGGATGGGAACCATTAAATAAACAGATGACATTGTGGCATCTAGAGCTCAATCTTCCCGGGGGACTTCTGGGAGGTGGTGTGGAGTGCCCTTAAGGGGCAGGAAGCTGGGGTATTCATCCTCCCATTGCCTACTCTGGTGCCTAGATCTCATCCCAGACTCATGGAACTGGTGCTTTGGGGCTGGTTCAGGACACCTTCATTCACTCCCAGTTCTGGAGGCTTCTTATTGGCTAGAGAGGCCATACTGGTGCTTACCCTGGAGCCACATGCCACAAGCTGGCTGAGCTCTTTAGCAGATGATAAAACTCCAGACTTTTCCGGGATAACAAGTAGTTCCTTCTGCTTGTATCCCTGGGCTGTCCTTGCCTGGCTGTAAGATCTATAATTAGAACTTGTGGTAGACTGGTACTTTGGTGGCTGCCAAAGAACTATGCCTCCCAGTACAGAAAGTCCCCTACATACGAATGAGTTCCATTCCGAAAGCACATTTGTAAGTCCAATTTGTTTGTAAGTCCGACAAAGTTAGCCTAGGTCCCCAACTAACACAATCGGCTCTATAGTACCGTACCGTAATAGGTTTAAAATATTTTTCACACAAATACTACATAAAACACAAAGAAACACACACAAAAAATAAACAATTTGACTCTTACAGTGCAGTACCTTGAAAAGTACGGTAGTAGAGTACAACAGCTGGCATCCAGGGGCTGGCATGGAGTGAACAGGCAAGAAGAGTTACTGACTGGAGGAGGGAGAGGAGGTGGGAGATGGTAGAGCTGAAGGATCGTCAGCAACAGGAGACGGAGGGCGAGCTGCGACGTCACTCACGCCTGACGTGGATGGCACAGGTTCTGGTTCCTCACTGGATTCAGTCCTATCTACCCTCTTGAAAACAAACGGTCCAGTGATGTCTGGATAGCAGCTCTTTTTTTCTCATCATGGATGACGCGGTAGCACTGGATTGCATTCTGAATGGCTGCTGCAACCTTTGTATACCATTCTGCGTTCAGGTCCTGTGCCTCAAAAATTAATGGTGCCTCCTCAAATACAGAAAATCCCCTTGCCATTTCCCGTGTCATGAATCTCTTCGGTTCTTCAGTTACTTCTTCCTCTTGTCTCTCTTTGGCCTTTCTCTGGGCACATTCGCGTCTTTGAAAGTTTGCAACTTGAAGGTTCATACGTAGGAGACTTACTGTACTCATATCCTGGTGTGGTCCCTTCCCACATCGATTCTGAGCTTGGTTGTGTCACCTGCTTTAGCCAGTGGGACATCAGCAGCCGTGGTGCACACAGAGGCTTGATAAGTAAATGCTTTTCTTCTTGCAGCCCAGCTGCAATGCTGTAAGGGAGTCCAAGCCATCCTGCTGGAGGGAGAGATCATATGAAGAAACCAGCACATGGAGAGAGAAAAAAGCCACCCGGAGTAGCACCGGGCCATTGGACAGGTGAGTGAGGCCTTTTTGTACTTTCCTAGTCAGCCCAGTCACCAATGCAAGGATAGTACATGAGCAGAAGAACCACCCGTCTGTGCTGTATCTGAACCCCTGACCCTCAGAATCTCAAGCAAACAAGGATGTTTTTGTTTTACGCCACCAAGTTTTGGCATAAAACTTAGTGGCGTACCGTACCGCATACCATAAGCATCTTTATGGCTTCTGAAATTTACTGACTCTGTCCCCCCTTCCTCTGTAAGTCGAGGGGATACTTACCCAAAGACACTCAACACTCAGCTCGAGGAATTGGGGAGTGAGGGCAACCAACACCGCCTGTTTCGGGGCTTGGGTAGGGGTGGCAGAGAGGTAAGTGCCTCTCCCCTGGGAGGGCATTCCCCTGCTGAAAGGCCCCGGCAAGCCTTGTAGCAGCATGTCTGATGGTGCTGCCCTGCAGTGCCGCCCACAAATGCCAGCGAGTGTCTCAGCAAGCAGTGAGGTGAGTTCCCTGCCTCGCTCTGGAGTGCTGACTTCTCACCCAAGAACGAGAATGGGATGCCCAACTCTGTGAGCCTGGCCCAGGCCAGGGCACAGGGAGCCCTGAGTCATAGGCCAGCTCAAGATCCCTCCCCCAACCTGTCTGAGCTGGAAACCCCACCTCTTCAGGAGGCTCGGCTGGACCCAGGTGCTGCTAACAATCTTGTCTCAGAGCCAGCTCAGAAAAGACACAGACGCCGCTGAAATCCCACGGCTGCATCACAACAGAAGCAGAATGCAGTATTAGAGACTAATCATCCTGTGGGATTTCTCAGTGAGTTCCTTTGTTATTGGTGTGCAAAAGTCATCACCAAATGGAAATGTCATGTCTGAGTGACGGGTTTTGCATCCAGTGGTGAAGGCATACCCAAAGTACAAGGGAAGAAAACTTAATTCCCATAAAAACGAGCAAAGTCACTAATGAAAATCTCTCCCTATCCAAATTAAAATCATCAACGAAATAAATCCCCCCAACTGATGAATGTACCCAGTTCAAATTTTATTAATAAAACCTAATTTGTTTTCCCAATTTTATGGATTAAATTCCCCAGTTATGTTATTTATTCCCACCACCTTTTCTTCTTGAATCACAAAATAAATGTCAATTTCAAAAGTTAGATGGTGAATATTCATCTCTCTGCCTAGAATCTTGTGGGTGGGAAGCTTTCTTCCTGATTTAGAAGGGGAAAAAAAACCACAATTTAAATATGAAGTATACATAAAGGAAAAAGAAATGGGAAAATTATTATAAAATAGTCTTTTTTTTCTTTTATTCCCTTTTTATCCCCATTCCCCACTCTCATTACCTTCTTCCCCACAGGAGACCATTCTAGTATATTTAATGTGCATTGCTTTTTATGTATGTATGTTGTAAGTGTGCACTGTCGTTGGGTACATATGTTTTTTTTGTTTTTTGTTGTTTGTTTTTTGCGGTACGCGGGCCTCTCACTGTTGTGGCCTCTCCCGCCGCGGAGCACAGGCTCCGGACGCGCAGGCCCAGCGGCCATGGCTCACGGGCCCAGCCGCTCCGCGGCATGTGGGATCCTCCCGGACCGGGGCACGAACCCGCGTCCCCTGCATCGGCAGGCGGACTCCCAACCACTGCGCCACCAGGGAAGCCCTACATGTGTATTTTTAATTGTTGTTACTGGTGTTTGTTTCTTTCTTATTTTCATTCGCTCTGTGTTTCTAAGATCTATCTATGTAGTTATATGAACAACTGACCTTTCGATTTTAACTGCTGTAGAACATTCCATGATGTGCATCCGCCACATTCCACCTTTTCATTCTGCCAGGATGGACACCTTGTTGACCTCCAACCCCTGGCCACTTTAAACAACACTATACTAAGCATCCTTGTTCATGTCCCTTTACAGACTTTATAAAACAAATGTTCACGCATCTTATTCACAAATCGCCGTGTGTGTCCACATGCCTTTAAATGAGGTGCAAAAAGAATCCAGTAAACATCCAGATTTATAAAGCTGAATTTAGATTTCCTCAATTCTTTCTTTATTTTCATAATGAAAATGTTCAAAAAGCTGTTAACATTATGACTTTGAAAACATAAAGAATCACTTGTTCTTAAATTTATTTTTTTGGCCACATCGACGGCTTACAGTTCCCCGACCAGGGACTGAACCCGGGCCTCCTGCAGTGGAAGCGTGGAGTCCTAACCATTGGACCGCCTGGGAAGTCCCACAAAGAATCTCTTTAGAAACAAATTATTTCCTAATCAGTAATAGCCTGTGAAGAAAAACAAAGCACGTTAAAAAAATCAGATCTGTTGTATTCATTTAAAGCAAAACACGCTCACAGTAAAATCTCCCAAGATTTGTACAGTGAGTCCACTTTTTTCCAGTTGAGCCGTATTACAGTTTTTCGGAAGTGCTGCTAAATCACAAGCAAATGGATGAGACAGGTGCATGTGGTCTCTGTTTCCGCACAGCCTGCTTCTGTGACAACAGCATCCTTGTCCTCTTTTCAATTTTAACTCCTACTTGAAAGGGAAAAAGTCAGACACATCTCTAGATGCAGCAGGGGTCTCAACCTGCCCTCTGTCCCTCTGCGAAGTTACAACTCTTACACTGTGAATATCTCTTACATGTCAAAATGTCCAACCGATTCAAAAGATGGATTTTTCAACATACTCTTCCATCTTGTCCAGGCCTGACATTTTTGGTCCATATTCCCCTTCGGATCTGGTAGCTCCCTACTTAGTGGCAGTTCGCAGCCCAAGCTGGAGACCTGCCTGCTTGTGAGTTGGTGGCCATTTCCTGGTCATCTCCATGGGTGGACAGTTTTTTCCCTCAAGTTTAGCGGGTCTCTGTTTGTTCTGGGACCCAGCTCCAGCTCTCTTAAAGGAGTCCAGTGGGGCAAGGGACTTGCATATCTTGAATCCTTCTCTGTGAATGAATCCTTCTCCAGCTCCCCTTTGGACATGGAGCCTTTGTGACTCCCGCAGTTACAGACTTCGGCAAAAATAGCTTTTCAGAGGTTCCTGAGCCCTCCATAACTGCTGGGAGAGTGAATAATCTAAGCTGTGGTTTGGTCACCCGTCTTGCCTCTCAGTGCACGTGAAGACCCTCGAATCCTCTTTTAAACAGATGTGCAAGGATAGTCAGGAAACTTTAGGGATGGTTAATAAAGAAGGAAGCTTTCCCACCCAGATACTAAAGTGCATCAAGTTGTGACAGCTGAAACAGTTTAGACCTGGCACACAGAATGGTACATGAGTAGAATGGAAGAGAAAGTCTCGACATAGAGCAAGAACCTGGAGGAACTTAGCATATGAAGATGACAGCATCTCAGACCAGTGATGAAAGATTGGGTGATCCAAGACACAGTGTTAGGAGTCCTGGTTAATCATTTTTTGGGGAAAAAAAGTTAGATCCCTACCTCACACCAGAAGATGAAACATCTAAATGTTAAAAAAATAGAAAGGGGGGCTTCCCTGATGGCGTAGGGGATAAGAATCCACCTGCCAACACAGGGGACACGGGTTTGAGCCCTGGTCCGGGAAGATCCCACATGCCACAGAGCAGCAAATCCCGTGCGCCACAACTACTGAAGCCCGCGTGCCTAGAGCCCATGCTCTGCAACAAGAGAAGCCACTGCAATGAGAAGCCCGTGCACCGCAACGAACCGTAGCCCCCGCTCACCACAACTAGAGAAAGCCCGCGCGCAGCAACGAAGACCCAATGCGGCCAAAAATAAATAATAAAATAAAATAAATAAATTTATTTTTTTTAAAAAAAGAAAGAGGGTAGGAGAAAGAAGTCATCAGTAGATTAGAGAATACTGGCGACTATTTATACAACCCCAGAATAAGGAAAGTTCTATAAGCACAGCAACAAAGGCAAACACCGTACAGGAAATATTGATAGATTTCACCAAAAACAAAAAGGAGACACTTTTCTGTCTATAAACCCATCAAAAACAAAACTTAAAGGCAGGGGCTTCCCTGGCGGCACAGTGGTTGAGAGTCCGCCTGCCGATGCAGGGGACACGGGTTCGTGCCCCGGTCCAGGAAGATCCTACATGCCGCGCAGCGGCTGGGCCCGTGAACCATGGCCGCTGAGCCTGTGCGTCCGGAGCCTGTGCTCCGCAACGGGAGAGGCCACAACAGTGAGAGGCTCGCGTACCGGAAAAAAAAAAAAAAAAAAAAGAAAAGAAAACTTAAAGGCAAAATAGAACTGGGGGAAATATTTATAGCATATACGCCAAGTTGTTAGTATCAGTAGAGTAAGAATTGTCACAGACCAATAGGAATAAAGATGAGACGGATGATGAGCCCCAGAGAAGACACCATTGCTTGAGGAAAGTTGCCAGCGGCCTGGTAATATGTTGATCACATCAGACCCCTTCTTCGCCTAAAGGGACAGCAATTTGTGCTTTTTAGATTTTTACCTACGGCGGATAAGGGTTTGCCTGCCCTGTCTACAGTATGTCTGCCAGCACTCCCGTCTGTGGACTGGCAGAACTGGCATGATATTCTGAATGACATGGGCTCAGCGTGAGTGACTCATTTTTCGGAAGAAAGGAGGGCTGACAGTGGCACACACAATGGGTTCCACTGGTCTTCCTCCACACCCCATCAGCTGGAAGGAGCCAGCCTAATGTAACAGTGGAGCGCTCTGTCCAAGTCTTAGCCGAAGTGCTGGCTCTGGGACAACACCCTGCAGTGCTGGCAGGACGAGCTCCAGGATGCAACATGAACTGATGAGCTGTTTGCAGAGCTGTGTCGCCAGTAGCTAGAATACACAGATCTGGCAGGAAAGGAGAGGCTGCTGTTTTCTTTCTTTGTGGCTTCCATGGCTGTGGACACTGTCATTGCCATTATCTTTATAAGGACTGTCATTCCTTGTTTTCACAAGTGCCAGAGCCAGCACTGCAGCCTGTGCGTCCCCTTCCTCCTATGTAGCGCTGGGATGCTGCAGCTCGCCAGGGCGTCTCACCACCACACTTAGCACCAGAATTCAGACCCTTGTTGCCCCCCGCCCAGTGAGAGATCCAACTCCAGGATCCCAGCCCGAGGGTCTGCTTCCTAGGGCTACTCCTGGTGCCGAACATCCTAGTTTGGGTTCCCCACCAAGAAGACTCTTGAGACTAGACTGTGAGAGTGAGAAGTGAATCTGGGAGTGATTCCAGGAAACACCAGCAGGGGAGCGAGAAGGTAAGACAGGGAAGGGAAGGGAGTCCATACGATGTGTGTTAATGACCACAGGTCACCACTGCGGGCAGTGGGAGATGATGTGGAACAGGCCTCAGAATTGCTCCAGTCTCACTGGAGGGGGCCTCATGGCTGGGGTAGTTATCTACCCGCTCCTATTCATCGCTAGTCAAGACTGTCCCTGAGGTGCCCACTCCTCAGCGCCTCCGACCTTCTTGGAGAGTGAGCTGAACGTGTTTCCCCAGCCTTTGGGCGGGGAGTCTCTGGGGCTGGAGGTTAGAAGCCGCCCAAGTACACGGGACAGTGATTGTTAAGGTGATATGACATGTCTGACTTGGGGTGTGTGTAATTGACCCTAATGACCACGAGGTACTGGGGCTGCTGCTCTACTGTGGGGACAGTGGGGAGCAGGTCTGGAGCCCAGAGAATTCACTGGAGTTTCATAGTGTTTCCAAGCCTGGTGATGACGGTGAGTGGGGAGTTTCAGCGACCAGCATCCCACCAGGGCAAGGCAGTTAAGGGCTCAGACCCTTCAGTGAAGAGCTGGGTCTCCCCAACAGGTAGGCAGCATAGACCAGCATGCTGGCTGAGGGCGAGGGAAATCTAGATTGACCGGTAGAGGAGGAAGATTACGGCTTCAGGACCAGCTGCATTATATCTCGGGAGAGACCATGGTTGGCCACCACGTTGAAGGGGTCTCTGTGAGGAAGTGACCTTGCGGGAGGATTTGCGTGGATCTGAGTAGTACGGGGGCAGCCTGGATGCTATGCCCGTCGTGTATCACTTCAGATCTTCTCAGCCCCAGCCTCGTCTCCTACTCCATCCCCGCTGTGGCAGGCAGTTCCACACTGGCTTGACCAGTTTCATGAAGGTAATGCTTCTTGCTTCTTGCTTCCTGCCTCAGGCCCAGGAAACCCAAGGATCCTGCTCGGGACTCATACGTGTGTAACCTGGGTGATCAAGGCAAGTTGTCTCTCACGATCAGTGGGGGACAGAGCCAATGGCTACAGGCTTCTCTGATCTCCGAGGAAGATCGTTCTGGATGCATTTCATCGGCTCCTCAGAAGGCCCCATGGGACTGAGCGCTGTTGCCCACATAGGTGGCCAGCTTGATAATACATCCTTGGATCAGCTCTCCCCTCTCCCCCATTTTACTTCCACCGTCCTTCACTTCTGTTTCTTGGGATTAATTCCCAAATAGACTATCTTCATGGAAGCTTTGGGGGGAATCCAGGCTAAGATACTTAAGGCCCCGTGCACTTATGGAATTAAGCTTCCATTACAAGTCATTTCTGTGTTCCTTCCTTTTATCCATATGAATCTGATTGATGAATGGTTACAACATCAAAACTCAATATCTTCCCAAACTCCTCCCCAGACCTCAGGCAAGCTGTCCACTTTGCGGCTCCATCATTGTTTACCCTGACATTCCTCTGCACATGGGTGTTCTCAATATCATCACGTAGAGTGGTGATCCTCCAGCGAGGTAAAATAGTGCTAGTTTATTGTTCACAGTTAATTCTCTGTGGGACTTTGACATTTCTGCCTGTCTTACAAGCTGAGGCTTCTCTGTTTGCTCCAGGCTGTTGTTTTTCAATGATATCTACACAGTGAATGGCCTTGGAAGAGAAAGACTGTGTTTGCCTCTGGAGCAAAGGGCAGGCATATTTACTGCCAATTAAAAAAGATTCGGGTTCCCTAAGTTCAGGGTTCCTGTCCTCAAATGCAGGTGTTACGTGGCATTCTTTCTGTCACCTAGACCTCTTTATGTCATCCTGTGGAAGCAAAAAATCCAACCAAGCAAAAACCCCCACTGTCTCTCTGGCTGTTGCTATTACTATGAGTCCCAAAGTCCTTTGCTCTGACCCAGGAGACCTGTGTCTTGTGCCAGCATCCACAGAACCGTGACAGGCTAACTTGGTAGATTGCAAGTAGGATCAAATCTTAGACAGTTCTTCACGGCTCTTGATGTGTGCTGTTTTAGTCTTTACCGAGACCCTAAATCCACCTAGTTAAACTCCCACTGTGTTCTTCCCTCAGCCTTCTGTTGCTGCAAGAATTCCTGTAGCGGTCACTCAGCCACTGTTTACTGAGGCCCTTCCGTGCGCCCGGCGCTCTTCTAAGGCCAGGACTAACTGAAACAGACAAAATCCTCACCCCCCTTGTGACTTACATTCTAGTGAAGCCCTCATCTGTGCTATTGGCTTTCTCTCTTTGTTTTGTCCGTCTCTCTCTAGATAACGTGAACCTGAATTCACCAACGACACTCCAGTGAAACGGGTTTCTTCTCCGAATTTACTCTCACATCAGTATGCCAGCTCCTCCCATTCTGAGAGCGAGATCCTAGATTCTGTTCCTTACTCAGCCACCAGCTCTGTGACCTCGGACGTGTCCCTTTCGCTTTCACAAGTCCTCAGGTCCTAATGGGTGCAATGAGGTGTATCCTGCTGAGCGGCTGGAGGGGCTGGAGGAGGCCCTGTGTGTATAATCACCACATTTCTGTGCAACACACGGGGACCCTTCAGTCGTTCTCCCCATCCCAACCCTAGTCCAGTCCTCAGTAAGGACTGGTTAGAGACACGGAACCCAAGCGCTTCTAATTTTCAGGGTTTCTCTCATTTCTGACTCATGGTTGCTCAGACCTCACGTTGTGTCTGCCCTCCTTTTCCACCCTGATTGCCACAGTCTCCTCAGCTTATTCCTCCCATAATATGGTGCAAAAACGAACAACTCCACACACAGAACATGGCTTCCCGCACTTAGCAGCAGCTCCAGACACTTCATCACCAAGTAGATTAGAATAACACTAACTTTTGCTACCATAGCAACTGCTGTTGGTTGCGCAATAGCCGACTTTTCAAAGCTACTTAAAAATGCTCAAACTGTTTTGCATAAAGTGGATTTACATCACCAAGAGTAGTGGCTTTCCTTTCCCCTTGAGAGTCTTCTTTAAGAAATTGAAAATTTTCCCCCTCAGAAGAATTTCATAATTTAGTTTTAAAAGAACCATTTTAAAACAAAGTTTTGCCAATAGTTTCTTCATGCCCTTGTAAAGACAAATACAAATTAAAAATAAGAGGCTTACGCCTCCCTGTTGAAGCAAGAGGAGACTTCTCCCCTTCCCTTTTCTTAGAGCATTTACTTTGGAAACTTGTAATTGTTCCTCTGTCTCTTTGAAATGTATGCAAATCTTTTTAAAAAGCTAAATAAGCCTCTTGCCAGGTTTATGAGCAGGAATGTCTTTCTCAGGGACCTGGGAACCATCTCTTTGAAACGCCAGGCTTGAGGAAGATGGTGCCCTTATCTCCCTGTTTCTCTGGGAGGACAGAAGCCTCCAAGCTGCAAAACTACCTCCTGTCATAAAGGTAGGAGAAGTTAATTTTTCCTTTGGATAAATCCGGTTAACACAGGGGGTTACCCCAACTACCAAGTGAATTCATCTTAAGTTAAGATGAATTACGTGTGACCAATGATGCTGTCAAGTCTTTTTTACTTGAGGGCTAGTTATTGTTTATCTTTAGACCATGTATGTAATTGGTTGTATCTGCTCGGCCGTATAAAAGGACGAGATTCCTTTCTGTCTTTGCTATCTCCTAGCGGATTGCCTGAGAGGCGCATCGCATTCTGGTTTAATGCTTATTCAATAATAAAATTGTTTTCTTTCTTTTCTACCTCGATGGAGAGGTTTCCTGTGTTGGGAGGAGAATTTGTTTTTAATTCTATTTCCCCAACGCCCACCAGAACCAAACATTTAAAACAGCACTCATGGAGTATATCATTATGAGGTTTTGTTAAAAGCTCTGGAGGAAGTTGCCAGGGAATTATAGGAGGAGAAGGAAACTGTATCCAGCTTTCCCTTCATTTACTCTGCCCCAAGGAGGGTGAGGCTTCCGTTCAGAATCAGCCCTGGAAGCGGTCCTCCGATAACAGCCTTGGGAGATTCTGGAGTTCCGGACCAGATAATAGTGGAGGGTCTTTTCCTTTCCTTTTTTAGGAAAACAAAGAATCAACACCTAGACCTGAGATGCTAAGTCTGCAACCCATCTCACAAGTTAGGGAACACCTAGGTACCAGTCACAACTCCAGGGGGCGCCATTCCTACTGTCGCCTGTGTGGATGACACCCCTGGGGTCTTGCGGTGCCAGCCTGCACCTCTCTATATTGTGGCCGTGTCCCTTAAAGAGTTTATTTCAGAAACCCTGGGTTCAGTTCATCTATAACCGCCTACTGCCACTGCCTGAGAAGGATCCAGGGAGAAGTCCAGACAGAAAACTCCAACATCCCAAGAATTGATTCTGCTTCTTTTGTCTCCAGCTGACATTTTTCTTCTCTTCTTTCCTTCCTTTCTTTTCCTAACCTCTCTCTGGTAGAATACAAGATCTTAAAGAGCAGCAGCTTCCTCTTCCTGTTTACTCCTGAGCCCCCAGCATGCAGCAGTGCTTGGCATGCAATAGACCCTCAACAGGCGAGACCAGCACGCTTGTTTTCTTGTTTCCTTCATTGCCATTTAGCACTATCTTCTCCAAGTTTTGAAAGAGACTTTTGTATTTCTGAGCTCAGCTTCCTGCCTGGCCTCCAAGCCCCTCAGATATTTCAGGTGGAGTCTTTTCACATTGAGCTGTTGGTCCATTCTGACTTTTATAAACACTGAATAGAATTACATTAAATCTTTGAAAAAAAAATCTAATCTAAGGTAATCTCATGTTTCAGATTTCCCACGTTTCCCACTTTTCAGATGTCTCCTGGTGGAAGCATCTTTTCTGAAGCTTTGGGAAACTTGAGGACCTGTGACATTATGGAACCAGGAACTTAAGCCAGTGAGGCTTTTCCCAAGGGACGTATTGAGAACTGAGCTGCCCTGAGCTGTTGACATTTAGACAAAAAGCAGAGAAGGGGCGGCAAGGAGAGTCCAGAAGCAGGGATATGCACCTGGGCTGATGTCAGAGCCTGGTCCAGACCCCAAGTTACAGGCCTGCCGAAAGACTGGAGAGAGCGGGGTTGAGAGGTTTTGAACATACAGGATTGCCTTCCAAATACATCCTCAGGCAAGAGAAGTAAGATGCCAGAAACTCATATTAGGAAGCAAAAGAACTTCGAAAAGCTATAACGCTGTGGGGGAATTTTAAACATTCACATTTCCTAAACTAGTCTTTCTTCTGAGAAATGACTTGTCTTTCAAAACCATATGGCAGGAGCACACTCAACGTATAATAAAATCCTTGGTTTTGGTAATTATGATGAAGCTGTCGCAGTGTTAAATGATGCCACCTGATGGATTGTGAACACGCAAGTGCTACCATCAGCAATAGCTGGGAGTTTATTATTTTTAACAATCTCTGAAGGCCTGAGAAGGAATGAAGCAAGTGCCAACGGTTGCTCTTGGCCAGCTTACGGCTCAGAGAAGAAAGAGGGAATGAGGAGGAGGGCGAGGAGGAGGAGAAACAGGATAAAGAGAAGAAAATAATATGGAGAGGGGGCAGAAGAGAATCTATTTTTTTCTTTTGATAAAAGTCATTATACTGTCAACAGAAGGTACTTTAAGTAGAGACTTGATTTTTCATGGAGCAGACACAGTTTGCGTGAAGAGACGGTCATCTGTTGAGTGCCACCTCCTGGTACAATCCCCTTTTGGAGCTAAGGGGTCAACACCAAGCTCATGGTGGGGGGGGGGCAGAAGAGTGGCAGGGGCAGGGAGGGCCATGACAGAGGGGGGTAAGCTTCAGTGGGTGAACATATTTATTTATAAGAAGTGATCCCCCTTTTCCTATCACCCCAGACTGTATGCACACATTCAGGAGTCTGTCCTTCAGGGGAAAAAGAAATACAGTGGAGGGGCAGACCCCCTCTTGGTCTCACTTGCTGCTCCCTTGCAGTGGACTCAATAACCCTCGCTTTCTACCCTCACTTCTGGCTTGGTAAATTCTTTTACCACACGCGTTGCTGACGTCATTGCCGAACTCTGTGGCATTTTGGTGGTCCATACGGGGAGGCCTCTCTCTCCTCTCTCTGCCCTTTCCGATCCGTCTTCCAACACGTAGCGATCGGCCTGCTGACTCAGGGCAATTGAAGGTCCCCGAGTCAATTGAAGGTACTCCTTGGTGGGACCCAAAGGCCTCCGGGATAGGACTCCGACTCCCTAAGGGGTACATTCTGGAAATGGTCTTTTCTCCTCTCCAACACTGCCCACGGCCTGAGGTCCCTGGAGACTAGGGATTGTGCGTCCTGGACTAGGCGACTCTTTGGCAGACCGGAAACCTGGTCCCGTACCGACCAACCGTCCCTGCCTAATGGGGTGGCAGTGTCCTTTGGCCCTGGCCTTGGGACTCCTAACTTCCACACCTGGCGCAGTAGGCAGCGGCAGCTTGTCCAGGGCGAATCCAGTCACACTGTGAGATCCCCTTTCTCTTTCCACCCTCCCTTGAGGACCATCCATCCTGATCCGCCAACATCTCCAGATATTAATACTTCAAATGAGTTGCCACAAAACTGACTTCATTCCATCAAGCTACAAATGGTGACAAGATAAGGATTCCAACCCCTAGCATCAACACAGCTGGCTACTCTTGAACAGTGCTCCCAAAATTTCTATTCACACACACTCACATAGCCCCACGGCTAATCAGCAAAGCTAACCGGGACCCCATGTCGCTGCTTCTCAGCAGGAAGTAGCCCAAGATGATGTCATCACCTAGATGTCAATGATTTGACTTTGCTGATCTGTCAGGGGAGAAATGTGGAGCTTAACAATAGAACAGCCATCTTAGGCTGGGGAGGTCCTTTCGAGATAAGACAATCCCACCCTCCCCTAATGGAAAATTACCAGCAGTTACAAACAATCAGCATGCCAGGAAGATTGAGCAACGACACACCCAGACCTAACTACCGTATGGGTGGAACATTAACCCAAGGGTGACCAGAAGGGACCATAAAAGAAGCCCAGTGTCTCTCCCCCAGGCACAAACCCTCTTTTGATCTCGCCTGCTGCTCCCTTGCGGTGTACTCAATAAATCTCACTTTCTACCATCAAAAAAAAAAAAGAAAGAAAAAAGAAAAATACACTGGAGGGCTCTCTCTAAAGAAACTGAGTGGCTCTGAGCCAAGAACATCCCATCTGGTGTGTGTAGGAGTCACCCTTGTAGATCACCAACTGGTTTCCTGCTTGTTACCCTAAGCTAACAAGGCCACCGGAATGCATAGAACTCTCTCTCAGCTTTCTTATTGTTTCATCTTTGCAAATGAAAAATAAGGACCATCATGCATTTGAAGAAATCCTCCAGAATGAAAGAGAGAGACCAAAGAAACAGAAAAAAATGACCCTAGAAAAAAATAGATTAATTTGGGGGAACAAAAGGGAACTTAAAAAAAAACAACACACACCTTGAATTAGAATCCATAGAGACTATAGAAGATATATTCATTAACCAAGAACAGAATCCCATGAAAAAGTAATGGTTAGGGAAAAAGAAAGCACTTAGAAATTAAGAATGATATCACTAAAAGAAAGTTCAAAAGAAGAGATGGAAGATAAACATGAAGAAATACTTTAGGAGGTTGAATAAAAAGACAAATAGAAGGAAAAGATGAGGGAATCAATTGAGGAGGGTCAATATCTGAATAATTGGAATTCCAGAAACCTAGAACAGAGAAAACAGAGAGACAGAAATAATAAAAAATAATGCAAGATTATTTCCCTGAGCTGAGGGCACACCAAGTGACAAGAACAAGGAAAGAAGACCACTACCTAGCCATACTGTTGTGACATGTCAGGCCACTAAGAAGAGCTTAAAAAACTCCAGAAATAATGCATGTTATCTCAAGAAGAACAAGAGTTAGATTAGCAGTGGCTTTCTCATCTACAGCACTGGATTCTGGACAAATAGAACAACGCCTTCCAAGTTTTGAGGGAAAATTACTATTATTAAACATTTTAAAATGTATTAATCCATTTAAAAATAATAAACCCATTATATGTTAACATAAATGACATTTTAATTAAAAATAACATTTTTGAAATCTTTTTAATGTCTGGTTTAGTAGAAGACAGCTGGAGTCTCATATCTGCTTCTGCCGTCAGTCTGTGTGATTTCTTGTTTTGGTTGAGGGAAACGATTTTAACCTAGAGTTCTATACCCAGCCAAACTGAAATTAGAAGGTAATATTAAGATATTTTCAGACAATCAGGGACCCTGAAATATTACTTCCTATATCCATTTTTTTGGGGGGAAGCTATTTGAGAATGTGCTTCAGCAAAGCCAAAGAGTAAACCAAAGAATCCAAAGACCTGGGGTTCAGGAAACTTAGGAAATCAACCCAGAAAAGCAGTGAAGAGAAAGTCAGAGGGAGGTTGCGCAGACTGCTCTGTGAGACAGATCCTTGGGGAAAAGGGTGACTTGAAAGGATAGGTGATATTATGGAGCATGTGGAAAAAAATGGAAATATTGATAATAGAAAATGGAGAATAATATAAACTGATAAACTTCAGGAGAAACAAATAGGTGTGAAAGAGCAGTAATCCTCACTCAGCAGTGAATGATTGTCCTAGAACCACAAGAATGCAAACACTGCTTTTTTTTTTTTTTTACCTCTTTATTGGAGTATAATTGCTTTACAATGGTGTGTTAGTTTCTGCTGTATAACAAAGTGAATCAGCTATACGTATACGTATATCCCCATATCTCCTCCCTCTTGCGTCTCCCTCCCACCCTCCCTATCCCACCCCTCTAGGTGGTCACAAAGCACCGAGCTGATCTCCCTGTGCTACGCAGCTGCTTCCCACTAGCTATTTTAATTTGGTAGGCAAACACTGCTTATTGAATTTCAGCACTTAGTTACATCCTGTAGACAAAGTAAAGACGACTTAATTTTTGTTTCAGAACAGGATGCTCCTGCTACTGGTGTTAAAACGCAAAGGTAAAAGTACAACTGGCAAAAATAGAAACACAGAAGGAGGGGAAAATATCGGTAGCTGAAGGGAAGCAAGGGTTACTGAGCTTCTCATCTTAGAAAGGGGAAGGAACTGATGGAAAAGGAAATACAGCATCCTTTTGTCGCTCACATTTACAAAAGTAACCAAAAGAGGATCCCTAACTAGTGCTGTGGCTATCGAGACGTTGGGGAAGGGTGAAGGGAAGGGAGAGGTTTTAGACAGCCACATCCTCATCTGATATAGCAAAAACTCAACCATGCAATCCATTGATAAATCAAGAAATAGTGGTGGAAACCGATTATATCGCGAAATGGAGTTAAATGCCAGATCAGCTAAAAATATAGAGATGGGAAGAGGAAAGGCAGGAGATCGCTGCCTCTATTAACTGTGTTTTAAAATCAATTGAAGGACAAAAGAAAAAGAAAGAAATAGGTTTGTGTGGTCCAGGCCACCAATATACAGGATCAAATCGACCTCATTCATTCTTGTCTTGTGTTTGTGATATTGAAGTAGGGGAGGTAGAAATTAGAATCTGGTCTGGTCTCTTTCAACCTACATATCGAATTTGGACCACAATGCGCCAGAAGAGCCTTCACTGATCATGGTATGCAAATGAAGACCCATCCTTTTCCACATAACATTGTTCTTCCATATTGAATCCTATCTCCGTAGGAGGACTGACAAGTCTTCTCTATTATCAACCATAACTTAATCTGCTTTCAGTGGAGGGCTGTGGAGGTCCCAGTAGTCAGAGGTGAAATGGGGTAGAAGACAGCGTTCCCTCTTACAGTGGCTTCCGTGGTGACCATGACTCCCAAGGAGAGACTCTGAGAAAAGTCTTGATCTGTCACCTGCCACCATCTTGGTGAATGCATTGGAAGATCGATCCAGATGCTAAAGAAAAGCCAGTGCATCAGATCGAGCACTGGAATCAAAACTCAGATTTAGCTGCAGCTTCTGATATTCAGAAGGGGGAAGAAAGGCACCAAGGAAGCAGGCTTTAAGGGACCCCTTCTAACCAAAAGAGGGCGATTCTAAGTCAGGTGACCGACCACATTAAGAATAACCAACCTGGTGTACCAGACGTAAATGGAGGCCTGAATGCCAAAAAAGTCTCAAATTCTCTGACTGGAAGAAATGTCCCGTTATCATTTTGTAAAGAGCAGGGACTCTCTAAACCAAACGTGTTCATCATGGAGTTCATTCAATAGTGGTTTATTTAGAGCCAACTTAAGATTTGGGGGAAGGGGCTTCCCTGGTGGCGCAGTGGTTGAGAGTCCGCCTGCCGATGCAGGGGACACGGGTTCGTGCCCCGGTCCGGGAAGATCCCACATGCCGCGGAGCGGCTGGGCCCGTGAGCCATGGCCGCTGAGCCTGCGCATCCGGAGCCTGTGCTCCGCAATGGGAGAGGCCACAATAGTGAGAGGCCTGCGTACCACGAAAAAAATAAAAAAGGGAGAGATTTGGGGAAGAAGGAAGAGAGATATCTTGGTCTCGATTGCATTTATCCATGAAATAGTCTGTAGACTTCTGGGAGTTGATCTCTATAACTCCTAAAGATATAGGATTTTGGCAGTTGTCCGATTAAATTTCCAGATGTGGATTTCTTGGCTAAAAATGCAGTTTGATGATGGTAGTGGGCATTGACCACATTTTATGGATTCTTGTAACCTTTTGAGCCACGTTGCTACATTCAGAGAATTTCCAGCCTTACAAGTCCCATCTTCTTCCCTAAATGAGAACCTTGAAAACTTATTTCCCCGGCTTGCTTGGTGTCTGACACACACACACATGACCTCATATATATTAATCAGACTCGTCTACTTGAGGCTCTATTTGGAAAGAGAGGAAGGTGAGGAAGAGGCTCTGGGTATCCATTTTGCCGATGCAGGTGCTGGCGAGACACCTGACTTTCGGAGGTGGGGTGACTGCAGGGTGGAGTGTCCACAGTGGGACAGTGGAGGTGGCAGCAGTGAGGGAGGCTTCATCCACAAGACAGCTTTGTGGTGTGGTTTTGTTCATTGATCTGGAAATCTTAGGCTCCAGGCTCAGCTTTCCCAACAGGTCAGAGAGCAATGCACCATCCTTTGATGAACTCCTTTGCTCTTCAATCAGCTACACACAGTCTCTGTTGCTTGCAGCCAGGAACCCTGATCACTACGGTTGTCTGTGCTGATCAAAAGAACCAGGTAACTGCCAGACTGCTCTGTCAAATGAGAGCATATCCATCCAACAGAAGTATGGTTAGTTTATGTACTTACGAACATATTTGTTTTGTACAGACACCCATGTATGATTAAGGGTGGGTGGGGAAATTGGTCTCTTACGGACATGAATGAAGTTTGAACTCCAGTTTTAGAGACAGTGCCCCAAAGTTTAATACGCTGACATTTTATTTAGTTTTCAAACAGAGTGCTAACTAACTTTGACTCTGACTTATTATGGCAGGAATGGCTGACAATATAATTATTGATTGTGCCTCTCAGTCATCTTATATTGTACAAAAAGTAGATCTTTATTCCTCATTGAACTCCTGGAGTGTGGGTGGGTTTTCCTGCTTCCATGTGATTATGAAGGAACTGAGGTTTGGATATCTTAGAAAATGTTTTCATTGTATTATTTTCAAGTGCACTTAAATCAAGTTGTTCTTTAAAAATTTCAGAAGAAATTCAGCTTCAACATGAGAATGCACCAGAAGTCTATTTACTAAAGGTCAGTTCAGTCCAAGTTTTCTGGAAGGATTATTTTTAAGTGACAGAAATGACAAGAGAGGGCTTCAGATTCAAAGACCATAACTTGGCAGGATTTCTATTGTGGGAACGCCAGCTCAAAGGAGACACTAGAAAACAATTTTTCTGGCAGAAGATCAGAATTTTAAACGAGTTTGTGTGATTTAATACCCACAAACTGGCAAAGTGGGTCTGTGATGGCTTAAACCCAAAGGAAACTCCCAGGACCCCTTAGTCATCCAACAGGAAATAGGCTTCTAGGGCAGTATATTCTTCAGAAGGGAAATATCTCCCCAATCTCTGATGTCATGGAGAATAATGGACAAGAGATTTTCTCAGTGTGCAAAATTGGGGGCACCCATAGTGATAGAGCAAGAAATTCACCCCATGGCTAGACATTGGAGCCCTTGTAACCCTTGTGTAGAGGATGTGGCCTACACTCTTGTTTGGGGACTGTGCTTCCTGGTTTCCCCTTTTTCCTTTTCTCAACAGGTGTATGTGTGTGTGTGTGTGTGTACCACTATTTCTCCACCATTGTATACTGTGTTTAGGGATGGTTAAATGTATCATTTAATCATAGGTTGTGTGACCATTAGGAGCCACATCCAGATCTGACTGCGGGAAATGCACAAGCGTTTATATGTATTTGATGTATGTAGGATAGTTGCCTTGTGTTAGGTGGGCATTTAAAGACAATATGCAGAGGAAGAAATGTGTGTATATGTGCACGTATGTGTGTGTTCACCTGTTGGGCGTTCAACGGGTGTAGGTAGGAGACTGCTTGAGTTTCTGACTACTCAGCACAATTTTCCACATCCTTTCTCTGATAAAAGTAGTTCACTTTTTCTTTGGAAAACTCTCTCTACCTCAAACTCTGTTGTTTTTATGGGATTGTTTTTTTGGCTGTGCCACACGGCTTGCGGGATGTTAGTTCCCCGACCAGGGACTGAACCCAGGCCATGGCAGTGAAAGCATGGGGTCCTAACCACTGAACCGCCAGGGAAATCCCTGATGGGATTGTTAATCATGGTGACTAATATTATTTTGGCTGCAGAGTTGGGGCACATGACCCAGGCCTCTACCATGAAGCGTAACCATGCTCTGGACCACGGTGACTGTTTTAAAGATGAGCATTTGACCCAAATTGGGCTTCCAGAGCCCCAGCTGAGATTTTTCAGCTAATGGAGAAGACTGTCTCTTTTCTACGAGGCTTGGATGATGTGAGCCTGCAGATGCCAGTGGCCAAACAGCCTGCCACATGCAGAGAACATGACTCACTCGTACAACAGCTAGTATTCGGTGAGTACTTACTATGTACCAGGTGCTGCTCAAAGTGCTGGATATACTTTCTCTCATTTAATCTATGCGACAACTCTATGAAATAGGTTTCATTATGTCCTCATTCTGAGAACGTTGAGACAAAGAGGGGTTAAGTAACGTATCACTTACATTCATGATGGAACAAGGGTTCGTATTCAGAAAGTCTGACTTTGTAGCTTGTACGCTACATTGTTATGCTGTACTGCATGGCTAAGATAAGCAGAGAAAAGCCAAGCAGAGAGAAAGAACGGGGAGAGGGAGAGGGCAAAAGAACCCTGATGATACGATTTGAGGAAGCCAGGACAGAGAGCCAGAAGATGGAGAGAAATGAAGCAGTAAATCCAGCTGTGTTGAAGCCAGCTGTACTTCAGGGCTTCGCAGGTACTGAGCGCATGTTTCTCGTTAGGGCTTTCAGTGAGTTTGAGTTGGGTTTATGTCACTTGTAACTGGAGGCGTTTGAACCTGTACAACTATATGTTATATTCTGTAGCCTTGGTGTCCCATAGAAGGAACCGTTCTGCATCTGGGATGTCTGATACAGGAGCCGCTAGCCCCGTGAGGCTATTGAATCATTAAAATGTGCCTAATGCCCTGGGGAACTGAAGTTTTCGTTTTATTTCAGTTTAATAAATTAAAAGTTAAATAGCTAGTAGGTACTGTATTGGACAGCATAGATCTTGAGGACACAGCTAAAGCTCTTCTCGGAGTCCTACATTCCTAAACATGAAGGGGTGAGAATTGGTTATGACAACCCAAGAAGTTGGAAAAATAATGAAAAAACAAATGTAAGGAAAAGAAATGAAAGATTTATAAAAATGAAAACCAATTACTGGCTCAGAAAATAGGACACCAGAACATAAATCCAAGAGCTAGATAAATTGAAATAAAAATATACACATAATGAAATTGGTAAATCACTAGCCAACCTACACAAGACAAGAAGGAAGAGAAAGCACAAATATATAAATTTGGAAATAAGAATGGAAAAATAATCATAGATACGGAGGAAATTAAATAAGTTTTAAGAAAATGCTTTACTTATCTTTATGTAAACAAATATGAAAAAACTGGATTATTCTCTTGGACAGCGTAACTTTCCAAAATTGGTTGTATTATAGATAGAACTGAAGCCAACCAATGGATTGTCAAGGAGTGAAGTGAGAAATTTGCCAAAGAGCTGCCCCCTCCCCTGTCTGCCCAGCTGAGACAGTTAAACAGCCTCATAGCATTCTAGTCAAAGAAATTTAATCACCCCCCCCCCCATTGCTGGGCATTTATGACTTTGCAAGTGTTTTTCATACAGAGTTTGAGGACTTCAAAAGAAGCGTTACAGCTTTTGCTTTAAGCCAGCATGATATAGATTTCAAATCCAAAGAAGCATAAAAAAGAACAATAGAGATGAACTTCACATATGAAGAGCAATACAAAATCCTAATCAAATAATAGCAAATGGAAACAATTTAAAGAAAGGGGACTTCCCTGGCGGTCCAATGGTTAAGACTTCACTTTCCAATGCAGGGGGTGTGGGTTCGATCCCTGGTCGGGGAGTTAAGATCCCTCATGCCTGGCAGTCAAAAAACCAAAACATAAAACAGAAGCAGTACTGTAACAAATTCAATAAAGACTTTAAAAGAAAAAAGGTCCACATCAAAAAAATCTTTAAAAAAAGAAAAAGAACCATAACCAAGAGGGGCTCACTCCAGAAGTTAAAGATAATTCAATAGTAGGCAGTGTTTTCTTGTACTTCATTTATTATCATTTTTGATTTTTAAAACAGATTTATGAAATGGGAACTGGGAAAACTCTTAACAATACAGGTATTTCCTCAATAAAACAAATATATATCTCACGCCAAAGTCAGTATTATTCTTAATGAAGGAAACCCATTTTTTTTGTTGTTTTGTTTTATTAATTTGGCCACACTGAACAGCATGCGGGATCTTAGTTCCCCAAGCAGGGATCGAACCCAGGTCCTGGCAGTGAGAGTACCGAATCCTAACCACTGGACCACCAGGGAAGTCCCTGATGGAAACCCATTAACATGATTAAAGTCAGGAACAAGATAAGGATGTCCACGGTCACCAATGTTATCTGATAGTTTTTCCAGAGTATGAACCATTAAGAAAAGAAATGAGTATAAAAATTGTAGGGGAGGGGGAAGGATAAACTGGGACGAAGTGAGAGAGTGGCATGGACATATACACACAACCAAATGTAAAATAGATAGCCAGTGGGAAGCAGCCACATAGCACAGGGAGATCAGCTCAGTGCTTTGTGACCACCTAGAGGGGTGGGATAGGGAGGGTGGGAGGCAGATACAAGAGGGAAGAGATATGGGAACATATGTATACATATAACTGATTCACTTTGTTATACAGCAGAAGCTAACACACCATTGTAAAACAATTATACTCTAATAAAGATGATTTTAAAAATTGTAAAGGAAGAGACAACATTGATATTATTTCCAAATGCTACGGTTATGTAACTGGAAAACCCAAGGAATCAACTGAAAAAAACTACTAGAAACAGTATGAGAATTCAGTAAGGCTGCTGGTTCCCAACTCAATATACAAAAATTGGTAACTTTCTTAAATAAAATAACACTTTACTAGTTAATATAATGGCATAGAAACATGAATATATGCACAATCACATTCATATTTAATGAAATCGAATGAAAACAAGGACTTTTTTCATTTATCAGGTTGATAAGGTTAAAACATGGATCGTATTTAAAAGTGCAGGGAATTAGACATTCTAATACAATATTGGTGACAGTGTAAAATTGGTGCAACTTTTTTGTAGGCAATTAAACCTTATCTAGCATCATAAAAATATACACACCCTTTGACCCAACTATTCCACATCTAGGAATTTATCCAACATATAACTTTCACATACACATATGCACAAATGCATATATACAAGGGTGTTTATTTTAGCATGGTGTGAGATGCCAAAAGATTTGTAAGGTCAGGAGTTTCCAGCAAAGGGGCAGTGATGAAATATATTTGGAATAGAATACTATATGGCTGTTGAAAAGAATAAAGTAGACCTGTGGGTACAGATCTTGAACAATCTCCAATATATACTTTAAGAGAAAAAACCCATGAGAGATTGAGCGACGCCCGTAGTGTGCTCCCATTTGTGCCAAGAAAAGAAACGATATATTAACAGTAACTTCTGGAAGGATAAAATAAAATAAGTAAAACCCTATTAACAGGTGACCAGAAGCTCCGCCATGGAGGAAGATTTGCTCTTTCATAACGTTTGATGTTTTGCCATGGGTATGTGTTAACTTTTCAATTGAGATGGCCAGTATCAACCTGTGAATGAATCCAATATTCATCTATTCATCCACCTGTCCATTCATATAGCATGTATTGAGCTTCTGATCCTTCTCCTCCATGCTTCTGTACCAGGTACCATGCTAGACCCGGAGGTAATAAGACATGCATGTTCTGGTTTCTTCCTTTATAAAGATTTAACCCTCTCAACTAGGGTTTTGCCACTCAAAGTGTGGGCCGTGGACCAAAAGCATTAGCATCATCTGGGAGCCTGTTAGAAATGCAGCATCTTGGACCTCATCCCAGACCTGCCTTTGTGTCAGACTCGGCATTTTAACAAAGTCCCCAGGGCATTCTTAGTATGGTTTGAAAGCGCTGTTCTAGGGATCATCCCCAAATACTGCATTGTCGCTCGTACAGATATGGTTTCTGGACTAGAAGAGAGAGGGCGTAGCTACAGCTGCTGGGGACATGCTGACTGTACTCATAGGAGTAGGGGGAAAGAGGTTAAATGCCCACAGTCCAAATTGTACTATAACTTCACATTAATTTTTGCCCTGCCTTTTCTCTCAGGAGTTAACCACAAAATAGCTTTGCTGTGCTGTCGCTATGGCAACAGGGTCTAATAGCGCGTTTACTCTTTTCCCATTGCAGTAGCCTCCGGACTGGTCTCTGTGCCTCCAGCCAAGCCTGTTTTCTGTTAATCAAAGTTGAAATCAAACACGTGGCAACAGGGGCAATCACAGTCCCTGTGTGACACAGCAGGTGCAGTAACTGCCTAACTTTGCATTAATTTAGGGTTCTTCATTTTATGCTCGGTTGAGCCCTGAATTCAGAGCATAGTCGCCCCTTCCCACCGAGAGAAATCTAGCTTCCTTGACAATCATGTATTTTCCACTTTTAAGTTTCTATAGTACTTTTTTGCTGTATATCGTAAAAAATTAGAAAATGCAAATCAGTAAAGAAATACACAATCTCTCCAGGTTCACACATGTGTCTCATTTTTAGTGACTGTGCATTATTCCATTATTGGGTAAAATGACACGGTGCATGTGAAGCCCTTGGTGCTCGGCCCAGCACATGGGGAGGCTACGAATCATGGCATTTTCATCCTTTCTTCTCCCAGGGGACGAGGCAGGTCCTGGGCACACACCTTCCCTTGCAGTTCTAATGGCTTCTATTCATCTCTAGCATTGCAGCCTTCCGAAGGGCTTTCCTAGGTATTCCTGGTGTAGGCACAAACTCACAACTGACCTTGTCCAAAGGACAGTGCCTGGAAAGGCAAGCGCCAGGCACCCCATAAAGGGAGCACCGACCCTGTAGACTGGGTCATACCTCAATTCTTAAAAGGCCTTCTCTGTGGCTGCCTCTTCTTTGCTTGTTTGTTTTGAAACAAAGATCTAGAGGATTAGGGGACAAGGATGCCACGTAGACCAGTTCCTTGACCTCTAGCAAGACTAACCCATTTCACGGATGTGGTAACTGTGGTCCACGCCCAGGCTCGCATGGCCAGCAAGGGTCACTGTGACATCGTGGCTGTTGAGCCTCATCCTAACCCAGGCTCTAGCTTGCAGGCTGTGGGGAGTCAGCGGTAGAAACAGCTGGGCAGAGTTCCAGCTCCAGCTCCAGCATCTGGGGTTCAGGGGAAGTCCCTGTGCACAGATATATGTGGTGTGGAGTGCGGCCCTTCAGAGCGGGGTTCTGGTATTGTGCTGACCCACCTGTATAATGTCGGGCAAGTTAATTAACCTCTGCAGTCTGCAAAATGGGTTCAACATAGTACCTACCTCACAGGGTTTTTGTGAGGATGAAGGGAGATGATCAAGGACTCGGGGAGGCTGTTTACAGTCTGCTAGTCGAGAGCTGTGCACACCTGCAGCACTCACCCTTGGAGGAGAAGCTTTTGGGCTGGATGGTGGGGAAGGAGTCAACCTTGCCCAGCCTCTGGACCTCCCCGCAGCCGGAGCATTGAGATGGAACAGGGTGGAGGCCCCACCCTACATAGGGCTCAGCTCAGGCCCTGGGTTGGGGGCGTTAAGGGGACTGCAGGGTCAGGGCAGTGATGGGGCTATGGGGGCGGGGAGTGGCACCTGGCAGGCCTTGGAAACTGAGCTCCGTGAAGGATTTTATCCCCCCGCCCCATATCCCTGCCCCAAAAGAACAGCAGCCTTTCAGAGGAGGGTCTTTAAGGCACTGTTCTGCCCACCTGGCAGCCCTGGGCGAGTCAGCAGTGGAGTCCTGGGCATCCGGACAGTCCAGGCCGAGGGAGGGGGAGAAATGGAGTAGCACCCTCACAGCCCACTGTACCACGGGCAGTGGGGGCAACTCACTTTTTACTATAAACTCTTTTAAAAAGTCTTCTCTTGCTTCCCTGTTCCCAATCACTCTGTTTCCTTCCCCAGGGACAACCTGTGTTACCAGTTTCTTGTTTATCCTTCAAGGGAAGTTGTACATATCTATGTGCAAATCCACTACATATGTCTTCTTATTCTGCATGGCTGGATTCTACCGTATATACTGTTTTGCACCTTGTTCTTCAGTTAGTGTGTCCGGGAGATTATTCTGTATCAGCACAGTCAAAGCTCTTTCTTTTTTAGATGGATGTATCATCATTTAATAACGTCTTTACAAAACAGAAATAGAGTCACAGATGTAGAAAACAAACTTATGGTTACTGGGGGGGAAGGAGGGGGAGGGATAAATTGGGAGATTGGGATTGACATATACACACTACTATATATAAAATACATAAGTAATCAGGATCTACTGTATAGCACAGGAAAGTCTACTCAATACCCTGTAACGGCCTATTTGGGAAAAGAATCTTAAAAAGAGTATATATATGTATATGTATAACTGATTCACTTTGCTGTACACCTGAAACTAACACAACATTGTAAATCAACTCTACTCCAATTAAGAAAAAAGAAAAAAAGAAAAAACAGTCTCCAATTGATGGACTTCTAGGAAGTGTTCCATCTTTTGTTCTTACAAACAACAACATGACTTTGTACTTTTGTAATTTGGCACGTGTGTAAGTATTTCTGAGGGAGAACGTCCTAGAAGTGGAATTTTAGGCTGAAAGGGTGTATATCTTTATACTAGTGATGGATATCGCCTCTCTTCCAGAATTCATTACGATTCATTCTTCTGTCAACAATTTAGGAGAACTCCTGTTTCTCTTACCCTCACCAAGACAGTATCAATCATTTTGCTTCTTGGCAAAAAAATGGTTTATCATGTGCATTTAATTTGAGGTTAAGTATATTTTCATAGGTTCAAGAAACATTTGTGTTTTCTGAAATCTGTTTATATCCTTTGTCCACTTTCTTATTTGTTTGCTGGTCTTTTTTATCCCAGACTGATTTGTAGAGCTCTTTATCCATTGGGATAATTAGCCCTTTGTCTGTAATACGTGTTGCAAATACTGTATTTTTCCTAGATTGCATTTTGATTTTGTTTATGGTAGTGTTTGCAATGTTACTTTTACTACCAAGTTATTAGACTTTCCCTCCCTTGCTTTCCCCTTTCTCCCTCCCCGCCTCCTTCCCAGCTTCTGAGTTTGTTATACTTAGAAAGTCCTTTCCCATTCTGAGATAATAACAAAAATTCCCCATTACTATGCTTCAGAAATGTCAGGTTAATATGGCACAAGGAAGTCAGTTTCTTTGAAATTGACCAACAAAAGGACCTCTGGTATGAATGACAGAGAAAAGAGAAATTTCAACTTTTAAAGCCAGAACATGGAGGCGGGTGCAGTCTGGGCAAAGACGGTACGCAGCAATCCAGAGATCCCAGCCAAGATTAGCCTGACTCCCCCGTACAGGTGCCCAGATTTTGCCCCAGTTCCAGGCTCCCTCACACTGAGGACCTGAGGCCCATGTTGCCAACAAGTGTCAGCATCTTTACCTGTAAAATGGGAACGTCATCACCTGTCCCACCTTGCCTGCCTTGCTGGGTGGCTGTGCAGAGCAAGTGAGACGGATGAGCATGAAAAGGCCCTCAAAGCTGTCAAGTCCGTTATACAGGCACATCGCCCTCCTTAGTTATCCAGGAAAAATATGTCCAGCCGGATCAACACCAACGGCTCCACCATCCTCAAAAGTATCCTGGCTGGAAAATTCCAAGTCATCTTTCACTCCCTTTTCCCCACCTCGTCGACATCCAAGGAGTTGCCAAGACTCTTTGATTCTAATTTCTAAAATTTCTAAATTCTAAATTCTAAAATTTCTAAAATTTCTCTTGCATGTGTCTTCTCTTTTCTACTTTAACCATCACTGCCATCGTTCTGCATTCATCATTTCTTGGCTCAAAATGGTTGTTCTCAGTGTCTGCTTGTCACTGGTCCTTTTCTTCCCCCAGATAGATGGGAAGAACCTGGGCCCTGGCTTGTCTGTGGAAGGGCACTGGCCACACCTGCTTGGAACCAGTTCAATATGAATATGGAGGGAGACCATGCGATTGCATTCCCAGCAGCCGCCCCCTTTTCCCCTGCTTACAGACCTCAGTTTAGTGCAGTAGCAGGTGGACAGGGCCAGGTTATACCCCAGGGGCGTGACTCTTTACTATTTTAAGCCAATCGTGGTGATGGTAATTCCATACCCCTTGTCATCGGTGATTGGCTTAGGAATGGGCCTGGGACACAATTCTGGCTAATGAGATGTGACAAGAAGACTACCAGGGGAATTCTGGGAAAGATTTTCTTGCTCTGAAAGGTGAGCGATAAGAAGTGCTGTTCTGCTGCTGGTCTGCATGTGATGCCTGGAGCTGTGACAGACATTTTGAGACCAGGATGGGAGAGAGAAAAGCCACCTCAAGCTGTTGATGGCAGAAAAGAAAAAGGGAAAGAATCTGGGTGCATGATAATGTTGAACTGCTGAACGAATCAAGTTCAATTTCCCTGCCTCTGGGCTTCTTCCATGAGAGAGTGAACGTGTGGAATGTTCTGTATTGGATTTCTGTGACTTGTAGCCATAAGTGGTCTCACTGCTAAAAAAAATACCACGATGACATCTATTGATATAACAGGTGGCCTGGCTGGGGCAGAGCTGCCACGTGGCTACCCCTGGCACTGGGGGCACCTTGTTCTCCAAAGATCCGTTTGCTGGGGGCCTTGCTGGAGAGAGTGTGGGACCAGGAGCTGGAAGTCATGTTCATGAAGGATGTTGGGAAACCCTGAGGGCAAGCTGCTTCAGGGCCCAGCAGGCAGGGAAAAGTGGTAGCAGGGGGGATGGGTTAGGAGTCTCTGCAGGAGTCCAGGTGGGGAGCAGAAAGAGGCCTGGCCCAGGACAGTGGCTGGGGGGCAAGGAGGGGGCTGGCTGGCTCTTCCTGTGGGAAGGGAGGAGGAGAGAAGAGCTCACCAAGGGCCTCAGCGGTGAGTGACCACAGAGCCTGGATCCCGCACTCGGCAAGCTGGGAGTGACACATCCCGACATGCCCTTTGGCTCCTTGGCGACGTCAGGTTGCTGGGGCCAGAGTGGGTCGTGGGAGGTGTCACACGGGCCAGCAGACCCGGGAGCAGGACAGAGCCCTGACTCCCGCCCTTGGTTTGGAGGTGGACGTGGGAACAAGTAACAGATCCGGGAGATGGGCCTTAGGTCTGCGGCAAGTGGCGAGTTTCTGCTGGAAGCAGGGGTGGTGGTGGCAGTGGTGGGCGGGGTCTGCAGGAAGTGTCTCGCCTGCATTTTGCGCCCACCAGTGCTTGCCAGTAGGGGAGTCGCGGTCCCTCTAGCGCGCACAGCAGTGCCTGCCGCCAGGAGAGGGCAGCATTGCGGTTTTGTGCACACACCCAGGGATCTGGGCATCCAGCAGGGAAAGTCCACAGATCTGCAGCCTGGACTTGCTTCCCAACCGCCACCCGGAATTTCCTGAGACCACACAAAGCCTTTCCATGTTTGTTTCCGCCTTGCCCACTCTGACAGGCGTGTTCAGATGCAGTGGAAATCTAGCCCTAGTGTTGGTGACAGGGGGGCACCTGTAGCTGGATTCTGTTGCCGTAGCAACTAAGTAGGGAAAACTGCCCCAGAGCTCAGGGGCTGATTAGACCACAGAGCCAGCCTACTTCCCTCTATCCTCATGTCTTCCGGGGCACTGTCGTGTGAAAGTGTCCAGGATGACCCAGGAATTTTCTGAGAGGAAAGTTACGTGGATGGGATATTTGACCAAAAAATATTTTCCCCATTCCCTTCCTCATATATACCTGCCACGACCAGCCACAAATGCAGTTTCGCGTCTCCTCGTCAACTCGCAGCAGCCACCAGAAAGGCAACCCCACTTCCTGTTGACACACAGAGTTATGGAGAATAAAGTATGTTTGTTTCAGAACATTATTCAGAGCGGTCTGAAAAATTTACCGCGGCTCCACCCTGTGACCTAACATTGGACTTGGGAATGGCTTAGTCATCTCAGGCTGCCGTAACAAAATACCACAGACTGGGTGGCTTTAAAATAAAAAAAAATAAACATTTATTTCTCTGGAGACGGGGAAGTCCAAGATCAAGGTGCTGGCTGATTCAGTTTCTCGTGAGGACTCTTATTTCTGGTTTGCAGATGACCACCTCCTCGCAGTGTGCACACACGGCCGTTCCTCGGTGTGTGTGAAGAGAGAAGGAGCGAGCTCTCTGGTATATTTCCTTCTTAGGACACTAGTCCCACCACGAGGGTTCTACCCTCATGACCTCATCTAACCCTGCGACCACAGCTCCAAATACTATTACATTTGGCTTTAGAGCTACCACAGGTGAATTTTGGGAAGATACAAACATTCAGTCCGTAATGTGGGGTTACACAAATTGAAAGTGACCCTTCAATACCTAAAAGGAAACATTTATTTTTTTCATTCATTCATTCAATAATTTTTTTTGAGTGCCGGACTCTATTCAATGTCCTAGGGATAGAGTAGTGCAAAAAACAGACAAAAATTCCCGTGCCATAAAGCTTACCTTATTAGTGGCAAGAGATGGGAAAGTTAATAAGTAAGCAAGTAATTATGTGATGGGCGGGTGGGTGACAAGTGCAATCAGAAAAGCATAAGGTGGGGGGGAAGGACAGGGATGGTAGAGGGAGATTTGCTCTTTTTATGGAATGATCAAGGAAGGCCTGTTGGAAAGGGGCATTGGAACAGGTTTAACGGCTATAGAATGACTCTTGCAGGCTTTCTACTACAGAGAGCATCCCTGACTGAGGGCCACAGTTAACTAAGCTTTGAAATCCGCTGCTGCATTGGTGTGAAGGTTACGTCTCCCACAGCTGCTTCCTGCCAATGACTGCCCTCTCCTGGGAGACAGGGACCCACGGTCAGCAAACCTTGGCTCGGGGATTTTGCTGAAACTTCCTGAGACTATGCCAAATTCTAGGACCCTTCCATTCTGCCTTCTTTCTTCTCTCCTGTCCTTCCCTTGGGGTCAGACTTGTGTCACCATCAGGCCACAACCCCAGTCTTTCCCTGCTCCATCCTTATTTCCCATCATAAAGGCATTTCCCTCAATAAAAACCTCGCATGATTCCATCTCAGCATTTGCTTCTTAGAAGACCAGGAGTCACACAGGTTTGGAGGAAGTTAGAGCGTAAAAGCCAAGTGACGGCTGAGGGAAAAGTGTTCCAGCCTGAAGGAATGGAGGCTGTCAGTGGCCCTGAGGCAGGATTTGATTTGACCCTATGCACATGCTAATAAGTTAACCTGTTATCATTTCAGGGAATGCCTGCAGAAGACACGAGACTCCTGGGTCAGAGACAAAGGACTTTAGTACTCACGAACCAGCAACACATTCCATTGGTCAAAACCAGTCAATAGGACAGTCCAGATTCAAGGGGAGGGAAGAGGGACTCCTCCTCCTAGTGGGAGGAGCTGCAAAATCAGTTGCAAAGAGGCCTGGGTAGCAGGAGGGGAATCACTGCAGCTGGTTTTCCAGACAACTGCCACAATAATGACAGGAAGCAGGTGATTCAGGACCTTGAGGACACAGAGAAAATTCCCCCAGTGATCAACCCAGGCCTCCCGGGAGGCTTAAGTCTTTAACCTTTCCTACATCTTACTCAGACCTGACCACCCACCCTGCCAAGGGCCAGCTGCTGCCACCCTGTGGGTCCTGGAGAGAACACAGCCACCACCTTTCCGGCTGGCCTGGGAAGCAGGGCTGAAAGAGATCATGTGAGCCTTCCGGTTTTTCACATGCTGTTTGGGTGATGGAGGGAGCTGGGAGGGGTGGGGACAGCGGGGAATAACTCGCTAGGCCTGCTCTCACCCCCACCATAATTACTCTCCCGCTCACTCCCAACACTTGCCCTGCCACCGGGGTCCGGCTCGCCACCGAAATAGGAAAGCAATCTGTGCAGAATGTGCCACTGTTGGAAGTTTCTCTCTCATCATTAACTAATTTGCTGTGCTTTGCCTTGGCCCTTGTTATCTATAACCATGGTAACAACTCAAAGAGCTGTACACACATTTATTTTGGACTGTTGAAGCCCAAGCAGAGTCTATTTCTGGCTCTTGGCTTCAGAGAGGCTGGATGGGTCTGGAGGCCTGGGGTTGGGGGTCCCACCCTTGGTCCTGTGCCTGTCCTTGTGTGACCTCTAGATGGAACTCCTCCTCTGGGGCCTCAGTTTCGTGGTCAGCGGTCTCTGCGTGTCCTGTGTGTACTTAGGATCTAGAGGGAGAGTTGCCTGGCCCAGCCGGGAGCTGGCTACGAATGTGGGGACGTAGGCAGTGGTGCGTGGTTGCCGCAGCTGGTGGTCCCCTGTCTCTGCTAATTTGGTGTCCTCACTATATAATTATCCTGTGAGATTCCCTGACTGAAGACAACTTTTTAAAATATCCTTCCTAGCTCCCACCACTCATTGCCCAGATTCGTGAATGGGGAAAGTGGGTGTTTGTAGCTTTTGGCGGAGAACGAGGGATGTTATGCAACCTGCCCATCTCTGAACTTCCCCAGCACCATCCCCACTCTGGGGTTCAGGAAGGAGGAATAGGGCTTTTCGGGATGGGAGGGTGTGGGTTTTGACCTCTCTTGGCCTCAGTTTTCTCATCTGTCAAGTGGGGGAGAAAAGTATCTTCCTTATGGGGTGATGTGAAAAGACAGCACGCTGTGCCTTCCGACCACAGAGTGTGATGGGAAAGTGGGCTCTCTCCCTATTCATGTGACCTTAGGCTGGTGCCTTCACTCCTCTGAGCCTCAATTTTCCTAGCTGTAAATGGGCTCAATCATAGGTGTCTAACAGGGAGCTTGTGGGGTTAAAAGAAATCCTGCCCCAAAATGCCTGGCCTGGTGTCAGTCCTCAGCGATTGGTATTTATTGTGATCGTCAGCATAGGTACAGTAGCCTGTTTCACCCTGCAGGATCCTTACAGATCTGGGTGTGTCTTCCTGCTGGCTGTGGGCTGGGTTGCCAGCCCCATAAGATGCGGCCAGAGCCGGTAACTAATGGACCTGTCAGCTCAGTTCAGAGCACTTCTTGGAGCTCCCCAGAGGCAGGTGCAGATGCCACATAGATGAGCCACGTTCCCCTGATGCACTCCTGACATTTCCGGAGAGCCTTCCCCCGCCCACCTGGGTCAGTGGTCAGACTGAGTCACAGCCCCTCCCGGCAGGTCCCGGCTGCCCACTGCCCCGGGGCGCAGAGGAGGAGGAAGCTGGACAGAGTCAACCCACTGATAGGCAACTCTTTCTCTACATTTATATTCTAAAACTTTAGACGTTTTTAAAAAAATTATTTATTTATTTAGGCTTCGTTGCTGTGCGCAGGCTTTCTTTAGTTGCAGTGAGCGGGGGCTACTCTTGGCTGCGGTGCGCAGGCTTCTCATTGCAGTGGCTTCTCTTGTTGCGGAGCACGGGCTCTAGGTGTGCGGGCTTAGTAGTCGCGGCTCGCGGGCTCAGTAGTTGTGGCTCGTGGGCTCTAGAGCGCAGGCTCGGTAGTTGTGGCGCACGGGCTTAGTTGCTCCGCGGCACTTGGGATCTTCCTGGACCAGGGCTCGAACCCGTGTCCCCTGCATTGGCAGGCAGATTCTTAACCACTGCACCACCAAGGAATCCCTAGAATTTGTTTTTTATTTAACATGCGTATTGGTTGTTATTCTAAGAGACAGCAGGTACTTAGAATGCTCTGACCATTACTGATCTACTGCACATGTCAACACATGTTGATTTAAACACAGAAGAAGGTCTGGAAAGAACCCCCAGAGTGTAAGAGTTGTTACCTCTGGGGCAGCGAGTGGGGGTGGACGGAGCACCTCCTGCTTCATACACAGAAGGAAGGGGCGGGGTTAGCAACGATGTTTACTAACGTCGTTTGAGTGAGTGTTCTTCTGTATGCTTTACGTTTAAAAATTAAAAAAAAAAAAGGGGGGGCTTCCCTGGTGGCGCAGTGGTTGAGAGTCCGCCTGCCGATGCAGGGGACACGGGTTCATACCCCGGTCCGGGAAGATCCCACATACCGCGGAGTGGCTGGGCCTGTGAGCCATGGCCGCTGGGCCTGCGCGTCCGGAGCCTGTGCTCCGCAAAGGGAGAGGCCACAGCAGTGAGAGGCCCGCGTACAGCAAAAAAAAAAAAAAAAAAAAAAAAAAAAAAAGGGTTGTTTTGGAATTGGAAATAAATTTTCAAAATTTAAGAAGAGATATTGAAAACCCTTTTCAGGAGGAGGCACACCTCTATTATCTTTGACGGTTTCGACTGGGCTCATCTGCAACCTCGCCCTGAGGCTGTTTCCCATGCCTCTTCTCATTTCACACATGAGGCAGTGCAGCCTCTGTCCCGGGGCCTTTTCGTGCAGCATCTGACTCACACCTGTTTCAGTTCTCTGAGGCAGGTCTTTCTCTTGCCCTCGGACATGCAAGCAAGGCAGGTTCAGAGCGTGACTCTCGGCCACCCTGCCTCCTCACGAAGGCCAGACTGAACGCAGGCTTCCTGAAGCCTTACGTGCCTGCCATACACGCAGCCTTTCTGAGGAAAGACCCTCAACTGTGCAGACCCCTGGGCTGGCCACCCCTGTCCCCACTCCAGAGAAAATTTGAGGAGTGGACTGGTGGGAGGTGACGCTTCCTGTTTCGGGGGATTATCTCCCCTTGGACCTGAGGGAGGTCTAGCCAGTGTTCTGTTTTGGGGGGACCTCCAGAGCAGAGGGGCCACGCCTGTCCCCGATCCCCAGGATTTTCAGCATTCACGCAGGTCGGCGTCAGAGTGTTTGCCTTTTCACACCGAGGTTAGCAATTTTTAAAAGCAGAGACTGAAAGTCTGCGTTCTGGTTGTGTGCACTGCCAGGACGGGACCAGAGCAGGGCAGTCACAGGTCTCTCCTCGGTGGCAGAAGGTATGTAGATATGCTGACTTGCTTTGGCGGAGTCTCAGTGGAGGGTTTGAAGCTTGCCTCTGCTACTTGTTGGCTCTGGGACCTTGAGTAAGTTACCGTAATTATCTGAGCCTCAGTTTCCATATCTACCAAAGAGGGATACAAAATACCTCACAGAATTGAGAGAGGCCTCCATTACCTGAGATCGAGGCTAGAGGCTGCTCCAGGTAATGAATATTGATAATAAAGGTCAGGAGACAGATCACGAGCAGTAGGATAGGGAAATGTTCTGTGCAAGGCAGTGAGGCTAAAACGTAAGCGTTTATCAGCGCTGCTGCCTGTGTGTGAGAGAAAGCGCAGCCCTCCCCACCCCAGATTATTACGGGGAAGGGGGCCAAGTGTTGTGGGATCTGACTCTAACTCTGCCACTTACCTGCTGGGTGACCTTGGGTGGGTTCCTTGCCCTCTCTGGGCCCCAGAGCCGAGCCTCTCCATGGAAGGTGCCCACGTCCACTGTGTTCCGAGGTGTTTCTTTCCAGGCCATCGCTACTGACCCTTCTCTCCTTGTGTAGGAGGGCTATTGTGTCTGGGGGGAAGGAAGGGGCAGCCCACCCTTCTCTCTCCCCAGCTCCTCTTCACTCCGACCTGCTGCATTTCTGAGCCAACCCAGCACCAGACACCCCTTAGCCCACCGCCCTGGCTGTGGGTGCCCCAGACTTGAGTCGTTCCTGGGATCACACTGACCTCAGAGCCCGGGACCCCACGTGGACCAGCTCACAGGCCTGAGGTTCAACTTTTGGATCCCCCGTTTCAGTTTGGGTCCCTCACTCTGCCTCTGGGATCCTCTGGGATTACACCCTGCTCTGGACCCCTAGCGCCGCACCCTCTTCTGCCAGCCGGCTGCCCCGTGGGCTCCTGAGGACAGGAACCACCTCTTCTGGAATTAGGCAGACGTGGTTTTGCTTCCCCTGGCACCGTGCTGGGCTGGCAGGTGACCCCTCTCTCCTGGGACCACCTTGGAGGGGTTCACTGCTCCCTTGCCAAAGGTCGATCTCCACTGCCCCCCATTTTCCCTCTTTGGTCTCCGGCTGTGGGCTGCCATGGGCCTGACATGCCTTTCCCCCGAGCCCCTCCCCGGCCCTGAGCCCACAGGGCTCCACAGGGCGGACTTGGGGACAGGGGAAGCCGCCAGCCCCTGTCCCAGCGGCTGGCTTTGGCTTTCGGTTTTCCCTTCACTCCAGGCAGCCTCTGCTCCTTCACGCTCCTCCCTTTAGCTGTTCAGGATTGGATGCCACCAGCCAGGCCCAGCTCTGGTCCCAGGAATGCACTTCCACCAGCACCTGTGGTACCAGCTCATCCCGCCACACCAGGGCGTTGGCAGGAAGGTGGGGGTGACATGGAGGCCACACGTCCTCCCGGGTTCTGCAGCGCCGAGTGAAGCCGCTGAGCCCAGACGGCAACCCCCAGCCCAGAGGCCGTGCAAGGCTGGGGTCAAGGTGAGCCTCACTGCCCACTCCTTCCCCCAAAGTTGTGTGTAAGCAGATGTCAGATCCCCAGGCCGGGCAGCAGAGGGTGGGGGCAGAAGCTGACATGGCAGGGAGTTTGCGCTGAGAACACAATCTCAGCTCATCAGCAGTGGAGACGCCCAAGGTCTTCTGACTCCCTGCCCAGGGCTCTCCCACACTGCACCACAAGCACTGTTTGGAAGTGACCGATAGCTGGCTGTATCCGGCAAATCTTCATCAAGTCCACCCCAGGCGTGGCTACTGGGAGATTTCAATTCTCTGAGCTGTCCTAGTGCCCGGCCTTGGGCTGTTTCCTCTGGCACTGTGTGGGGCAGGCAGGTGACTGTGCTGGGACTCACCTCTGCAATGGGTCAGCTGCCCTTTCTCTAAACTATAGCCCGGCCACAGAGCCAGCAACAGACATAAAAGAAGAAATCCAATAAGCCGGGTAATGGTGGAAATTAATAGTGGTAATTAATTGCTAAGAGCACGCAGAGACCATGGCAACCACGGTTGGATGACAAAGGCACAAACCTTATTTCCTTTTGTGCGCTGCACTCCAAAAGGCTCCATTTCTTTGTAAACAACCTACACTAGCTTTTGAAGATGCAAAGCGGCCTGGGTCTGAGGCCCCACCTTGAGTAGAAAAACACTGACTTTGGAGTCAGCCTTGATTCTGAGCCCCATCTCCCTTGCTCTCCCTTGCTGTGCCATCTTGGGGAATTCGCTGTACTTCTCTGAGCCTGTTTCTCCACCTATAAAATGGGGAGAACAAATCCCAGTTGACAGAGCTTCTGAAGAGTCAACAGGTGATAAGTGTGAGAGAGGGATGGGCTTGGGGGCCAGCCTGCCTGAGTTCAGTTCTGGTACCATCATCTACTAGCTGTGTGACCTTGGGGCAAGTCATCAACCACTCTGAGCCTCAGTGGTCTCATTTGTAAAATGGGGATAATAATAACAGTACCCATATCAAAGGGGAGAGGGATACAGGAGTGCAATGAACCTTGGGGTCCAAAACAGCTTCCTGGAGCTGGAGAACAGTTTTATGGCAGATTGAATTTTAGTATAGCTTCTGATTCTAATACTAAATTATAATACTATTTATGATAACTAACATTTGTTGGGTACTTGTTATTCACTGCAGCTTTATACATATCTCATTCACTCTTTACTACAACTCTGTGATTACCCCCATTTTGTAATGTTATTTATCTATTTGTTTGTTTCTTTATTTATGTATTGCTGCGTTGGGTCTTCGTTTCTGAAATCTGAAGGAGGGCTAAGGGTGATACCAAGGCTCGAGATCCAGGGTGTGTTCTTTGGACCAGAACAGTGTCAGCATCACCTGTTAGATGATGCTGTTAAGGGCTGGAGAGAAATGCAGAATCTCAGGCTGCCCCAGACCTACCGAATCGGAATCTGCTTCACAAAATTCCAAGGGATGTGTGTGCACGTTACCATCTGAGAAGCCTCAACCTGGGGTGAATTCCACATTCTCTTGCTTCAGATGGGTTAAAAATCATGGCAACTGGAACTTCACACAGGGCCCCTGATCACACGGGCTCCTTCAAGGCCATCATGGACTCTACCTGTCCTGTGATCTGACCCAATCAATTCCCCACCCCAGACCCCCAACCTGGAGACACCCCTCCTGACTGACCACCACATGGTGACTCCTCCTCCCACCCCCACCCAGGGAAATTAAGCGTCAATTATCAGGAAATTAGTTGTCAGTAATGCTCTTCCTATACTTTCTCATGGGGCGGGGATAGAAGCTTCTGGGATGAGGTCCCCAGAGAGCTGAGCACGTCTGATTTCATGACTCACAAAGCTGAAGATACGTGCTTCCCAAAGGACACACTAGCCCTCTCCCCTTCCCCTACGCAGCCCAGCACCTGGAAAGGGGTGTCTCTTGAGCTGGGAGATGTCAAAGGGGACCCCGCTAGAGATGAATTATGCTGCTGTGCCCCTGAGCCTCAGATAATTTTGAATACATGGGACGAATGGTCTCAAGGTATACATGATTGAAGTCTTTTTCACCATCCATTTTCTTTTCTTTTTTTTTTTTTTTTTTTTTGCGATACGCGGGCCTCTCACTGTTGTGGCCTCTCCCGTTGCGGAGCACAGGCTCCGGACGCGCAGGCTCAGCGGCCATGGCTCACGGGCCCAGCCGCTCCGCGGCATGTGGGATCTTCCCTGACCAGGGCGCGAACCCGTGTCCCCTGCATCGGCAGGCGGACTCTCAACCACTGCGCCACCAGGGAAGCCCTCACCGTCCATTTTCTTTAATGCTGATAACTTACTCATCGTGTGACCCCAGTGGTTTCTAGTAGGTGGCGTCCTCTTGGGTTTAGCAGAGAACCAGAAGTCAAGCTATTTTTGTCGACTGAGATTGCACAATGTTCTGAAAGGGCCCTGTGGCCTGAAGGTGGAGAGCACTGGGGGGTTGGGGGGGGAGGACAGCGGCCCCACAGTTGAGGGGGGCCCCCTGAGGGTGGGTGGTACCGATCCTCTGAAACTGTCTCAACGCAGGGGTCCCATGACAACTGATAGGATCGTCTAGACGGCACTGGGCCCAGCTCTTATGGCCCTGGAGGGTGACTCGTGGTATCTGGGCCTTGTTAACCAGTTTACATGAGTCATCTGACTGCCTCCCAGGGATGTGAGGGCTGAATCCAAGAGCCAAAGGTGGCGAAGGGTCTGCTGGACCATAAAGCACCCTCCCCACATAACATGGTGTCGCTTCGTGCCGCCAGCAGGTTCTCTGCCTCCTGTTGGCCGAGCCATTGCCCGTGAGAGCAGCACTGCCCAAGTGGGGGTCGCTTCCCATGCCTGAAGAGGGGGAGAGCAGAAATAACTCGAGATGGTGTTGGATTCAGAACACTTCTCAAATTCTGCTGTCAAAGAGCGGTTATTTTCCAGTCCTCATGGCATCGGAGGAGCCACCTGACACATTCCCATTGTGATGCATCCCCTGGCCCTGTACTCTGGGGTCAGGAAACCGAGAGCGCTGGCACGGCTGCCAGGGGGATGTTCCTGGAAGGCCCCCAACACGGAGGCAGCTTGCAGTGACTTAATTCTATGTCAGATTGATAGTGAACCTTACTAGCACAAACTAAATGTACCCCCAACTCAAGTTCTCCTTGGTTTGAACCCCCAAAGGTACGCTTCAGTCCTTGCAAGGTGGGCTCGGGATGTTTTGAGGAATCTAAACATATTTTTTAAGATTTGGAAGAGGAACTCAAACACGGATACAAGATACAAAAGTTTTATTTAACAATTTAATAAAACTCAAATACACCATTTTAACTGTAGTTGGAAAAGACATTTTGGAATGTTTCCATAAAACAAATGAGAAATCACAGACTCCTGATTTGTACATATAGGAAGGTATCCTTCTTTTGACATCATTCAATTAGTTAATTAAAGAACGGAGAGAATATTCAAATAAAAATAAATGGAATGTGGAACAAAAGCTTTAAAGATGAACAACAAAATGAACAGAAATCATTCTGGCACTGGGGAGTGAATTAAAGCATATAATTCATTAAGATGAAGAGATGAATTTTCAGCACAGGCCATGAATTAGTTCTTGGATGTTTTGATCATCCAATTAATGAAGAGGAGCAGTCCTATGAAAATATTTGGAAAAGATTTAAATTTCTTTCTGATTTGGAATAAATAGTGACATTGACAAAGATAATGTGAACCTTACAATATGCTGTTACCAAAATCTATCGGTAACAAAGTTGTTAATGGGAGCCATCAATTTAAAGAGAATTTAAGGCCCATACATATCATATGCTGTTGATAGGAGACCCACTTCAGACCTAGGGACACATACAGACTGAAAGTGAGGGGATGGAAAAAGATATTCCATGCAAATGGACATCAGAAGAAAGCTGGAGTAGCAATTCTCATATCAGACAAAATAGACTTTAAAGACTATTGGGCTTCCCTGGTGGCGCAGTGGTTAAGAATCCACCGGCCAATGCAGGAGACAAGTGTTCGAGCCCTGGTCCGGGAAGATCCCACATGCCGTGGAGCAACTAGGCCCGTGAGCCACAAGTACTGAGCCTGCGCTCTAGAGCCCGCAAGCCACAACTACTGAAGCCCATGTGCCTAGAGCCTGTGCTCTGCAACAAGAGAAGCCACTGCAATGAGAAGCCCGTGCTCTGCAATGAAAGAGTGGCCCCCACTCGCCACAACTAGAGAAAGCCCACACGCAGCAATGAAGACCCAACACAGCCATAAATAAATAAATAAATAAGTAAATAAATTTAGAAAACAAAAAAAACCCTGAAACCATATCCTCTAAGATAAGGAACAAGACAACGTTGCCCACTCTCACTCTCACTATTATTCAACATAGTTTTGGAAGTTTTAGCCACAGCAATCAGAGAAGAAAAAGAAATAAAAGGAATCCAAATCGGAAAAGAAGAAGTAAAACTGTCACTGTTTGCAGATGACATGATACTATACATAGAGAATCCTAAAGATGCTACCAGAAAACTACTAGAGCTAATCAATGAATTTGGTAGAGTAGCAGGATACAAAATTAGTGCACAGAAATCTCTTGCATTCCTATACACTAATGATGAAAAATGTGAAAGAGAAATTAAGGCAACACTCCCATTTATCATTGCAACAAAAAGAATAAAGTACCTAGGAATAAACCTACCTAAGGAGACAAAAGACCTGTGGAAAACTCTAAGACACTGATGAAAGAAATTAAAGATGATACAGACAGATGGAGAGATATACCATGTTCTTGGATTGGAAGAATCAACATTGTGAAAATGACTCTACTACCCAAAGCAATCTACAGATTCAATGCAATGCCTATCAAACTACCACTGGCATTTTTCACAGAACTAGAACAAAAAATTTCACAATTTGTATGGAAACACAAAAGACCCCGAATAACCAAAGCAATCTTGAGAACGAAAAACGGAGCTGGAGGAATCAGGCTCCCAGAGTGCAGACTATACTACAGTACTGTACTGGCACAAAAACAGAAATATAGATCAATGGAACAGGATAGAAAGCCCAGAGATAAACCCACACACATATGGTCACCTCATATTTGATAAAGGAGGCAAGAGTATAGAATGGAGAAAAGACAACCTCTTCAATAAGTGGTGCTGGGAAAACTGGACAGCTACATGTAAAAGAATGAAGCTAGAACACTTCCTAACACCATACACAAAAATAAACTCAAAATGGATTAAAGACCTAAAGGTAAGGCCAAGACACTATAAAACTCTTAGAGGAAAACATAGGCAGAACACTCTTTGACGTAAATCACAGCAAGATCCTTTTTGACCCACCTCCTATGGGACCTAATGAAACTGAAAAGCTTTTGCACAGCAAAGGAAACCATGAAAGAGACAAAAAGACAACCCTTAGAATGGGAGAAAATATTTGCAAACAAAGTAACTGACAAAGGATTAATCTCCAAAATATACAAGCAGCTCATGCAGCTCAGTATCAAAAAAACAAACAACCCAATCCAAAAATGGGCAGAAGACCTAAGAAGACATTTCTCCAAAGAAGATATACAGACTGCCAACAAACACATGAAAAGGTGCTCAACATCACTAATCATTAGAGAAATGCAAATCAAAACTACAATGAGATATCACCTCACACCGGTCAGAATGGCCATCATCAAAAAAATCTACAAACAATAAATGCTGGAGAGGACGTGAAGAAAAGGGAACCCTCTTGCACTGTTGGTGGGAATGTGAATTGGTACAGCCACTATAGAGAACAATATGGAGGTTCCTTAAAAAACTACAAATAGAACTACCATATGACCCAGCAATCCCACTACTGGGCATATACACTGAGAAAACCATAATTCAAAAAGAGACATGTACCACAATGTTCACTGCAGCTCTATTTACAATAGCCAGGACACAGATTCGTCGCCAGATGAATGGATAAAGATTATGTGGCACATATATACAATGGAATATTACTCAGCCATACAAAGAAATGAAACTGAATTATTTGTAATGAGGTGGATGGACCTAGAATCTGTCATACAGAGTGAAGTAAGTCAGAAGAGAAAAACAAATACCATATGCTAACACATATATATGGAATCTAAAAAGAAAAAAGGTTCTGATGAACCTAGGAGCAGGACAAGGAATAAAGATGCAGACGTAGAGAATGGACTTGAGGCCACGGGGAGGGGGAAGGGTAAGCTGGGACGAAGTGAGAGAGTGGCATGGACATATATACACTACCAAATGTAAAATAGATAGCTACTGGGAAGCAGCCGCATGGCACAGGGAGATCAGCTCGGTGCTTTGTGACCACCTAGAGGGGTGGGAGACACAAGAGGGAGGGGATATGGGGATATATGTATGCATATAGCTGATTCACTTTGTTATACAGCAGAAACTAACACAACACTGTAAAGCAATTATACTCCAATAAAGATGTTAAAAAAAATAAAATAAAATAATAAAGAGAATTTAAGGGACTTCCCTGCTATCCTTGATAGTTTTCCCAAATAGGTAACAATCCTAAAATTTTATTTGACTTTGCAAATAATAAGTTGTGACATTATCAAACGACAAAAAACTTTTTTTCTTATCCACCATGCTGGAGGAAAGACTGATTTATCTCTATATTCTCCCTACCAAAAAAATTGATCTCGTCAACTTATTGTCCTATGCAGAGGCTGTCAAAGATTATGCAGGCAGAAGTATTTTAAAGATGTCAGACATTCTGTTAATAAAAATACTGTGTTCTGATTTTTGTGACGTTGGTAGTATTTTCCAGCTTCAAAAAATCACAATTTGTTGTGATTACTTTTCTCGTTCTAAATCAATGTTAGATTTTTTACTCAAATTTGGTTTTGTATTCTTCTACTTAAGAGGCTTCCCACTTCCCCCTGCCAGAAACACACACACACACACACACCTGTATGATCTTCAGGTCCCACGAAAACTGGAAGTGCCTAAACTTATCCTTCCTGATTCCATGCCAGTCTCTAGGCCTTCCCTGAGTCCCCAGGAGAGGAAATGCCCTCTGCTCTGGGTTTCCACAGGACCACGGAGGACCCTCTATTATTGCCCCTCACCTAGTTTAGTATTTATGTGCTTCTCCCTTCCCCAAGGGCAAAAGTTGCATCTTATAGGTGTTTCTAGCTGCACCCAGCACAGGCCTGGCCCTGAACAGACACTTAAAAATGTGAGCGTTGGGGGGTGAGGGCGCCCCTCTGAGTCAATGGGGATAGTTTTTGGTGCTCAGAGCATCTGCACCCTGCACACTTCCTCCTTCAGGAGGCCCCCCTCTGGTTTTCCAGGAACTTTCATATAGTTTTTCTCTTCTCTCCTTGCTCTCTGGAAAAGATTGGATACTCGTTCACTCTGGGATTCAAATATCTGACTGATGTCTGACTTTAGATTAAAACGTGTGCCTTTCCAGAGACTTTAGCCCCAAGTACTGACACTCTTAGTGGTGAACTTGCAGGCATGGTGAGTTGGGGAGGCGTGTGGGGCTTGGGTAGCTTTCTGCCCGATTCAGGCCTCAAGCTTCCGGGAGTCCATGTCTGTTAGTGGTTGACTGATGTCAAGAAGAGCACGGCTGGGATTTCCCTGGCGGTCCAGTGGTTAGGACTTTGTGCTTCCATTGCAGGGGACACGGGTTCAATCCCTGGTCCGGGAACTAAAATCCTGCATGCTGTGCAGCACGGCCCAAAAACCAAACAAACAAAAAACAAACAAGCAAACAAAAGAGTATGGCTGGGGATGGCCAGGTGGGAGGGAGGGAAGGAAGAACTGAGCACGTGCGGAGGGGTGGGGAGGCATCCTCACGGGGCAGGGCAGTTACTGGACCACAGGTATAAGCCTTCCATTTCTCGAGTTCCTCTGGAGAAACTGGGAGTCCAAAACAATTCCATCCCTGAGTATATGTGCCTTATTTTTCTCTCTTAAACAGATCATTTGAGCCTCAGTTTCCTCATCTGTAACGCGGGGAGGTAATTCTTACAGTGCTGGACCTTGGGAGAAGCGGATTAAAGAACAGACATGACGTCGCTGAGCAAGCACAGTGACAAGCCCTGGGGCGTAGCAGGTGCTCATGTAACCTGCATTGCGGATGCTGTTGACCCAGCACTGGCCTCAGGTCAGGACACCTGCCTGCTCTGAGTCCCAGCTCTGCCCCGGCTGGCTGGGTGCCTCCCCAGAATTTTTCCAGATTATCAGAGGGCCGCATGCCTTTGCCAGTTTGGAAACTATTAAAGGTCTGAAGCCACATAGATTCTTGGAGTGAAGTTGTGGAATTCCCGGGCCGTAGCCATCCTCAGCGTCCACCGAAACCAGGGTTTTGCAAACTGTTTTAGCCACAGAACCCTTTGTTCACATGAAATTTTATGTAGTAGCCCAGTACAATGGGGCTGGTCTGGTGGCAGCACAAGGCGAGGGGCTCAGAGGCCTGTGCCCTGCTCGCTTAGTCTGGAGGTCTGGGGACAGCCTTGTTCCCCCAATCCTGTTCCGCATGAAACCCAAGGTTCCATCGTGGAAACTGATTCTAGTCGAAATGCCTTTTGGGACTGGAAGGGGAAGACTGTATATCATAAAGGAGGAAGATAATGTCTCAGAATAACTCGAGGAGTCCTTTGCTTTCTCTTGGCCTCAGTTTACCCATCTGTAATCAGGAGGGGTAGGTAGGTGGAGCACCTCTGATTTTCCAGGTTGTTTGTCTGTAACTCCAGTCTAACACATGGCACAGGCGCCACCTAGTGGTGAGGAAGGGCTCTGGCAGCTGGCGAGATGCCCAGCTATTTCCCCAGGTGTAGGAGGCATAGGTGAGGTTGTATGCAGATGACCCCACCTTTTGGCCAGGATGGCACCTCTCTGGATACAGGTATTAAGAGGCACGGCGAGAAATCTGCTCCCTGGTTCTGCCACTATAGCCTGTGTGACCTTGGCTGCCCAATCTACAAGCCGAAGGGCTCGAATCAAGTTCTTAATGTGGGATCTATGGATCTGTGGTGCGGGATTTTGTGAAATGTAAAGAAAATTTTGTACGAATAGGCAGTTATGTGTGAGTGAGGGTCTAGTTCTTTAACTGCTTTCTGAAGGAGTCTCTTAGGTCTAGATGAACTCCAAGGGCACCCAGGGTTCAGGAATTCCGGGATCTCCCCCTTTGGAAGGTACACACGTTCCAACAACTTAGATGGCTGACATTCGGCAGACGCATCCCGTTTACCAGTTTATGTGGAGAAATACTAAGGAAGCCAAAGATAAATGGAAAGCAAAAGCCCCCTAGGTAAGTCCCAGCAACCAAGGATAGGCAGCTCTGGCCCCAGTGGCCTGAGGTTGGGAGCTGAGCTTTGGAGCTCTGCAAACCTCTGCTAGCTAGGGGCACTGTCTGGGCTTTCCCACCCCTGATGGGACCTCCGTGGTCCCTGGGCAACTTCAAAGGTAGGGATTGACAACTGGTACAACTGGAGGACTGTAGTCCTAACGGTCCAGCTCTTTCTAGGCCATGGTGATGGGCTTCTTGTCTCAGGTTTCACTGAACTCCCTTCACCCCCAAAGCCCGCTTTTATGACTGGGCAAAGAACTTTATTCACCTTTGTTTCAAACTTGATTCCCAGGCTTCTTCAGCTTAATTAGCTGTGAAGAATGAATTGTGTACAAGCAATAACTCCCTGCTACGTGTCCCACTCTGGCTCCTTCTGCAAAATATGAAGCAGGAGGTGGAAGGCATTTGCTGTTGAGTGTGCTCTGTGGCCGGCACTGTGCTAAGTATTTTACTATAATGAGTTCATCTGATCCTCACAGTGGCCCTGGGAAGTAGGATATTCCCGTTACACAGTCGCACACTTTGAGCTTGGCCAAAAAGATCGTTCAGGTTTTTCCGTAAGATGTTCCGTAAGATGTGACTTGTCCCAAATCATACAACTAGTAGATGGGCTGGGGTCTTAATCACGTCTTGTGGTCAGCACACGCTGGGCTTTTAGGACTGAAGGGGAGTGGCATTCCCGAAGGTGACTCATGCCTCACTTAGAGCTAGGGTGCTGGTGGGGCTGCCCGGCAGTGAGATTAAGCACTGGCCCAGCTCCCAGGACCAACTGCCAACCCGTCAGCCTAGAATTGCCCACTGACTCTGCTGGGATGTCTCATTTCCTGGGATTGTGATGGTGACGGAGGATCTGACCCAGACATTCCCCAGACCACACCCTGCTCTGCTCCACTGCTGGGTCTGGGAGTCCACCCATGCAGAAGCCCACACCTCCTCTTCGCTCCCTCTGGGGCTTTCAGACTGCCCCTCCCTGCAACAGGCCACACCTGCCTGACTCCGGCTCTCTCTGTGCTCCCAGCCCCACGAGCGGTGACAGCTGCCACCCCTCACCTGGCTCACTCCCCAAGCCAGGCTTCTGCACCTGGGGGCTTCCTGGCCAACATGCAAAACGATCAGACTTTCAGACGTCACGCTTCTCTTTATAGACAAAGCCTGAGGGACTCAGAGTCACGTGGGTGCCTTGCTTTCCTGTCTAGAACAGGGCCTCCGTGTCGGCTTTCCACCACTTCAACAGAGACTACCCGTCCCTGCGCCCCCCACTTCCCCTCCCACCCATTGATTTAATGAGGGAGATACTCACTTAGTGATGGTTGGAGCCCAAGCGATTTGCCAAAGATAGCTAGCTGGTAAGTGACGGAGCTGGGATTTGAGCCCAGGGAGACTCAGTTCGGGGAATCTGTGCTCCATCACGAGGCTGTGCTGTTGTCCAGGTCAGAGGCTCACGGATCCCGACTTCGTCGTCCAGCTTGTTGAGTTCTGTACTCAACTTCATGGCGTTTGCAAATTAGGTCAGCTTACCTTCCACCCCTTCCCCCAAGTCGCGGCTGAAGTCTGGTGAGTGGCTCTGACCGCCTTCCAGGTGACAACTGCCTGTCACCAATAGTCTTTGGGTATTAGAGTGTCAGTTGGTTTCCAGACCACCTGGAAGGATATATATCACCCCAACGTCTTCATAAGTTTGTCACATTATGTGCCTCCCTGAAATCTGGATGAAAAGCATCTCCAGCCAATTCCCAACTAATCTATTAAATCAAGGGAAGGAATTGAGTCTGTGATCATCTCTTTTCAGTAAGATCCTTTTCTTTCTTGGAATTTTCTCCCGACTTCCAATTCACTTCCTCCACTCCTGTCCCTCTGTTAATGACCCCTTGGCTGTCACAGGTTGAGAATCTTGGTCTGCACTTGCTCAAACCATGTGAATTTGGGTGGGGTATGGTGAGGCCTGATGCAGAGCAAAAGAAACCAGAAAGGGGTGTACAGTTTTATAATTTTATACCCAGTTCCCTGAGGAGAACACTGCATGCCACATAGGGCCGCCCAAAGGAAGCACGGGGCTGGTTATGAGGCAGAGGGAGAGACCGGAGCTGTGGGCAAGTACCTTTATGGTGGTTTCCTTGGGAAGGAGTGAGAGGCCAGGCAGGGTGAGCAAGCTTGCGATTGGCTCTGTTTGAAAGTGGCGACCACGTGAAGTTCATGTTCGCTGTGACTATCAGAGCACGGGGTGTGGGACTATCTAAAGTCTGCAGGTGTTTTGGGGTGAGCGAGGATTTACTTGGGGACAGCTCGTGGCCATTTTGCGGATGTTAAAGATCAATTTGCAGAAACGAAGAGTCTGCAACACCCCTCCAGCCCAGGACCCTGCCGAGACACAGCCCAAATCTGCCGGTCTTGCTTTCGAGTCGTCTGGGGTCTGACCCCACGTGGCGATCAGGGGAAGGAATGGTCATCAATTGGGTTGAGGAACTCAAATCTGTGCAGGTTCTCCAGGCTCGCCAGCCATGGGGCTGGGGGTGGAGGCCTCTTCCTTCAAGGTGGGACCTTCCCTTCCCACGGCGAGGCTTTGAGCTACTTGTCTGTTAAGAAGAGGACCAGCCTTGGTCTCCTAACAGTTCTTGCAACTTGTTTGTGAAGCGGGACGGGGTTCCTGATTCCTAACCCAGTCTCCTGATCACACAGGTGAGGGCTAATAGTTACCAGCTGCATCAGAGTTCCCCCTTGCAGGCAGTGAGAGGGGGTGCCTGTGTGGGTGACAGACAAGGCAGGCGATCTGCATTGCAGATCACCGTTGAAAAACACGGGGAGGGTGTAGCTTCATGTGAGTAATGTGTTCTGAAGGGTGAGGCAGCTTTGAAGCTGCTGCTGGGGACGGGCAGTGATTATGAAAAGCAGCGGTGGCCTGAGCCAATGCTTTTGATGTTACTTAGCTCTTCATTCGGACAGGGGCCCGAACTAGAGGGGCTGGGAGCTGAGAGGACTGAGCGTCCCTGGTAACCACATCCTAATGGGAAGGTGGGAGTCAGGGGGCAGATGGAGAAGGCAAAGCTGCTGGATCTTTCTCCATCTTTCCCACCCTGAGCCCAGGGAGGGAAAGATGAGGTGTGATGTCACAGCGCCCATCTGGAAGGGCTCTTAGCAACCCCCTGTGCTGGCATCCTCCTGCGGAGGGCTAGCGTCCCCAGCACGGACTCCCTGTAGCCTTGAAGACCGGACACCAGAGAAACACAGCACAAGGAGGCTCTAGGAAGAGAGTTAAAGTAAGTTTTCCAACCAAGGTTGAGTTAACTAGGTATAATAACCCTTGAGGTTAGTCCTGTTTGACTCTCACAATCACTAGATATCTCTAGTCCCTTATTTTTAAATTTCAGATGACTCTATTTACACTTCTTTTTTGTGAATAGAAACATATACTCTATAAGTTTATTGACAACTTTATTATTCTGGGAGAAAAAAATTTGAACATGTCTTGCCTCTACCTACTCGGGGTCGCCATACTTTTTCTGCAAAGAGCTGGATGGTAGCTATCTTAGGCTTTGTGGGCCATAGAATCTCCACTGCAACTGTGAACTCTGCCTTTGCAACATGAAAGCGGCCCTAGACGATGTTTACACAGGTGAGCCTGCTGCGTCTAGCTGGCATTACCACGTTCCTGAAATCGAAGCACGTGTCGGGTGGCCGTTCCCAACAGTGACCAGCAGGCGGATGCTGCCTGGGTTCCTGTGATCAGAAGGTAAAGGCCTCGGGCAGGCTTGGTTGCAAAGGATGCTGGGATTGTGTCGTGGTATCTGCCGCTGGTCCAGGAAGGGAGGGTAGCAGGTGCAGGCTAGGTATTTGCAGATCTGCGGGGCAGCTCCATGTTGGGGAGAGTGAGGGGGATTACGAAGAACACAGGCTTCGAGGCTGTGGAATGTGGGGAAACAGGAGAGGAGACATGTTTATTAGGACCAGGACCCCTAATTTCCCAAGTGGTGCAGAAACCAGTCTATGCCTCTGATGAGACTTTACTAAACATTTGGGAGGGTCGTGATTTGATAGAACAGTCTCCCTGCCCATCTCTCAGCCTGCCTCATGCAGTGGGGCCCACTTACACCTCTCTGAGAGGGTTGTGAGCCTGCCTGCGCTACCAGAAACCTGGTCCCAGGCTGATGACAGCAGAAATGTTCACTCCCTGCATCAGAAACCCCACCCAGTCTCAGCTTCCCTCATGACCCCAACAGGCAGATGACATCAGAACACAGCAGTGCAGGATCTGCACGCTTCCAAATGCCGTGAGGGTCTTAGTTCTGAATAGCTTTCTGTGCAGAACACGTGACTGGACACTCCAGGTTGAATTTTCCCATACCAGGCCCTACTTTCCTATTTATAGAGGTGCCTCTAACATGGGGCAAAGGTGATGTTTTCCCCCTGGATCTCAGCCTCAGAATGCCTGATACCAAATCTTCACAGAAGCACACATGTGCTTCTCAAGAATCAGTAATGGGGGACTTCCCTCGTGGCGCAGTGGTTAGGAATCCGCCTGCCAATGCAGGGGACATGGGTTCGAGCCCTGGTCTGGGAAGATCCCACATGCTGCGGAACAACTAGGACGATGCGCCACAACTACCGAGCCCTGCACACCACAGCTACTGAAGCCTGCGCGCCTAGAGCCCGTGCTCTGCAACAAGAGAAGCCACCGCAATGAGAAGCCCGCGCACCACAACGAAGAGTAGCCCCTGCTCGCCGCAACTAGAGAAAGCCCGCACGCAGCAACGAAGACCCAATGCAGCCAAAAAAAAAAAAAAAAAAAAAAATTCAGCAACGGTATGCAAGCTCAGGGCGGCAGAAATCCATAGTGAAAAACAGGCTCGTGGGAAGAACCAAGTCTGTAGAGCAGATGCTGACCTGACCGTGAACTACATGTGATCTTATCTTACAGAATTCTTAGCATCTTAACTGAAAGCAGTGGTTTTTCAGTGGGGCTGCACAGTACACTTGTCTGGGAAACTCTGAAAACTACTGCTGCCTGAGCCACGCTCTGGAGCGATAAAGTCAGAAGCTCTCAGAGGGGTCTGGGAGCTGGCATTGTCCCCAGAGTTCCCAGATGATTCTAATGTGTAGCCTGAGTTAAGAACCACTGCTTTGAAATGCTGACATGGAGGTGACTGGTCTTATTCGTCAGGAGAGGCTGGGGTATCCCATAGTAACTAATGAATCCCAGTATTTTAGTGGCTTCTCATGACAAAGTTTGGTTTTTCAATCACACTGCATGTCCAGTAAGGGTTAGTGGGAGACTCTGCTCCCTGCAGGCAGCGTTCTGACGGAGGCATCCTTATTTGTGAGGACACCATCTTAAACAGTTGGTTTCCTTGGTTGCTATGGCAGGAGAAGACAGCTGGAAGGTCAGGCCTGCCTCTTCTCTGTCTGGGGCTGGAAATAGCACATGTTTTCTCTAGAAGCCCATTGGCCAGAGCTGGTCACATGATCCCACCCAGCAGCGAGCAACTTGGGGGAGGGGCCACAGGGCTGGGGGGTATTCGATGAGCAGTTTGTTGGTGTTTTTTTCTCACAGTCAATCTCCCAACACTGACTTGGTTCTTGCTTTACTGAAGGATCATTCAGGAAGTTTTACCAGAAGGAAACAAACAGGCAGCCCTAAAATAGTGGTCAGGTTCAAGTCTCCATCCTTTGGAGGCAGAGAGCTGCATGCCATTTGAGGAATTTTCTAGCTTTCACAAGTCCCACCAAAGTTGAACAGAAAATCCTATTTTCACCCTGGTCACTTAATGTACAGTCAGCCCTTTCAGGACTTTCCATGGATTTGTCGTTTCTTGCAGGTGTAGTACACTGTATTAAGTATTGTAGCTTTGCAGGGGATATTGACATTTGGTAGGACCAATTCCCTCTCCCTGCTTTTCTTTTTCAGAGTTATCTCATTTTTTTCCCCATGCATTTATTGTTTCAGAAAATTTTTAAATAAAAAACTTATAAATTTGGTTATAATTTTTGGGGGACTGGATGTCTTTATACCGTTATCTCTGTCTCAGGAAAATGCTCTATCGTTAGTCTTCTAAATGTTTCCCAATGAATGTTAGCATTTTTTCTCCTACATCTTAACGTATTCCTTGTTAAGTTTATTTTCAAATATCCATACATGTACATGCATATACGTGTGCATGTTACGTATTTATATTGAAAGTGTGTAGAGGATACTTTTCCCATCATATTTTCTAACTGCAGTATTTCTCTGATAAGGTTAATATCGATTGGTATTTGGGGATAGATATTTTATTATATGAAAGTATTCTAATCTCAGTTCACAGAGTATTTTTTTTTGTTAGTAGTAGATAGTGGACTTTATAAAATACCTTTTTTTAACCATCTATTAATATGATTATATGCTTTTTTATCTCTTTGTGTGTCCTGTTGATGTGATAATAATAATATTTTTTGAGCATTATACTTAATCCCTGAGGAGTAACAGCAGAACTCCTTGACTTTGCATCTGCGACCTTTCAAAGACTGACTCTCAATGGACTTTTCCGGTCTTATCAGTACATTCCATCATCACTCCCACCTCACTTCAGGTCACCTGATGATGAGCATTTCCCCAATCCCACACACTTTTTGTAACCCTCATGTCGTTCACTTTGTCTGTTGCACAGTACCCTTATCTTCCAAATGGTGACACCCCCAAACGATCTTCAGAGCTAAGGTGAGCAGGGGTCCCAGTTGGCCTGGGACAGTTCTGGTTGGACACATGTCCAAATGTGTCTTGGGTTGGACAATGAATTCTACGGTCACCTTCTCCTTCGATAAATTGTCCCTGATCCCACCCCCCTCCCCCCAAAGACTTGAATTTCTCCCTTCTGCGCTCCCATACTTCCTGTGCAGAGTTTCACTATGGTATTTATTACACTGTATGCTCCCCCAGCAGCTCTGGGCAGGCACCCCTAGGTGCTCGATACATTAGCCACGTTGGCTGAATGAATGAATGAGTGAATGTCATGACCTTATTTTTTTTCTTTTTAAATAAGAGGAGGTATTTTTCAAGAGCATCTCCCTTCTCAGAGCGTATGCCCTCTGAGGCTTCTCTGATGGGCACTGGCCATGCTGCTTGGTCACCAGTAGCCACATGCCCTCAGAGGGGTGGGGACCGGACCCTGGCAGGGACGTCTGCAGACAGCCGGCTGCCTTAGGGTCACTGGTAAATGCAAACCGTGGGCTTGGTTCCTGCCAAAGGGGAGATGGAGGGTGTGGAAGGCAGGCGGAAGGGACGGAGGAGAACAGAAAGGGCGAAAGGGAGGAATGGAGGAAAGAGAGAAAAGGAGGAAGGTGGCAGAGTGGGGAGGAAGGGAGGGATGGAGAGAGGAGTAGAGGGGGAGGTAAAGCAGCAGTGGCCGGCCCAGGACAAGGCTGCGCCCTCTCGCTCTCACACAGCAATGTCGGGGGTGCTAATTTCTTGGCTTTTTGGGGAAACTTTGCAGGCATATTCACCTGTCTCGAATGTCTCGGGCCTCACCAGCCTGTGACTGCAGAGCAAGGTCACGTGTCTCTTAACGACTCAAATTAAAATAGGATAAAGACCCACTGCCTTTGGTGTTAGGACAAAAACCCCTGAAGGAGTCCCCGGGCTCTGTTTCTGAGGGTTCTCAGGGCGCGGTCTCCTGGTTGTGCAGAGGGTGGTATTGGTCAAGGCCTGGCACGCTGGTCTCCTCTTTCCTCTGCCCTTTGCTGCCTCTGATGCCCAAGACCATGATGGGCTCCATCTTTCAGGGCTCAGCCATTCCAGTGATTCTCCTGCTCCCATCACCCTGCTCTCAGGGGAGAGGGACTCTGTTTCCCCTTTACTCCTCAGGTCCTTCCCTCAATTTTCTACTACCCAGCGGACCTTGAGCTCTAATCTTTAATGAAGGTTTATTGAGAGTCGAGAGAGAGTGAATGAGAAGCCCGGACAGGTGGGAGCTTGCAAAGATGCCTCTCTTTAGGATCCCCCCTTTTTGAGGGACCTCGCAGCCTGGCTCCGACCCTGCAGGCTTTCTGCGGGGTCCCCTCACCACCCTACCCCATTCCCCATGGCCATGTGGCCCCTGAGATGAGGCAATTGTACCTCCTCCCTCACCTGCCTTTGGAGTCTGTATCAGTCTCCTGTGGCTGCTGTAACAAAGGACCACAAACTGGGTGGCAGGAAACATAGTCATTTATTCTCTCACGGGTCTGGGGTTCAACTTCAAGGGGTCAGCAGGGTTAGTTCCTTCTGCAGGCTCTGAGAGAAAATCTGTCCCTTGCTTCTCTCTTAGCTTCTGGTGGCTGCTGGAAATCCTTGACATTCCTCAGGTTTGCAGATGCATCGCTCTAAGCTCTGCCTCTGTCTTCATGTAGGCTCCCCTGCCACCCCACCCCGTGCATCTCTGCATCTCAAATCTCCCTCTCCTTCCTCTCATTCCTCCATTCCTTGGACTTAGGGCCCCCTTCCCTTAACCTAGAATGATCTCATCTCAAGATCCTTAACTTAATCACATCTGCGGGGCATCCCTGGTGGCGCAGCGGTTAAGAATCTGCCTGCCAACGTAGGGGACACGGGTTTGAGCCCTGGTCTGGGAAGATCCCACATGCCGCGGAGCCATGGAGCCCGTGCACCACAACTACTGAGCCTGCACTCTAGAGCCCACAAGCCACAACTACTGAAGTCCACGCGCCTAGAGCCCGTGCTCCGCAACAAGAGAAGCCACCGCAATGAGAAACCCGCACCCCGCAATGAAGAGTAGCCCCCACTCGCCGCAACTAGAGAAAGCCCGTGCACAGCAACGAAGACCCAACGCAGCCAAAAATAAATAAATTAATTAATTTAAAAAAATTCACATCTGCAAAGACCTTGTTTCCAAATAAGGTCGCACTCACAGGTACCAAGAGTGAGGAGTTAGATAGATCTTTCTTTAAGGCCACAGTTCCTAACCCACTATGGAGTCTTTACTTCCCATTTCAGGATGGGCACTTTCCAGGATGAAAGGCCATTAATTCTAGACCTTCTGCAAGTGTGGTCTTGCTCTTCGATCCCCACAGATAGACCACATGGAGCACACAAGTCGAATATCCATCCTTGTCGTATAGTTACCTTCAAAGGGCAACTTGTTGGGATTGCCCTATACACACTACTATGTATAAAATAGATAACCAACAAGGACCTACTGTGCGGCACAGGGAACTCTACTCAGAATTCTGTAATAACCTATATGGGAAAAGAAACCAAAAAAGAATGGATATACATACATGTATAACTGAGTCTCTGCTGTACACCTGAAACTAACACAACATTGTAAATCAACTCTACTCTAATAGGAAATAAAGAATTAAATTTAAAAAATAAAGTTAAAAAAAGGGCAACTCAGAGCTACTTGTAGAATGAACTGAGTGGAGAGTGGTACTCTGACTGTTAGGAAGGTAGCACAGGTCGTAAACTGAAGCTCATGGAAGAGACGCAGAGGCCCTGACAGAGGCTGTTCATCTCAACGTTGTAAACGCAGCTGGTGGACCTGGAGGAGAAAGGCCAGATGGTCTGTAAATGTCTTGAGGCATCTACAGAAGGAAGGAAGCTCACCAAGGCTGGAGTCTGTTAATAACTGGGTGCAGATAAGTCGAATTAGACCTTACTCGCAAAGCAGAAATAGAGACACAGACGTAGAGAACAAACTTATGGATATCAAGGGGGAAGGGGGGGGATGAACTGGGAGATTGGGACTGACATACGTACACTACTATGTATAAATAGATAACTAATGAGAACCTGCTGTAGAGCACAGGGAACTCTACTCAGTGCTCTGTGGTGACCTAAATGGGGAAGAAATCCAAAAAAGAGCAGATATATGTATACATAGAGCTGATTCACTTTGCTGTACAGCAGAAACTAACACAGCATTGTAAGGCAACTACATTCCAATAAAAATTAATAATAATAATAAAAAAGAAGACCTGCAGCTTTTCCTATTTTGTGCCTTCGTAGGAACACTGCAGTCGGCAGTACGTAGGAGGTGGGTTGAGAGTTAGTTCTGTGGTTGAACCAGTAGAGGATGCCCTGGGTTAGGTAGAGACAGACACGTCTCCATACTGAAGAACATCTTGGCTCTTAAGTCAAGGGTTGCCAACTCAAACGTCTGCACGGCCAGGCAGGTAAGGGAAAGGAGTGTCTTGGACCAGGCGGGGGACTGCCGGACTCCGGGAAATGTAAGCTCTGTCTATAGAGCTTAGACTGGCTTATAGAGCCAGTTGTGGGAGAGCGGGCATTTCTGACCTAATGTACGGAGGGGTAGAGGCTTCTGAGGTCAGGAGACAAGAGCAAAATCCACAGATACCAGGGAGACCTGGGCAGGAAACGTCGCCCAAGGAACCCACGTGGTGGACTGAGCCCCGAGGCAAAGAGAGGCACGAGGGGCATCCCATCCCAGCACTGTTTTCCTGGCAGCCTGCAACCTTCAGCGGTGCTCCTGTACTTTGCATAATTGCTGGCCCTAAATACTGATACACCGGGAAAAGTCACGTAGGAACCAAGGAGGGTTCTGTCATAGATCGACATCTTCCTTCTGTTTACCAAGCAACATGAACTCTTTCGTGCTGTAGCAGAAAAGACTGTAGGCTTGTCAATGTCCCCACACTGAAGACCCAGCGTTCAGATTCCAGCTCTGGCTTCCCTCCTTATTAGTTATGTGATGACCTTGCGTAAGATCCAACACTTCTTGGAACCTCTGTTTCCGTTATTCATTGTGATGTAACAACCCATCCCCCAGTGTCTTCAACCAATAACAATGTTGATTTTTCTCAGCCAGTCTTCCCATGTGCGGTCAATCAGGCAGTTGCGGGGAGGGTTCCCTTGAACGAGATCTTTTTGCTCTCACATCTGGCGCCTGGGCTGGGAAGACTCACACAGCTGGGTTTCTGGGGCATCCTGTTCTCCCCACGGCCGCCTCAGGGCAGCTGACTCCGTCCATAGTGGTTCAAGGGTCCTAGAGCAAGTGTCCCAAGTGAGACAGGCAGAAGCTGTGTGGCCTTTTCTTTTTCTTTTTTTTTAATAAGACTTTAATTAATTTATTTATTTTGTTTTTTGGGGGTTTTTGCCCACGCTGTGCCACATGCAAGATCTTAGTTCCCTGACCAGGGATTGAACGCACGCCCCCTGCAGAGGAAGCGTGGAATCTTAACCACTGGACCGCCAGGGAAGTCCTTGTGTGGCCTTTGCTAACCCAGCCCGGGAGCCACACAGCACCCCTTCCTCCTCATGTTCCTCCTCGAGGCAGCCATGATCACCAATCCCCGACTGGAGGGGCAGGCTGTGGACCCCACCTCTTGACTGAGTGCGTGTCAAAGAATTTGAGGACATGTTTTAGAACCATGACACTATCCGTACCACTTCACATAGAATGGACGCACCTCAGTTTCTTTCACTGAACTTTTCCTAGTGGCCACTTGGGTTATTCTGGGGTTTTTTTTGGCTGTGATCTGCAACGCCGAATAAAGCCTCTCTGGGCGTAGAGTCCTCTATCTTCTGTTGCTTGCCTGGGAGGGGGGTGCCCAGAAGGGAGCTTGAAGGATCAAAGAGTAGGGACATTTTAATCCACTTTTCAGGTTTCACTTTAAAATGTCTTGTTTGTAGAAATAATGTAATAAAAATGACAATAGATTGTCTTCAATGTATTTGGAGACATCCTGAGAAGCCAGGAAAACCAAAGTATATTGTTTTTAATAGAATATGTTGTTTTTAAAGCTATTTGAAGACGTGAGAAGATTCCCACTTTCCACACCTGGGTGGTTGTGTACGTGGGCCAGGGGGTATTTTGGGCCCACTTACACTCCACCTTCATGATAACATAATCAAGATACTTTTGCTGAGATGCAGATAGGTTCACAGCTCTAAAAGCAGCTCTCAGGCGCTGCAGGAGAAAGCTGCCCCTTTGTGAAAGTCTGATGTGTCCTCACCAGTGGGGCCAGGACAAAGCAGACAGGACACGAGGCGACCCAGCTGAGCAGAGGATTGCCGGAATTACAGACCCACACTCAATCTAAGTAGCATTTCGCTGCCTTTTAGAAACATAAGCCCGTGTCCCCATGCCAGTCTTTCTTATGCGATCTCTGGCTCTGCTGTCCCAGCAGCTGCCCTATTTTGTGCCGTGTATTATGGAAAATATGTAAGCATTTGAATACAATTTTTTTTGAGCTCCATCTTTCCCTTCTTATGGATTGGACCGTTCAACTAGAAAGTGAGAAGCTCTGTTCTCTGCTAGTAAGCCCTGGGTCTCCTTGAACAAGACCAAGAAGAGTATGGAGACGTGGCTATTACTTGAATGACTGCCATTACAGCAAACCCTCCCTGGGCCTAAACTGTGTAGATCATTGCCCCTAGAATTGACTTCTCTTTGCCATCTAGACACATGGGCTTGGTAAGGGCTAGGTTCGTTCTCTTTTAAGTGTTTGCAAGGTTCATAGGGGAGAGTTGGAATGTTAGAGCTTGTTTTTCTTTGGCTGTGAACTTAACCAGTGACCTTGGGAGGGACTTGCCACTTGGTTAAACCCTTTCACAGCAACATGGCATAGAGGATCCAGCCCTGAAGTTGAGAGTGGAGAGACTCAAGTCTTAGTTCCAGCTCTGTCATTAACCTGGTGGGTGACTTTGGGCAATTTGCTTCTCCATGGATGTCTTCAGATGCCCCACTTGAGAAGTACAGAGCTGAACTTGGCCAATCCCTGTAGACATCATAGTTCTAAAATTTGATGATGTGTGACTGCTACCCCTGAGGGTCTTACTTTGTTTTAGAATTTCTTCCATCTTTCTCCTCCTGCTTCCAGATAGAAATGAGGGCTTGGGCATGGAGGAGAAGCACATATTATATTCTTGGCAAAAGGGGTTTAAAACGGCAGGGAGATTGTCTTAGGCTGGAATCTTCCAAAGCACACTCTTAGACAAAGACTTGAGTATAATTGGTTTAGTTAGGAGGCTGACTGGGGAAGTGAGACAGGGAAGAGAAGGAGACCAATACAGAGGGTATGAGCAAGTTACTACCATGGGCAACTGGGGCTCAGTCTTGCTGGAGACCTCTGGGAGAACGTATCTCAGAGTTGCCCACCAGAGGGTGAGGTCTCTGGGGTACTTTCCCCCCAGAGGTGTTAATTCCCCAGCGTGTCCAGCTGGTCCCTGGCGCAAGCCAAGAAAAATCCCTCGGATAGAGCATTGCAGATGTTTGCAGCCCATAAATTCCAAGCCAGGGGGCATGTACAGGAATGGTGACGCCAAGAGGATATGGGTGGGGCGTTGACAACATCTGCTCTTACGGAGGCGGCATGGAATTTTTTCTGATCTACTTGGCCGCTCGTTGTATTCGAGTGCATAAGAAATATATCTTGAGAGAGATTCCACATGTACTTACGCAAGTTTGGGAGTCTTTTGATGTTCCACCGTGTTTGGTAGACAGAGATTGTATTGAATCAGGAGATGTCTCTTTCGGCAAGAGGCTGGAGACCTGGGCTTGACACATGCGGGTATGACTATGTTGAGATCACATGATGTTGGAGGAACTTATGGAATGTAGGAGGAGTTTGTGGACAGAACAATAACTGAGACCCCATGAGGGAGAAGTTCAAGGGTGGAAATAAGGACACGTGTGGAACTTAGATGCCCAAGAGTATCGTGTAAATGAGGACGGCCTGATGGTTTTCTCATGGACATGCTCCCAGCCAATGCCAATTAGCTGAAGGTTCATAAATTCACCTTTTCTCCCTCATTCTGTCTGTACCATCACTGTAGGGAAGGAAATCTTAGAAGGTGCAACACCACCCACTTTGATAAGTTTTTGCAAGCATCCACCATGGCAGACAGAACACTCGACATTCAGGGCAACTCAAGAGAAGATGTAGTGAACAATAACTCCACGGGGAGTGAGACACAGGGAAATAAGGACCAGAAGAGAGAAGGAGTGAATGCAGGGCTGGGCCAGAACAGAGCAGAGGGCTTTCCTTCCGACCGTCAGGATCACACAGGCATCTCAGAGGCATCTGAGCTCGGCTTTGAATTTGGATAGAACAGGCAATGCGCATGAAGAAAACCATGCTGGACAGAGGTATGGAAAAGGGCACGTTGAGAACATGTTTGTGTTTCACTGGCTGTTCTGATGTGGCTGAGACGTAGGCTTTATGCAAGAACATCTTGGACAAATATCAGGGTGGGGACCCATGTGTGCAGAGCTCTGAACGCGGGCAGAGGAGGCAGGAGTGGGTTGTGAGGGCAATGGCAGCCCTGAGGCTCCCAGAACAAGGTGGGGTGTGTCTGTGAGGTCTTTATAGAACACGTTTATGAGTGTTCCCCATGACTCAGAAGCAACCCGTTGAGAAAGAAGTGTGCAGAAGCTTGCCGAAGGGTGGCTGGTAGGCTGGCAGTGACATGGCGTCTTGAGCATGGAGGTTTCTGAAAAGCAGCTTGTACATCTGGCTTTCTTTCTTTCTCCTGGAGAGCAAGGGACAGATCTGGGACTTGAACCCTGGTCTTCTAACCCCCCAGCAATTGCCTCCCTCCAACACATCTGAGTCTTTTTTTTTTAGAAGGGTGTTGGCACCAGAACCAGTATTAACAAAAGCTTAAATTCCTCAATAGCCCCTCTCTCAAGAAATCCTTTCCCTGCTCATTCATTCATTCACCCAATATTTATTGAGTATCTACTATCTGCCAGTCTCTGTTCTAGGCACGTTGGAAGCAGCAAAGGAACAAAACAGAAAACGTTCCTGTCTTCCCGGTGTTTACGTTCAAGTGGGGGAGACAGAGACTAAGCAAAGGACAAACAGGTGTGTGAGATGCTATTTCACATCCTTTCACAGCTCCTCACACCTTCCAGGACAGAGGCCACTCTCCTCTGCTTGGCCTTCTAGACACTTCCCGGTCTGTGCCGGGCCACTTCTCCAGCCACTTCCGCCCACCCTCCCTCTGAGATCCAGCTCAAAGTCTCCGTCCAGTTGCCTGCGCTTGGACAGTTTCCTTGTCTGGCTCTGAGTTTTGTTCCCCTTTCAAGCTGACGACCCAGGTTTTCTGGAACCATTCCAAAATCAATTTTTTTCTTGTCTTTTCTTATATACTGAGGCCCCGAGTTAGGATGCAATTGTAACCAGATCCCAAGTTTGATGTGGGAATTTGGCCCGCTTTCCACACCCCTATTTCTCTCTTCTATCACATCGAGTGTGCTGCTTTGCCTGCCCACATTCCCTGCTCCCCAGCCCAGGAGCTCTGGGCTGCGTCCCAGGACCCCAGCTCAGAGCCAGCACACAGCGCTTCCTAGACCAGCGTTCAGATGGCCACGTGGGCTTCAGAGGGAGCAGATGCTGCCCGTGTCCCTCAGAACCGAGCAGTATTCAGGGAAGGAAGTAGCTGGTTCTTGACCTGCCACCTCCAGCTCTGAGGCAGGAGGAACCGAGCTGGAACCAACTTCAAAGCCATGTGGCTTCCTTGGCTCCCAGGACGGGGTCCGTGCCATCTCTGCAGGCCAGGCCTGGTAGATGTTTATCATGCTTCACAATATATTAAATGCAGGCGCTGAGCCCTGTTCTGGGCGTAGGTCACCTGTTGCCCCTGGATGTTCTCTGAGGACTGAATCGAGCAAGCCTGCAGGTGGATGAGCAGAGCCCGGGGCACGTTTCAGCCCAAAGGGGCCAAAGCAAACACTGGGTGTCTCAACAGAGCACATTCCTGAGCGCATTAAACTGGGTGAAGTGAGCACAACCGGATGGAGACCGGGGAGGAGACAGGTCGTGGCCCCTGAATGCAGCCGGGCAGGGCAGCCTGCTCTGGAAGGGGCCCAGCACTCAGCATTCTCCTTCCCTCCACCTGTCCTGATGCTGCCCGCTCCTTCCACGGCCTGTTATACCCCCAACCGTGGGGCAAGTACATCCCTCCAGCTTTGGGGGGAAGGAGTTGGCCGGTTGCAGGTCGCCATCAGCACCACCCATAAGGAACTTACTAACCCTGGCGGGCAGACGGGCTGTGGTGGAGCCAGTCAGACGGCAGGAAAGGATTATGTGAGATGCAAAGTGACTGTGACAGACCGCCCAGCCGGAGACCTGGGAGGTGGGGATTTCATAACCCACGAGAGTCAACCAAGGCCAAAGGAGCTACAGAAAGCACCAGGTGGGATCCGCAGGGGAACTTCTTGGACGGGGTGCCCATGAAAGACGAGCACGGTGTGGTTCAGCAGCTCAGCAATTATTTCGCTTCATCCTCAAGCCTGCCTCCTTGACCATGACCGTCCTTTGGTTTCTGGGCTAATGAACAGTAAACTGTTTTAAAAGGCATGTGTCAAGGGGGGAAAGTGGTGGTGGTGGTAGTGGGGGGGGGTGATGGTGGTGGGATGAATTGGGAGATTGGGATTGACATAGACACACTAATATGTATAAAATGGATAACTAATAAGAACCTGCTGTATAAAAAATAAATAAAATTCTAAAATTCAAAAAAAAAAAGGCATGCGTGACTTGGAATGTTTGTGAGAAGTGTTGAAGGTGATGTCTATTCATTTGTGCACTTAGAAAGGGAGGGTGATGTGGGAGAAACCTCTGGAGACAGAAATACCTTGGCTTCAATTCTGACAAGCTGTGAAGCCTTAGGCAAGTCGCTTAAACTCTCTGAATCTGTTTTTTATTTTATAAAAAGAAAATGGTGATGCTTGGAGTAGAACTAGTCCCTAAGAAAATTTATTGTATTGGAAGTGGGAAAACTCAGGTCAAATACGTCCATAAAAGTATATTTTAGAGGGTATATATTTAGAGCGCCCATGATATGTCCATAAGTGGTTTTAGAATGTCTTTTGGTAAAAAGTCACAAAAACACAACAAAAGGAGGAGAGGGAGGCTGGAGAGTGTTTCAGTTCTGGGGTCACAGAGTGAGTGAGCCCGGGGGCAACCTGTGTTGTACAGGCACCCCCTCCAGACTCTCTGGCTAGGGGTCCCTTCCTCGTGTTGATGCATTTTAGTAATAAAAACCATGTGCTGATAAAGTCCTAACTGAGACAGGGCAGTACACGGTCTTATGACTTAGCCAGGGAAGATCGACTCGAGTGAGTTGGGGAGCTGAGGGGATAAGATCAATGGAGCAAAGCTTGGGTGGACAATCAAAGGTCTGTCCTGAGCCTGCAGCCCATGGGTGTCCTGTCCTGCACATGGTGTATGCCTGGGGTCTCTCCTTCTGGCATAGCCGTGACCTGTGTAAATAATACAAGGGTTGCCCTGTGACTGTCACCCCTTTTCCACTTGGTGGCTTTGCCAGCTGGAAGGGTCCTTGGAATGGAGTTCGTTCTCCTGGGAGAGTTTTCTGAGTTTGACATTCTGTTGCCTTGATAGCTTCCCATGACCCTTGCTGCCCCCAGGAAGGGCGGAGCCCACCCCAGATACACACTGCTCAGGGTTGTTGAGAGGATGAAATGAAATACTATATGAAGATGAGCTGAGTCCAGCAGCACCTACCTACTGTAGGCGTTATCCAAATTTAAGTACCATTACTTTCATGATATAGTTATTTAAAGAACGTGCTAAGTTTAAAATTAAAGGCCACCATTGCGACTGCCACTGTGTTAATTCCAACTCTTCCCACCCTCTGCAGCCCTTCTCTTTCCAAACCTTTGGCCCTTATTTCCTTGAATCAGATGTGACTTTCCTCAGAACTCCAGAGCTTCCTGTTGCCTGCCAGGTAAGACTCAAACTAATTAACCGGATGTTCAAGGTGTTGTGATTGACCCCAATCTTATACCTCCAGCCTCATTTTACACAATCACCTCACAGTGGGCTTTTTGCTGGTCCCCAACCAAGTCCTTGCTTCACACCTTCCTACCTTCACAAGCTGCTCCCTTCACCTTTCAATCCATTCCCGCTTCTCTGCTCCTAGGCAGAGGTCAAAAGTCACTTTTCTCAGTCTCCCCTAGACAGAGTGAATGGCCCTCTTCAGCATGTGGGTCAGTCTCAGCCCTGGGTTCTCATTTCCTTGAGCTCAGAGACTGAATCTCCTCCTCCATCCAATGGCTCGAGCCATCCCTGGCAATAAAGGGTCTCATCAATGCCTGTGGGATGAATCGAATGGTAATGAAAAAGCCCCATGCAAGTGAATCCCATGGAAAGGTATAGCTGCCGCCTGGTGGGCATCTCCTGCGTCAAGGTCACTGTCGGTGATTGTGTTATCTCGTGAATGATATCAGCTGCACTTCTGTTGAATTCTCTGTGCTTAGGGTTTTTTTTAACCTTTACTACAGCCCTGAGGTAGGACTGTCAGGAGAGTCACAGCCATTCTGCAGATGTGGAAAGTGAGGCTCTGAGAGGCTGGGTGACTTACACAGAGCCAGTAACTGACAAAGTCAGGATTGAAATCCAGGCCAATGAGCTACAAGGGCCATGCTCTTACCCTTGTACCATATATCTATTTTAATCCTCAGAACAACCCTTTGAGGTAGCTATTAGAATCCCCACTTTGCAAAAGAAGAAGCTAAAATTTAGAGAGTTTAAGAGACCTGCTGAAGGCTCTGTCTCCAGGAAGCGCCTGACATGGGATTTGAACCTAAATTTAAGCATACACACTTTCCATCCCTCTTCTCATTTAACTCTCACAGCAGTCCTGGGAGTTAGGTGGTACTAGCTGTTTCAGAGATCAGGTACCAAGGCTCAGAGATTCAGTCATTTGCTGAAGGTCACACAACCAGGAAGTGGGTGGCAGGCAGTTGGGATCCAAGCTGACGATCTTTATACAATGCAATACTTCCCACAATGCACTGCTCTGTAGAAACCCATTCCTGAAAGCTGGCTCTTATTCTTGGTTTCATCCTGACATAGAGAAACACGTTAACCTCTCCACAATTGAAGCCATGTCAGTAGTGTTTGGTTTCCAAAGAGTCTGTGTACGGATCAGTGGGGATGGTCAACCGTCAAGAGGGAAGAATCTGACACGATGGGCCAGTGAGCGTGGGTGCAGCAGAGCTCACCGTTAGACCCGAACCCCACCCTAGCCTCATCCCATCAAGGCCACACAGCACAGTGGACACATCCAGCTCGAGCAGATTTGCAGCTGATGGGTCCTGGCCTGGGGCCAGCACCTCTGGAGGACCAATCCTGGCAGGAGGAGGAGACTCAGAGTAGGGACTTTATGAATGGCATGTGGGTGTGAGCTTAGACCCAGAGACCAGGAGGAGGAGAACATGCCGGGTGCCCTGCCTCAGACCTGCAAGAGCTGTTGGGTAAAGACTTTGCTAACTTTGGTTTATTTATTCATTTTAAAATTTAACTTTTAAACATTTAATTTTTTTTTTGAAAAATGCAAAGAATCCATGACTTTCTATAGCGATCCAGGGCTGCATGTCTCCATTTGAGTGTGCAGAAACAGAAAAGCCTTGCCAAATGTCAAAAGGAGAGACTTGGGGAGAGGCCGGAGCCAAGCAGCAGGGCACGGAGATCAAGTCAGTTTTCTTCCCGTCCCTCAAAACTTCATCTGAATGTCGTTGCCAGCCAGTCACATCCCCTTATCACTTTTCCAGCCAGCTTTGTAACTCTAAATGTTGGACGGAGAACTGATAAGAGTAGGTGATTGACACTCACAGCTTCCAGAAGCCCCGAGGGTCACCTGCGTGTTGGGGAAACCTGCTGCTCCTGCTTGGATGCCCAAGGGCAGCAGGGGATCCTAGGAGGAGGAAGGAGGACCATGCGGCATCGGGGGCCCTGGGCTGTGCTCCCTGCCGGAGGATGCTGGAGCAGCCTTGGGGTTTTGTTCTCGGGGAGGTCTTCACTTGCCTTATTCAAAACGTGCTCTCTGTGACTGCATTTAGGGTCTCCCCCGTGAGAAGAGTGGTGGAGTGTTTGGGGTGCTTACTCCTGAGGCTTCCTCATCATAGTTGGGAGGTAATAAAGAGGCTAAAAGGCTTTGGAATTTTAGGCAATCTTACTTTAGAAAAAAAAAAAAAGAGCAGGAATTTCCATCTGATTCGTGAGAAAGTCCCATCCCAGACATTTTCCTCAACAAATGACAAACACTCACTAAACTCAACTTATAAGGACCATATGTTAACACAGGACATTTCATGGTACTAACTAAATTTATCTTCTTTCTGTTATATTAAAGATGGTTATTTATTATGTTGTTGATTCAGAATTATCCTTTAAACTTTGCTTATACTAAAACAAACAATAAATCTCTGTTGAATTGGCGAATGATTTAATCGAGTGACACGCAAGCGAGTCTAACTGCACCTACTTGGAAAGACAAAATCGGGGATTAATATTCCCTTAACTACAAATGCTTCTATTTCCTGGGAGGTGAATACAGATTAACAGGCAGTGGATTGCATCTCGACTGAACAGGTACGGTTTTTTGTTTGCTTGTTTGTTTGTTTTTTTGGCTACAATGAAGTATTATGATCTTCCTTAAAGAGTAAAGTAGAGTCTTAAAGTTACATTAAGATGCTACATTAAAACAGTGGTTCTCAAATGTAGCTGCACGTTGGGATCATCTGGGAGTCTTTAATGATCCTGATGCGTTGTCAATTACATCAGAATCTCCGCATATGGTTTGGGCGTGAGTAGAATGTGAACCAAGGCCTTTACTGTTCACATGGGGGTCTCTTTGCTCTAACGCAGTGCTGTACAGCCTTGGGTGCTAGACATCGATGCCTGGGTCCCACTTGCAGAGATTCTGATTTAACCAGTCCAGGCACGGCACTGTAGCTGTGCCCAGGTGACCCAATCTATAGCTATAATCTGGTCGTCCGATGGCCCGTCTTCTAGCCCTGGCTGAGACCTTGACTCCTGTTATGACTCGAGAGAAATCTTTAACCTTTATCATGTCTCAGTTCCCTTTTAAGCTCAGTAGAAACTGGGGGCCAATGTCGGAGTGAATGTCCCCTCCAGGCCCTTCCTGCTCTAAGGGGTGGCTGAGTCCCCCTCTTCTTTTACCAGAGGGGACTCAGCACCTGGAGGTCTCCACTCTGGGTCCAGGAGTATGGAGAACGGCTCCAGAGGCCGTGGGGTGGACGGGCAGAGGCTGTTGGAAGGAGCAGACAGCACAGCCCAGAGACTCAGTACCTCATTTGGACAGAAAGAGGCCAGCTAGGGGATGGCCAGACAGTGAAGGGGCTGTGTAGAAAGGGGGCTGAGAACTTCCCATCCTCCTGCATGGCATGGGATGCTGGAAGCACCTCGTGGGCACCTGGCAAGACACTGTTGAGCGCAGAACAATACAAACAGAGCATCTAGCTTTGCAGTCAATTCTCCAAAGGTGTTGGGTTGTTTCCACAGTTCCTCATAACTCTGTGCAGCGTGTTTCCAATTTTTTTTTTTTTTTTGCACCGGTCCAAAGACATACATGTGGCAACACAGAAAAATACCTTGCACTAGACTTTGGATTATAAGAATATTAATGATGAAAAGTATAGCTCACGTTTCTTTAGGGCTGATGGGGTACATCTCTGTGCAAAGCCCCTTACTTTTAAATTTTAATAATTTTTAAATTTACTTTTGAATTACGTCCTTTAATTATCATACCCACAGTCTGAGCTAGGTACTACTGTTATCATCTCCAGTTTACAGTTGGGAATACAAGGGTCCGAAGAGGCTAAGTACCATGGAGCAGGTCACACAGTACGTGGCAGAGTCAGAATGTGAACCCAGGACTGTCAGATCGTGAGGGCAGGGTGTGTAACCACTGCACGTACTACCCGGAGTGACCCTGGACGTACGGCAGAAGTCAGACCTCAGTTCACAGATGCGGCGACAGGCGAGAGAGCGGATGGACATTTTCACTTACAGAACGTCAGCTGATCCCTCTAGAGAGTCCTGAGAGGCAGGTTTCAGGGTCACACACATTTTGCAGATGAGGACACTGCCATCCAAATAGATCACCTGCCTGAGGACACAGTGCCAGTAAGCGGAAGGGTGGGGACCGAGTTCACCTCTTCCAGATCCGCGGCTCATGCTCCTTCCACCCCTCGTGCTACAGAGATTGGAGGGCTTTGTCGACCCTATTCCCCCCTGAATCCCGGCATCTGGCATGCATGATATGCGGCACACGGTGGGGTCACAATAAAGATTTGCTGACGAAAAGCCTCCCAGACCTGCTGGGCACAGAGGCAACGTGAATCCCCGCACCCCCGCCCCCGTCCTCCACCAAACGCAACCTTTAGAGATTCAAGCGTGGGTGTCACCTCCCCAAGAAGAGGAACAGAGGGCCTTTGGTGGATGTGTCCCACCTTTGGACCCACTCTTCTGAGTGTATTCACCTCCTGCACCCAGATACTGAGTCAGGGACAGCACGATACACAGCTCCCGGCAAGTACCGAAGGCGACCTCAGCCATAAGAGAGTGGGGACTCTAGGTGGTGATTCAGGAAATCTGTCTGGTTTAAACCCAGGTATTGACCCAAGCATATCCGGGGTCACGTCCAGCCTCAGCTTCCCCTTTGCAGATGTAGATAACTTTTCTGTCACTGCACATCTTCTCCCCAGGCTTGGGATGAGCCCCAGGGCTCATCGCCTGGGGTCAGGGAGAGGGGAGGGCCCCGTGCCCAGCACTGTCTACAGAGACCCAACGGGGCATGCAGGCCCCCCTCCCCCTCTCTGCTCCAGGCTGCTGCCTGATTGCCCATGAAAAGGAGGCTTATTTCTGGCTGGAAAAAGCCCTGAGGCAGCGGATTTCGGTGTGAGTAAGCGATTCCAGGAGCATTAAGGGGAATGCGGTCTTGTCTGGAGCGCACAAAGCTGCCCGGGTTAGATTTAAAAGGAGGAGGAAGCCTGGGCTTTCTCAGGGGCCAGGCATGCAGTCCCGAAATTAAATCCCTGCAAAAGAATGTCCTCATCTTTATGGATGCAGGAAGAGGCCAGTGTTTCATAAAAGGAACGAGGGACAGCAAAGCCAGCTTCAGGAAATTCCCTTCATCCCGGTTGGAGATCTAAACAGCTCGGATCCCAGGCCCCTCCGGCCTCCAGCCCTCACCCCATGGCAACCTCTAGGTGAACTTGCTCGGTCTGAATCTGGGGGAAGGAGCCCCTCCCGTTTCTGTCTTCACTGATATTCATGGCTGGGAGAGCAGAGAGTAGGAAGCAACATCTATTACTTACCACTCATGCATTGCGTGCACAGTATCTTGCTTAATTCACTCTTTACCTCCTTTACAGATGACGAAACTAAAGCTCACAGAGGTCTCTGTCCCTGGCTCAGATCACACAGCTAGTGAGAGGCACAGCCAGGCCTCCAGTTAAATATGCCCCTGCTAGGAAGCCTTTCCTGCCCCCGGGCCCATGCCCACCCCCCAGCCCACTATATCTCCTGCAACACTCCCCTCCGTCCAGTATAAGTCCGGTGTTTGTCTGCCATAAAAAGGAGAAAGTGAGCTTCTGGAGGGCAGGGCCTCCAACCCACCTCCATATATTTAGCTTTTAGCACAATGCCAGCCACAGGGCAGGCTAACAGTTCGTGTTACTGAATGGATCCTGTGCCCCTTATGTGGCCTCCCGAGGTCAGGGATTCTGACAACCAGAAATAGAATCGCCATGACAGCAGCCAACATTTGCATTTTGCTTATCAGCATTTTGGTGCCAGAGGCAAGTCTGATTCTTGCAACAGCCCAAAGGCCCCAATCATTAGGTCCATTAAGGCCTTCCCTGGTGGCGCAGTGGTTGAGAGTCCACCTGCCGATGCAACGGACGCGGGTTCGCGCCCAGGTATGGGAGATCCCACATGCCGCGGAGCGGCTGGGCCCGTGAGCCATGGCCTCTGAGCCTGCGCGTTCGGAGCCTGTGCTCCGCAACGGGAGAGGCCACAGCAGTAAGAGGCCCGCGTACCGCAAATAAATAAATAAATAAATTATGTCCATTAAGTGGCCAGAAGACCCAAGCACAGGATCAGGGAACCCACAGGGCCCGCTTAGGCTCCTCGGTGAAAAAGCTGGAGCAGACCTGCCCCTCAACTCTGCCAATTCCAAACCCTACATGACCGCAGACAATTCTTTATTTTATCTCATCAATAAATACTAAATACTAATAAATACAAATACTCATATACCTCTTGCTATGTGCCAGGCAGTGTTCTAGCCTGAGTGGCAAACATTAACCTATTTATTTATATAATTTAAAAAATGATTTATTTTTATTAATTTTTATTGGAGTATAGTTGCTTTACAATGTTGTGTTAGTTTCTGTTGTACAGCAAAGTGAATCAGTAATATATATATATATATATATATATATATATATATATCCCCTCTTTTTTAGAGTTCCTTCCCATTTAGGTCACCACAGAGCACTGAGTAGAATTCCATGTGCCACACAGCGGGTCCTCATTAGTTGTCTATTTTATATATAGTATCAATAGTGTATATGTGTCAGTCCCAATCTCCCAATTCGTCCCACCCCCGCTTCCTCCTTGGTGTCCATACATTTGTTCTCTACGTCTAAAATTACCTTGTTTAATCCTTAAAAATAACACAAAGAGGAATGTACTATTAAAATCATCTCCATTTTACTTCTGAGGAAACTGAGGCAGAGAGATGTTTAGGAATGTGACTTAATGCCATACAGCTGGTAAGGGGCCGAGTTCTCACCACTTGGCTACATGGCCTCTCCTTCAAAGTGACTCTTCATAAGCCTCTGCTCTGTGCCAGGCACTGGGTCTCACGTCATTTAATCTTTGTGGCAGCTCCTGGAGCAGATCTAGGCATCCCTAGCAGAGTCTCAGAGTTACGTAGATGGTAAGTGATACAGATGCATTTGGACCGGGTCTACCTGATTCCAGAGCCCGGAGTCTGTGCTTCCTGTGGGCTGGAGCTGGCTTCTCAATCATTTTGCTGTGGTCCAAGGGGCTGTGTCCACAACCACAGGTCACACCCTTGGCTTTGACTCGGATGTGCTGTCGTGAAGATGGGGTCGGGGACTGGGGTTCACTGTGAGGCCGAAGTTTCTAAATTAGTAGGATTAAAGCAGAGCCCCTAATTGGGGGGTACAGTCTGGGGCTTTGGGAGTGGCTGGAGTGGGGCGCCACCAACCTCTGCAGTCAGGGCTCTGGTGCCAGGCGGATGAGAGCGCCTCATTTGAGTGGGGAGGGAGCTTAGGTGGGAGGCCCAGTTCCCTGGGCCTGTAAGCCCTAGGAGCAGGGCTGGCTCCACAGCGCCAAGCTGAAAAAGGCCTCAGGCTTGGTTAGACCCTCCGCTGTCACCAACTTGAAATTCTTAATTTTTTTTTTTTTTTTTTTGCGGTACGCGGGCCTCTCACTGTTGTGGCCTCTCCCGTTGCGGAGCACAGGCTCCGGACGCGCAGGCCCAGTGGCCATGGCTCACGGGCCCAGCCTCTCCGCGGAATGTGGGATCTTCCCGGACCGGGGCACGAACCCGTGTCCCCTGCATCGGCAGACAGACTCTCAACCACTGCGCCACCAGGGAAGCCCGAAATTCTTAATTTTTAACAAGGAACACTGCACTTTCATTTTCCACTGGGCCCTGCAAATTACATAGCCAGTTCTTCCTCCGAGGGGAGCCTCCTACTGGCGCTTTTATTTGAATCTGATGCACGGTTTCCTGGTACCAAGCATGTTTTTGCAGCCAGGCACCCAGAGGGTGGTCGCTGAGAGTGCCCTGTGTATCAGCCGGGGAGGAGGTCTCGGAGCCCGTGAGACTGAAACGTGGTGAGGGAACTGGGGCTTCAGGTCTAAGTCATCTCTGTCTCCCTGCAGCCGAGCCTGGGAACCGGCGGTGGAAGAGCCACGTGGCGGATGTGCAGGAAATGGAGATGGAACGGTGACATCCTCCAGCCTGCAAGACGGCTGCACTCAAAATGCATCTCACCGCCACATCCTTGTCCCTTTATCTTTCCTCTTGTCACCTGAAGCTGCTTACTTGCCATTCCTAGGACTCAGTTTCCCCATCTTTAATTGGCCATATAGACCTAGATGAAAAGGCAGCTGGGTGTTCACTATCCAACAGTGGGACAGAGCTGTCTAGGGACGAGAGCAAAGCCCAATTCATAAACAAAAACGAGGGACTTCTCTGGTGGTCCAGTGGTCAAGACTCCTTGTTTACAATGCAGGGGGCACAGGTTCGATTCCTGGTCGGGGAGCTAAGATCCCACGTGCTGCGCACTGGGGCCATAAATAAATAAAAACAATCACAGTCTGATGACACAGACATTCTACAACTGAGCATTAAAAACAAACTCTTGCATTGATACTTACTTCACAAATCATACTGCTACATATCTGGAAGAAAATAAAGCCAGACGTACAACCTCACCCTATGTGAAAATAAATTCTTTGTGTGTTAAAGATCTAAATGAGAAAAAGTATAAAAATATGAGAAGTAAAAAATGGAAATTAAAAAAAAATAACCTTGGGAAAGGGTTGGTTCTCATAAGCAAGAAATATATACCTAATAGCCATGAAGAAAACGTTGTCAGATTTAACTCTATAAATATTTCAAATTAGGGATGGCCAAGACAAAGACACCTAGAAAAGATGAAAGAGAAATGGCAGTCCGAGCCACCGCTGTCTGGTCGAATGTTCTCTGGTGGCGGAAGTGTTCTATCCTGCCCTGTCCAATACCGTACTCACTAGCCATACACAGCAAGCGGGCCCTTGCGATGAAGCTAGTGTGACTCAGGAAATGAATTTTAAATGAAATTAAATTTAAATTGGTTTAAGGGACTTCCCTGACGGTCCAGTGGTTGAGACTCCATGCTTCCACTGCAGGGGATGCAGGAACTGAGATCCGACATGCCGTGTGCAGCGGCCAAAGGAAAAAAAAAAAAAAAAGGTTTAAATATATATAGCCACAGGTGGTTGGTGACTGCCATGATGACCAGTGAAGGCCTGAGAAAAAAATGCCTAAAACTTTTTATGACAGACAACCCCCTAAAAAACAAACTCCTATCAAATAATAAGAAAAAGATAAATAATTCAGAAGGGGAAAAAATTAAGGACATAGAGAAGACATTCCTAAAAGAGGAAATGTAAACGGAACATAGGCGTTTGCTCAAGTTCGCTAATCATCAGAGAAATGTAAATTGAAATACAATGAGGTATCAGTGTTTGCACATCACATTGACAAAGCTTAAGAAATTAGTAACACCCAGGGCTGCCAAGGGTGTGGAGAAATGGGAAGTCATACATTACTGGTGTGTGTAAATTGCTACAAGTTTTGTGGAAAATTATCCACAATGATTATTCAATTATTGCAGTTGAAACTGTGCATACCTTTGATATGGACAACCTACTTCTAGGAATGACCTTATGAGATCAAAAGCAATAATACCTAAGAATTGATGACTAAAGAAATATATTACATCACTCTTTGTATAGCCCTAAACTGGAAACAATCTTAGTATTCACCAACAAGGGAACTGGGGGGAGGGACTACTCATTTTTTTTTTTCTTTAAAATCTCCAGGTGATTCTGACTGATCAGGTTTGGACCAACAGAATTACATGTACCATAACTGAGGTACCCAATTCTCTAAGGAACATTTAGGTTGTTTCCAGCTTTTCACTGTTTTTTTTTTTTTTTTTTAATAAACTTTTAATTTTAGAACAGTTTTAGACTAACAGAAAAATTTCAAGGATTTTACAGAGTTCCCATACCCCCCAAACAAAATTTCTCCTATTATTAATGTCTTACATTATACGACACATTGTTATAAGTAATGAACCAATATCAATATATTACCTTTAACTGAAGTCCATTGTTATTGAGGTTTTCTTAGATTTTATCTATGTCCTTTTACTGTTTTAGGATTCTATTCAGGAAGAATATTTTTAGAGCTAAATCTTAGAACACATTTTAAATTTGTTCCTTCGGATGAAATTCCCTAAATTGGAATGGTTGGATTTAAGGGTACATGTATTTTTGAAAGCTTTTTATAAGTATTGCTAATTTATCCTCTTCTGACCTATTTTAGCTGATTATTTTGTTTCTCCATTGTGCCAGCTATCTATTTCTGTATAACTGATTGTAAAATTTGGTGGCTTAAATGACAGCAATCATTTATTTTGTGCACAGCTGCCATTGAGGCAGGGCTGGGTGGATATAACTTATCTCTACTCCATGCAGTGTCAGCTGGGGTGACTCCACCCGGGACCAAAGGATCCCCTTTCAAGATGTCTCACTCACGTGGTTGGCAAGTTGGTGCTGGTGATCAGCTGTGAACTGACCTGGAACACTTACACGTGACCTCCTCATGGGGGCTGCTTGGGCTTCTTCACAGCATGGTGGCTGAGTTCCAAGAACCAGTGTATTGAAATTGCCAGGAAGAATGTGTATCACTTTCTATAACTAGCTTTGGAAGTCATACAACATGGCTTCTACTGTAGTCACAAATCCAGATTTAAGAGGAGGAAACACAGACCCCATTTCATTATAGGAGGAACGTCAAAGTCATAGAGTAAGATCACGTGGGAGGGAAGATATTGTTGCAGTCATCCTTGGAAAATATAATCTGCCACATGTTAATCCTGGCAGCCAAGTTTTACAACTTTTCTAGAGCCTGACCTCTGATACGAATTTTCCAGTGAAAAGAGCTTTGAGTTGTTAAAACCCAAGCCTATGCCAGAATTTCATACTTTTAACAGGGATTTGAAGAATGTTAGCACTTTGAGGTGGAACAGGCAGCTGACCTCTGATATGATTTTTCCAGTGAAAAGAGCTTTGAGTTGTTAAAACCCAAGCCTATGCCAGAATTTCATAATTTTAACAGGGATTTGAAGAATGTTAGTACTTCTGAGGTGGAATAGGCAGCCTTTTATCCCAGTGGTTTCCAACATTCTTTCATGGCATGGCACACGTAGTAACATTTGCCTCGCACATGGGGGTTAACTGAGGGGATTTGAGGACATCTGCAGGGCTATGTGAAAAAGCGTTGTATTTTCCTTAGAGTACATAGTTAAGATAAAATATTAGAGAAAATACTAAATATTGGATTTGTATAAATAAAATATTTTCAAGTTTCTTTATTTTCCTTTCTTCTTTTTCTTTTTTGCCCACATCGCGTGGCATGTGGGATCTTAATTCCCCAACCAGGGATAGAACCCGTGCTCCCCGCAGTGGAAGGGCAGAGTCCTAACCACTGGACCACCAGGGAATTCCCTCAAGTTTCTTAATGAGAAACTTGCGCTTGCATCTCTTTTTTAATATTCAGGTTCTGAAACGGCAATATGAAACTTCTGATCAAGATGTTTAAACTCAAAACACTGATTAGCAATTTTCCCACCCAGGTAAATAATAAACAATTAAGAACAACAACAACAACGACGAAATTAAGAGCGATTGTCACAATTTGAAATTATGTTTAAATAACCTAACAGTCCTTTCTTTTATTTCTTTGACACCTGTGCTGCTGAAATTTTGGGGGGGGTTAACATGAAGGGATTTTGAGTCAAACTTTTCTATATCAAATTTTTGAAAAATCAATGAAGCTCTGTTTTGCAAAAGTGTACACATAGAGCCGTCACCTACAAATACCGGAGATGTCACAGATGAGCAGAGACTCAGGATGGTTGCCTTGAGCTTCCTGCTCCCCGCTCCCACCATACAGCTACCATACCAGGTCTGTGAAAGGCAGGCCAGGCTCAGCACCACAGTAGATGCCCAGGTAGGAGGGCACCTGTCCGCAGTACTCAGGGCTTGCAGCCTGGGGAGACTGCTCTGGGACTCCAGCCCCCGAGCCCTGCCTTTCCAATATATTTCAGGCCGCAAAGGCCCCACCCAATGCATAAATTATACCCCCAGCAGCTACTCAATACACACTTGCTGGAAGTGAATTTGAGTTCTGGCAAGAAGCTCCCTGATGGGGACATAGGATGCGCAAAGTCCAGGTCTTTCCCTCCAGGAGCAAAAACGTGGAATGCCTCCAAATGGATCCCCTCATGTCCCTAATTGACAAAGCCCTCCGCAATCTGTTCTTGAACACAGTAAAAGAAACTAAGCAGCAGAGCAGTCTAGCAATCGGCCACTAGAGGGTGAACACTTGAAGCTCTTTTTGTGATGATTGTAGAGGGCACAGTTTGCTTTAGTCAGCCCTGTTATTAGGTTTGTCATACTGAAGGCCACAGACATTTCATAACAGAGACATCTCCTGTTGTCTGAGGCCTCAGTCTGGGGCCTGGGTGCCCCAGATAGGGGAAAACAATGGGTTTTCCAATAGTGGGAACATGATAGGGGAAAACATTGGGTTTTCCAATGGGTTCATTCATGCATTCATCTGTCCATCCATCCATACATCCTTCTGTCCGTCCATCCATCCATCCATCCATCCATCCAGTCAGTCATTCTATTACTCATCCAGCCATTCACTCAAGAAGCACTGACTGAGTTCCTACTATGGGCTGGGTCTTCACTGGGTGCTGGGGAGAGAGAAATGAATCAGAGCCCTGCCTGCCCAAGACTTTCTCAGTCCGGGGAGACAGAGAGTGTCACAAGCAGCCAATGACCCTACAGCCTTGGGACTGTGTGACCTCAGAGGAGGGCACAGGCCATGACTGTGGTTGGACCAAAGGCACCATGATGTGTGATGTCCCCCTACTTCCAGGCCTTTCCCCATGGCTTCTACACAGCGAGGACCGGTCACCGGGGCGCATAAGAGTGGTCAATAGCCTTCCTGGAATATGACTTCCACCAGGAGAACGTCACGCCAATCTGTGCGCACTGGCCCCTATGCCTCCCTCCTCAGTGGGAACCGACTCCAATCCAGCCCCAGCCTGGCGTTCCTGTCCCTTGTCAGTGTGACTCCAGCTGGCCTTGGTAGCAAGACCTCTCCTGGCTTGGCTGCCCGGTCACATCTGTGGTCCCTGGTGCCTCACTCTCCCGCCTCCAGGTGTTAGAGAGCTTCTGAGCCAACCGGTTTGTATTAGCATAACTGGTTTATTGAGCAGTTGCGACTCCTCAGGGTATGAACGTGACATGCATTGCTCTATTTTTTTCTGGGAGCTGCCCTGGCTATGTCATGGTGAAGGTCTTTCCCTCTGGGTAGCGGCTCCACCAGGGAAGGCTCAGCCTTCTTCCAGAAAGTTCAGTCACTTGCAGTTAGGAAGAACTCAGCTCTGTTCCCTTGAAAATGTGGATCTCACATCTATTTAAAGCTCTTTCTCTTTTCCCCCAGAGCTGGTGAGACTGAGAGCGCTAAGGGTTTAGGATCAGGGCTGGAGGCTGGCTTGGGGGAGGGGCGGGCTGAGATCTGCTCCCTCGGGCCCCTGCCCCCACCATCCTGGCACATCCCCTCAGACTGGATGGGGAAGGACAGAGGTTTGCTTCACATACCCACAGCAGCTGTCCCTTTGCCTGGCTAGCACCGCCAGGCCACCAGCAACAACTAGGCAGGATCCATTCTCCATCCTCTTGGCGGTCAGAAGGGATGACCCTGGCCTGTCTTCCTGCCTGTGGCCCCGTTACACCCTGTCCCTCCGGAGAGTCCCTCCCGGCCCTGGTCACACGGGGAGGAGGAAGTCTGGGGACCAAGCAGGTATCTAACCAGGGACCCAAATCTAGTCTTTTCACTCTGAAAACAGCTCCCCAATTTACATGTTTTCTTGGGACTGCCCTCCTTTTCCTTGGGGAGGAAACACACCCCGTTTCCCACTCTCACAGGAAAGAGGGAGACAGAATGCTTTCTCCTCACAAATGCAGCATGTCCTCAACAGCTGCTTTCCTTGTTTCCTGTCCTCCCGTCTGTCCCAGGGGCTGGGGGTGGTAATAGTCTGGGTCGCCAAACTGGTACCTCCAAGTTGGCTCTGCCGCCAGGTGACCGACCCAGCGCTGAGAGTTCCTGGACTTCACATGTGCGGTAGTTGCCACCTCTTGTTCTCGGCTGTGGGCTTTAGTGGTCCTTTCAGAGCAATAAGAAAATCCTGGTTAGGCACTGTATACCATTGGGACACTGGCCTGGGTCCTCAGGGGCCATTTATAAAGGAGTGGGGAAGCCATCCCGGCCTTCTGAGTCCAGACGTGCTGCTGTGTCTCCACCCCCCCATCTCTCTGGGCCTCAGCTCCGCAGCTCACCCACCGCAGTGGCGCAAGGGCAGCTGGAACAGGGTGGGTGAACAGGGTGGACTGTGCATGCGGCTGTCACCGCATGCTAGTAATTTGGCCCCTTTAAAACACGGGTCTCGGGCTTCCCTGGTGGCACAGTGGTTGGGAGTCCGTCTGCCGATGCAGGGCACACGGGTTCGTGCCCCGGTCCGGGAAAATCCCACATTCCGCGGAGCGGCTGGGCCCGTGAGCCATGGCCGCTGAGCCTGCGCGTCCGGAGCCTGTGCTCCGTGACGGGAGAGGCCACAACAGTGAGAGGCCCGCGTACCACAAAAAAACCCCAAAAAACAAAAACAAAACACGGGTCTTAAGACAACTGGTTCAAAAGTAATTTGGGGAGAGGCTGCGTTCAAATGGGGGAGGGGCAGAGAAGGAGGATGGGCAGGGGGTGCAGCCTCATCTCTCTTTTTTCCCCTGGCTTCAAACCTGTATATGCCCCACGAGCAAAATACAGCCTTGCAGCTAAGGACCCCTGTCCTCGGAGCGCGCCATCTATTGCTACAGGACACTACCAGGGCTTTGAAGGGGCTGGGGTACAATTCTACTGCTCCCTACAAGATGGCAAGGTACCCCATCCCAACCAGCACAAGGACTGCATGTACCTTCTGAAGGCTCCTGTCCATCTAAAATCTTGGCCTTTTAAGCTGTTTGAGTGCTGGGAGGGGATCTCAGTGTGGGCTCAGGGCCCCTTTCCCATCTAGAGAGCACTTTGTGGAGGTGGGGGATTCCTAAACACTTGCAGTGAAGCTCCCAAGCCCTGGCCTTCTGTCTTGGTCTGTTGGCTGGGCCACGGACCCTGCCTCAGACCTTGGTGCCCTCCCCGGGAGCCCTCCCCTGGGGTCTGCTCACGCTTGCCATTCACTTACAGAACCAGCTGTGTCTGTGGCCAGGCTTCCCTCGTGCCTATACCCTAGTATACCTTAGCCCCGCTAGGGCTGCTCAGATGTCCTCTGGGACCAAGCTTACAGGACCCATCCCTTCATCTCTCCATATGCTCTGTGTCCAAGCCTGACTCATTGTGACAGCAAGAGCTGGTGTCCTCTGGAGAATCCTGTCCTTCCAACCTCCAGGCCACCATCCACGGTCCCAGCCTCCAGCCCTGTAGCAGGTCTATGTTGCTTCAGAAGCTCGTCCTAGGGGCAGGGGCGTGCACAGAGTTGGACTGAGCTCTCTTGGGTTTTCCACTCAACGCTATTTGGAACCTGTCTACCAGCTCGGCCTGTATCCCTCTGCCCTTCTATGTCACGGGATTGTACTCTCACCATTCTGTCTGAGCTCACATTCTCCATGACCTCCTGTGCAGCACCCCTTATCACAGAATGTTCTGTAGACCCTTTTCAGGATTAGCCACAGTTACACTTGGAATTCTGCAGCCTATGCATTTGGTGCTATGTAGGGGAGACAGAATGTTGGGGTTCACCTTACCTATTGGTATGTCTGCTGGATGAGCATCTATACCCTAGCAGAGGCCCTTGTGTCAAGTTCAGGAGCTGTTAGTTCTGATTACCCAGGACTAGGAGTCTCAGCAACTCTCCTGATCATCTAGGAGATCCCAGAAGACAAAGATTTCTGAACTGGGGCAGATCACTTTGCTTATCCTTCTCGATCAGGTGTTCCACTGATTATTATGGGATGTGAGCTGTTATGGTGATGGGAAAGGCCCTCAGTTGGGAAGGGGTGGTGAGTGAGGCTGAAAGAAAGACCTCGGCAAAGCTCCGCCTCTGAGCTAAGTTCAAAATCTCACTCTGTCTCTACTCATGTTGCTGGGGACTATTGGAGGTAGAGAAGGTCTTATGGATCTGGGAGCCAGACGGCCTCTGAATTCCCTGCATTTACGTGGCAGAGATGGCTGTCCTCCCTCACCCCTTCCTCGTCTCTATCACTCCTCTTCTCCACACCGCTCCCCAGCCCCCCGCCCTCAGTCCCCTCTGGGATGATACACTTACCCGAGAGGGCGCACCTCCTGGTTTCCCGTTGCCTGTTCTGCGGTTGCAGTTCTAGATGCTCTGCTGTGTCCAGATGTAGGGGTCAGCTACAGGAGCCCTTGAGTCAGCCCCTCATAAGGAGTATTTTCTTGACTCCTGCAACATTCTCAATCCTGGAGAGTTCATTGATTCCAGTGAGTGTCCTGCATGTCAGTCACTTCCAGTCTGTTTCCTGGTAGAAGGACAGGCATTTGGGCGGCCTCTGCCTTTCTGACTGGTCTTCTGTCTGCCCCCCTTTACCATCCTCCATGGCCTGTGGTTCCTGCCAGTCCCAGGACCTGCAGGAGCCCCGCCAGCCCTAAGTGCTTCTCTTTAATGACCCGCAGGATTGCCATGGCAATGAGAGATGATTTTAATCTGTAAAGTGGTGTCTTCGTTAAGCTCCTCTGGGAAACCACTTGAGCTGGAGTCTGCCAGCTGCACCTTCAGGCGAGCCCTATAATATCACAGAGCCTCTCTGGGTGAGATTCCAAATGGAAAAGTATCTTCAGAGCCTCTGAGGATAGCTGTCTAGACAGAGGGCCTGGATTTTTTTCCTTTGAGGGAGGGAAATCTGGAACACTTCAGTTCTCCTAGCAGCTACTCTTGGCTCCATTTCATGACTCTGCATACAGCAGGTGCTCTATTGATGCTGGTTGACTTGAGTGGGCTGGCCTTGAACACCAGATGCTTATCGATCTGAGTCATTGCCCATTTTTTAATTGTGTATTTATTTATTTATTTTGCTGTTGAGTTGTAGGAGTTTCTTACGTTTATGCTTGTACTTTACTGCTGCTTCCCTGAAGCATCCTTTCAGCCTCTGAAGGAAGTGAGAGAAGGAGGTGATGGCTGTGTCACATGACCAGCAGCAAGGGGTGGGGCCCTAGCTCCTTCTTGTCAAAGTCCAGGACAGCGTGAGCAACCCATCTGTGTAGTGGGCAAGCTGAGAAACACAGAGGGTGGTCACAAGGTGAAGCAGGTGGGGTGACGCTGTTCTGGTCCTGGGTTCCCGTTGAAATCGCTGTGCCTGTGCTCAGGCAGTGGGTTTTGTATTTCTAGGGGCAGGTGCATTCACCCCGTGCTGAGACGCTGGAAGCTTTGCGGGAAGAGGGCAGCAGCTGTGGAGGAGGGATGACAGAGAAACGGATGACACCTTCGATTCCTTGAAAATAAATGCCTGCATAAGAGGGACTTGTGAAATTCTCAGAGGAGCATATGACTGGAGGTTGGGTAGCAGGGTTGGGGGCATGAGGCTGGAACTGGTATCCATGGCCGTTGGTGCAGGGTGTTTTCAGGGATGCTGTGATGGTTCCATTCTCCATACTAGAAAAGGCAGCCCTCCATCCAGGCTGGTGGTACTGTGCACCTGAAATGCTACCATCTAGGAAGTCTTTTGGCATAAGGCTAACATCTCAGAATGGGTAAAACCTGAATACCAATAAGGACCTCTTTTGTATCATGGACTTAATCAGAATGTTTTCTGAGGATGGGTTTTAGGAAAAGGAGCAAGGAAGAGACAGCATCTAAAGAGGGCTGATGGGGGGCTTCCCTGGTGGTGCAGTGGTTAAGAATCCGACTGCCAATGCAGGGGACACGGGTTCAGTCCCTGGTCCGGGAAGATCCCACATGCCTCAGAGCAACTGAGCCCGTGCGCCACAACTACTGAGCCTGTGCTCTAGAGCCCGCGAGCCACAACTACTGAGCCCGCGCACTACAGCCTGTGCTCCGCAACAAGGGAAGCCACCGCAATGAGAAGCCCATGCACCGCAATGAAGAGTAGCCCTCACTCGCCACAACTAGAGAAAGCCCGCGCACAGCAACAGCAACGAAGACCCAACGCAGCCAAAAGTAAATAAATTAAATAAATAAATTTATTTAAAAAAATAAAAAATAAAGAGGGCTGATGGGGAGTGGAATACCTTGTCCAGGGAAGATAATTATTATGCAGATATTATTTTCCCTATGATACATATTATCTGATTATCAAAGTAAATACAGATTCATTGTAGAAATATTGGAAGAGACAGGACAGTGTAAAGAAGAAAATAAAAATAACCTATTTGTTCTATCCCAGGCATAACTGTTGTGGACATTTTGGTGTAGCCTTCTAGATTTCAGTTAGGTGCACGGGCTCTGGAATCAGATTAACTTGTATTGGGGAATCGCATTAATAACTACTGCTCTCCTACCTCACAGAACTTTCCCTTAGGGCCCCTGGAAATCTCATTTCCATAGTGTCGTTGTCACTAGTGCTGGTCTTCAGAAGTTTCTGGGACCCCCGTTTGTGAGACTGCACTTCCGGGTTCCCTTGCGAATCAGTGGGACCATGTGATCTGTTTTGGCCAACAAATCATGAATGAGGGCCATGTGCCATTTTCGGGCAGGAGCTGGAAGTTGCCGGTGCAAGACTCTCTGGAGTTCTCTTTGCCACCTCTCTTGACAAAGTTTCTTTCTATGGAAAATGGGATGATAATAATACCTACTTGATCGTATTCTGGGAAGGATTAAATAAGATAATGCAAGTAAATCCTTTTGAAGTGTGCCTGGCCCATAGGAGGGGCCTCCACAATGTTACCTGCCATTGTTATTATTGTTAACATTGTTGATCCCTGATAGCAGTTCAGCGATCTCACTTGCAAAGGTTTTTCTTCAGTTCCGTTCAAAAGTGACTGAGCTCGTTCTGAGCTTGTTTTCTTCTTCAATTCCATTCCAAAGTGACTGAGCTTTGCCTCTTTGTGACTGTGATAGGCACAAAAGAAGGCAGGAAAAACTTCCTGTTCTATGAGATCGCAGTCTAGAGCAGGGCAAGCAGATAGGTAAACATCTTGACTTCCAGGTAGATGATGGTAAATGTTCTGGAACAGAGAAATAAGCAGAGATCAAGGTCTAGGGGAAGAATCCCCGGCCCCACTCTGGGTGGGGCTGAGAGAAACAGTCTACCTGCCTGGCTGTCTTATTTCTGTGTCTCTGCTGATCGAGCTGACATATAGCCAAGCTACGGTTCACCAGTTTGGCTGGGTTATTTTTGGAATGATTCTGTAATCGTTTTGCTTCTATGAGTGCAGGGCAAGCTTAACAAATGTCTCTCCTAACCTACAGTATGCCTCCTGATGTACCCAGAGACACTAATTGGATACTAAGTGCTTGCTTTCCTGCTGAGGGAAATGTCAGGTTCTAATAATGTTCCATTATTAGGCCCACATAATTTCCTGCCTGGACTATTCTAACAGCCTCATCACTGGTCTTCCTGCTTTAAATACTTTCCTTTATGGTCTATCCTCAACACTGCTGATTTGGAATTGCTATTTCTCTACTCAAAACACTTCAATGATTCCCTAAGATATAGGTCTAGGAACTAAGAGATGAAGGAAGAGTGGGCCTGCTCCCAGGACCCACTTTCAGAATGTCTGCATCCTGTTCCCACAACTTTGGACTCAGTGGGTTTGGAGGTCTTGACCCTCGAGGCGGGGTGGGGAATGATTCCATCAAAGGAGATAACATGAGTTCCACTAAATTTCAAATTATGGCTACTGCCTGCTCCCTTTGGGCTCTTTGTGCTGACAGGGACAAAAAGGGAGTCACCATCTTGGCAGTGGTAACTGATTCATCACCAGGTGAAAATAGGGCTCCTGTCATGCAAAGGGGGCAAAGAAGAATACATCTGGCACCAAAGTGATCCACAAGGGCGTCTCTTAGGTCTCCCCTGTCCAAATTTGATGGTAAATGGTCAAGTGTTATAGCCACAGCCTGAGAAGGGCGTAATGACCAGGAGCTCAGACCACAGGGTAACCCACAAAAGGAAACCACCTAGATCAGAAGAGGTGCTTCCTCAGAGTGGGGGGATCTCACAGGGGTAGTAGAGGAAGGAGCTGATGCAGTTATGACCTTGAGACAAGCTGCAACGGCAAAGCCTTCTCTTTGTAAGTTTCCCCCAGGAAAAGAGGCCCACCGGAATCCTGACGGTGCTCCTCTCAAAACGTATACAAAGCAAGTGGATCTGAGTAGCTCAAGGGATGGACTGTAGTGGATTCTGTCATTTCCCACCCAGACTTCTCCCATGTTCAGTACTGCAGCACTTGTTCTCCCAGCTACAAAGAATGGTGAGTGCTGACAGTTTTCAGCTGAGTCCCTTTCTCCAGTGATTGTCCTTAGCTATGAGAGCCACCCCACCCCAAGTGATGCCCCTTCCTAGTGCAGCCTGCATCTGGTGACTTAGCTATGAGAGCCACCCCACCCCAAGTGATGCCCCTTCCTAGTGCAGCCTGCATCTGCTGACAGTTTTCAGCTGAGTCCCTTTCTCCAGTGATTGTCCTTAACTATGAGAGCCACCCCTCCCCAAGTGATGCCCCTTCCTAGTGCAGCCTGCATCTGGTGACTGGGTGAAGTGGGGATAAAATGATCTGGTCCCCTTGCCCCATTTGGGAAAACTCTTGAGGACCATCTGCAGAATTTCCTGTAGGATTGGCTGAGGTCTTATAGTCCAGCTTCTCCTTCTGCCCAGTCCAACTTCTGTTACTCACCCCCAGCGGTTGACCTTAGGTGTACATCCCAATGAAATTCTTGTATGCAAGCAACCGTCTCCGAGTGTGCCGCCCGTGGAATTTGACCTGCAACAGCTCCTTCATCACCCCTTCCTTCATCATGCTGCTTGGAACTCTGTTACGATGGATGGGGCTCCATCTTGTGCCACGAGGTTGAAGGCCACACTCTAAGTGTGTTGGAGTAGAAATCTAGTAATGTTTGGGTCCTAGATGTCTGTGGAGCCGCCATGCTGGCCACAAATGGCCTATAGCTGAGCTTTTATCCTTTTAAATTCACCGACATTTTGGGTCTTTGCTACATGCAACTGAACATTAATTGAGACCCAAGTAGAGATGGGGTGTAGGCGATTGAATATATGCATCTGGATCTGGGAAGTAAGGATTGAAGCTAGTGATGTAAATTTGGGATTCATCAGCAGAGAGATGGTACTGAAAGCTACGGGAGTGTGTATGTATGGAGAAGAGAAACAGGCCAAAAACTGAGCCTTGGGGCATGCTCGTACTTAGAGGGTGGAAAAGGGGGAGGATCATGACAAGGAGACCACTCAGAGAAGCTACTGAGGAGGAGAATCAGGAGTGTCCAGTGCAGAAGCCAAGGGCAGAAAGTGATTCAGCAAAGACGGTTTGGTCAGCGGGTCCCCATCACTAACTTGATGAAATACCAAGACTTGGAAGAGAGGACCCAAGGTGCTTCATGGCCACTGCCTGCCCTGGACTTGATGCGCCCATAATATGAACCTGCTTTTGCCTCCAGCACACACTATGCTGTTTCTGATCTCAGTGCCTTTGCTCATGTGGACTGCTCTACCAGGAATGCCTTTGCCACCTTCACTAGGCTAACTTCTACTCATCCAGTCACACTCAGCTCTGTCTTAATTCCTCCCGGAAGCCTTCCCTGACTTCTCTCCCTTCTCTCCCTCCCAAACAGTATTAAGCACCCTTCCTTTGGACAGACATCAGGTCTCTATCATGGGGCTGATGACGCTGCTTTGTAATTGGTACTTCACTTCTGTCTCCACAGTAGACTGTCAACCTTTTGATGGCAGGGTGTGGAAGAATCATCTCCACACCATAGCTGGTATGTGAAACCCAACAGGCACTCTACAAACACCTATGGGATGAAGTAATAGTTCTATGCAACTAATATAGCTCATTCAAATCTCTCCATCTATTTAGGAATCCCATAATAAATCCCTTTATTAGGCTATCATGTGTATTTATCCATTTTATTTGAAATGCTAAATATACAAAAGCTCTTTGTAAGCCGTAAGCTACCCACTGAATTTAAGGGATGCTGGAAGGGTCAGGATTAGGGAATAGCCCCTGCTGGTCTTCTCTGGGCTGAGGGCTGGGCCTTCTCAAAGGGACGCCCCTGGCTGTCAGGAGATCTGCAGGCTCGTTCCTCATTCTTTTTGCAAGAACGTTTACGTTCAGTTTCTCTCACTCACCCCACCTACATCTTTAAAACCTCTTCTTTGGAACAGCAGACTTCGCCTCCCACTCCAGACAGGTTTCTGTGCTAATCTTAATTTGGGAATAATCAGTACAAATTGGATTTTTATTCAGCACCTCCTACACCTCTCTATTAATTCCAGTACATTAACAAATACCAAAATATTCATGTAAAAATATTTCTCCCTTCAGAGAACATTGTTCCTTGTTCCGTGTTCCTCTGTTTAATGCCATCTGATCAGAGTTGACTATAGATTTAATTATTGTTTTACTGAAACCTGACATCTCTCTGTCAGACATGCAGGGAAAAGAGCTCAGATTGGGGACTAGAAGGGAGATGGCTGTGCATGACGATGGAGTACAGACGAACATGTAACCTCCTTCTCCGTACACTTAATAAGAAACAGACAGAGGAGGCACACCGGCTGAGGATCAAGGGGTCATGTTCAAGTAAGGCAAGTACTGAAACCTCTGACCACAAATGTGAAAGGCGTCATCAGAGATGGAAGTTTCTAGAACTCCGAGCAGTGGCTTTCTCCACAGCTGAGAAGCAGCATGTCTGCCATACATCTCACTCTGAAATCTGTATTTGGAGGGAACAGGTGCGCATAGGTGGGTGAGAAGCCTGACAGAAAGGTGTGGAACGGCCCTTCTAGGTGTGGATGGGCCCTTCTTAAACAGGGGAGATTTTTGTCCTCCAACAAACGCTTGGCGAAGTTTGGAGACATTCTTGGTTGTCACAACCAGGGGTGGGGATGGGGGAGTGCTACTGGTACTTAGTGGGTAAGCCAGGGATGCTGTGACATATCCTATAGTGCACAGGACAGCCCCACTGCAAGAAATATTCCAGCCCCAAAAGTCAATAGTGCCGAGGTTGAGATCCTGCTATAGATGTAAGAGCTCTTATCTTCCTTCTAGGGATAAATTGTATTCACTGGGAGTGGAGGAAATATTTTGTTTTTCTCTGACCATATTCTCTGTGTTTACTGGTTACTTGGACGGTATGTATCAGCTCAGTGAAAACCCAGCTGTATGCTGTCTACAAAAAAACTCATCTAAAAGAGCAATTCGGATCAGGAAAATGCAAACAAAAGGAAAATGCATACAAATGCGTATCAGGAAAAGGCAAACAAAAGCAGAAGTATATTAACATCAATAAAAATGTAAGATAACAGGAGAAACACAAATGGGGGAATTTCATACAGATAAAATTGACGGTTTCCAATGAAATCCTTAAATTCTAAGTAAAATAACATCAATGTAAACTTTTTAGAAGTTGCAAAAAAAAAAAGAGGGAAATGAATAGATACAAAATAATAAGAGGGCTTCCCTGGTGGCAGAGTGGATAAGAATCTGCCTGCCAATGCAGGCGACATGGGTTCAATCCCTGGTCTGGGAAGATCCCACATGCTGCGGAGCAACTAAGCCCGTGCGCCACAACTACTGAGCCTGCGCTATAGAGCCCTTAAGACACAACTACTGAAGGCCGCGCGCCTAGAGCCCACGCTCCGCAACAAGAGAAGCCACTGCAATGAGAAGCCCTCTCGCCACAACTAGAGAAAGCCCATGTGCAGAAACGAAGACCCAACACAGCCAAATAATAATAATAATAATAATAATAGGAGATGTTACATTAGTTTATGGTGGTTTTATGGTAGATAGATGTATATCACTTGGTTCATGGTAGACCTCCCCCCCACATAATAGACATAAACAATGAAACGAACACTACACCCAAAAAACAGACAATTCATCTCTTTTGCAAGGACCCATGGAACATTTATTTAAAAATATGATTAATATTAATATGACATACATCAGCCAGTTTCAAAAAATGGAAAATATCATATTTTCCCATCAACAATCGAATAGATCATATTCCCTGGTCCCAGTGTAATCAAACTATAAAGACAAAACATAAACAAAAAGCCTAACTCTGCTTACGTCTTAATCTCTTCCTTAAACACCTCTGTCGTAGAGGAGACCAAAGCTGAAATTCTGAAGCAGTGCAGCTCCATATGGTAGCTACTAGCCCCACGTAGCTATTGAAACGTGGCGCCTGACACGTGGCTAGTCTGAATTGCTGTGGGCGTGAACACACTGGATTTCCAAGACTTAACATGAAAAAAGAATGTAAACTATCTCATTAATGTATTGATATTTTTATTGATTACATGTTTAGATGATAATATTTGGGGTATACTGGGTTAAATAATAAATATTATTAAAATAATTTCACCTGTTTCTTCTTTCTACTTTTTAAATGGGGATACTGTACACTGTAAAATGACAGATGATGTCACATTATATTTCTATTGGTAGTTCTGCTCTAGAATATCCACAAAAATAAAATGTGATGACACAATAAACACTACATATTAAACACTATAGAATGTGGCTAGAGCAGTGTTTGGAAAAAATTACTAGCTTACATATCTATGCTACTAAGTAAGAAAGAATGAAATGAAATAAAATTAAGCAATTAATATAAGAATTTAGAAAACATAATTAAACTAACCTAAGGAAAGTAGAGGGAAGACACTAATGAAGAGAAAAGTAGCAAGCAATTTAGAAGACAGAACAAAAATGATACAGAGATTCAAGAACATAAATTGAAGATTTGCTGAAAAAATTATAAAATATAATAACCACTGCCTTACCTATTTTTTTTAAGTGGAGAAAACTCAAACAAAATTTGAATTAAGAAAAAAAAGAAATTAAATTTAAAAAATGATTATAGAGTGATTTGCACAACCTCTGTGGTTAAACATTAGAAAATCTAGATAAAATGCATAATTTTCTAAAAAATATTATGTCATCAAAATTTAATAAAGAGGAGTCAGACCATGGAAGAAATTGGGAAAGGGACCTAAGACCTACCCCTTTCAACCATCCCATCTCCACAAGGATGAGGCTGGTTTCGTAGGTGAATTCCATCTGTACGGAAAATATAAGGAGTTATGATGACTGTTTAAAGGTTCGAAGGTGGGGATGTATGTATATGTATAGCTGATTCACTTTGTTATACAGCAGAAACTAACACACCATTGTAAAGCAATTATACTCCAATAAAGACGTTAAAAAATAATAAAGGTTCTAAGGTACAGAACTCAATTGATAAAATCATAATAAATCTACTCTCTTTAAAAGTACTTAGTCCCTAGATTTCACAGGTAACTTCTTCCAAACCTTTGAGAAACAGATAACCACAGTGCTACTTAAACTGTTCCCAGAGACAGGAGAATCTCACCAAAACTTTACCAAAGCCTGAAAGAAAAAGGCAAAAGAGAAAAGAAAGACATCTACAGATCAAACTCAGTTATGACAACCAACGCAAAAATCCTTAATATAGTATCAGCAAAGAGAAGCAGAAGACACTAAAAGAAAGATACATGAAGAGAGATCAATCTGAAGAATGTAAGGATGGTTTAATATTAGAAAATTTTATGCTAAAGAATGCATTTGCTATCGTGCAAACTTCATTTCAGTTTGTATTTTATTTATTTATTTACTTATTTAAAATCTTAACCTTTTTTGATTTTCATGCAGAAGTTATTAGGACCACTTTAAAAAACTTTGTTTATTTGACTGTGCCAGGTCTTAGTCGCAGCATGTGGGATCTTTCGTTGCGACATGTGAACTCTTAGTTGTGGCATGTGGGATCTAGTTCCCCAACCAGGGTTCGAACCTGGGTCCCCTGCATTGGGAGCATGGAGTCTTAGACACTGGACCACCATGGAAGTCCCTCAGTTTTTTTTAAATTAACAAAATAAATACTAATGGATATTTCCTTAACATTATAAAATATTATAATCTTCCATCCAAAAAGCTAGCACAGCTTAATGTGAAAAGCCAGACACATTCCCGTTAAGGTCAGAAACAAGAACTCCCACTATCATATATGAGAAAGATATAAAAGGTACAAAACTCAGAAAGGAAGAGGCATCTGGTTGTAAAGTTTATGCCAAAAATCAAACCTTTACTATATTACAAATAATAACCAGTTAGAAAATCTAAGGGAAGAAAAGATGCCATTTACAATAGAAACATAAAAATACTTAAGAACAAATGTGTTAATCAATGTTAGTACAGTCCTAACCTTATATAGTACAGTACAGTGTAGTCCTAACCCTATGCCAAAAACTTAAAATTCCTATTAAAAGCTGCACAAATTATTTTAGTAAGTGAAAAACCTCCCTTGTTTTTCTTTGGAAGACTATTCAGTAGGGTAGTTTTAATTCCTGAATTTAATCTCTAAATTAAGTGTGTTCCCAGCCCAATTATCAATAGATTTTTGTTTGGAATTTGAATTAAAGTTAAATTTCATCTCGTAAAATAAACACATGATTGGAAGCAGAGGAAGATCTGAAAAAGAATAACAAGTATGACTATGATACTATCAGGTATATTAAACCATTGTTTAAGGCCACAGACATTTCAGAGTAGGAATAGACCAAGAAATCAATGTAAGAGCGTCAAAAAACAAATTCAAGCACGTATGGGAAATGAGTATTTGATTAAAATGGCATCATTAAATTTATCAGCACGGATGGGGCATTCAATAAACTGCATTGGGAAAACTGGTTAGTTATCTGAAGGAAAGAAATGATTTATTACTGTTACCGAGTCCAAGCTCGCTCTGCTCACCGTGTGACAGGCCAATGAATCGGAGACAAGGTGTTGAGGCAAAGGAATACGACTTTATTCGGAAAGCCGGAAGACCGAGAAGACGGCAGACTAATGTCTCTAAATAACCGTCTTATCAGGGCCTGGATGTCAGTTTCTTTTATAAAACAGAGACGGGGAGAAGGTGAGGAAGTAGAGTAAAAAGACCATAAGTCTTGCAAGTATCCCCTGGAATGGCCAGCCTCCGGGAGAGGATGTGTTAATTTCTTCTTTCTTGCAGCCATCCATAGGTGGACAGGGTCCGGATGTTCCCCTGAACAAAGGCCCTTTGGTTTAACATTCAGGCAGAGGGGCAGGGCTCCCCAAGGCAGGCCATTATGTATAAACAGTATCCTTTTAGTGAACAAAAGCACGACGCAAGAGGGAAGAGATGTGGGAACATATGTATATGTATAACTGATTCACTTTGTTATACAGCAGAAACTAACACACCATTGTAAAGCAATTATACCCCAATAAAGATGTTAAAAAAAAAAAAAAAAAGCAACGGGAGTAAAAGAAACAGATCTAACACGTAGCCAGATTTTGTTCTCCCCTGTAACATCACCTTATTCTTCACATGCAAAGAAATTCCATATGGATCCAAGAGTTATATACAAAAATGGATCTATAAAAGCTAAAGTAAGAGAATGATTACAGAATTGTCTGTATAACTCTATGCAAACAAATTTTAAAACTTGGATTAAAACAAAGGTAAAAAAACTCCAAAAACCCAAAGGTGAATTTACCAGGTGAGTCCCAAAGGCTATGTTAAGCTCAGGTAGGTGGCCAGGTGGGAAGTGTGTTCCAGGACAAGTCTGGCCCCCTAAATGCCCTTCCTTCCACCGTCTTTTGTCAAATCTGTCCACTCATCCAGGTGGGCCCCTGAAGCAGAAATGCAAATAATAAACATTAGGCCCAAAGTCGGCAGTATTATTATTCAAAAGACACCTTGAGAAAGACAAACAAACCAGCTGTCAAAAAGGACTAGAAGTAAAGAGGTCAGAAAAATGAGTGATTACCGATGAATGCACAGGATGCTATATGAATACCAGGCATCGTCAGTTAGAAAATCCACAGCTAAGGAGAGCCCATTCACAGTAACAAAATATAGTAAGTACTTTGGAATAAACTCAATGCAGGATGTTTGTGACCGGGTAGAGAAAACCATAATACTTGTGATTCCTGCAGGAGAGCAGAAGGAGAATTGCGTTTTCCTGGCAAGCAGGAGTAATATTGTGAAGATATCGACCCTCCTCATGTATAGGTCACGTGTGGTCCAATTATTGATACAACGAATCTGGCTTTGTTGCAGCTCTTCTACATTCGCAGGCATCCTTCAAAGTTTCTTCTGCGCAGCTGACCAGGCTACCAGCATGCCTGAGATCTCAGAAATAAGCTGAGGTAGACTTTGAGTAAATCTAAGCTTGTTTAATCCAGTGGCTCTCAATTTCAAGCATTCAGTCATGGGGAGGCTTGTTAAAAAAACAGATTGCTGGGCTCCACACCCAGATTCAATTCTTGGGGTGAGGCCCAAGAATTTACATTTCTATCAAGTTCCCAGGGGCTGCTGGTAGGGAGCCCTCCACCTGGAAATCCACCGGGATTTCCACTGGGATGTAATGGGAAACTAGTAAAGCAGGTCTAGACTCCGAGGTTCTCAGGATTTCCCTTGAACTTGCCCATCACTGGACTAATTTCCAGCCTCATCCCTATGCCTTTTAACGCGAGGCAGGCCTGGCAAGGGGTCATAATTGGGTACCAGATGGTTGTCATTTACTGTCTTCTTCCTATCGGTGGGGAAGGGTTGGAGGGGCAAGCAGGGAACAGGGTTGGCTGTGTATATATGTGTACGTGTGTATGTCCATGTATGTGTGTGTGCGCATGTATGTGTGTGCGCATGTATGTGTACTGTGTACGTGCATATATGTGTGTGTATATATGTGTGTGTGCATATGTGCATGTGTGTGTGTATGTGTGTGACCACTTGAGATTTCAAGACTTGTGGAATTCCCCAAAGTGCTAGCCCTCACATCCTCTGTGTACCCAGCAAATCCTCGTTTAAAGCTCCAGAACTTCTCATGGAACCTGACAAAAGAGTACGGCTGGAAGAATAAGTGGCCAAGAAAAATAAATAATTCGGGTGGGGGTGGGAGAGCAGGAGTGGGGAGATTTATCTGCCTGGTTATAAGAACCTATTTTAGAGCAAATGGTAATAAAAACAGCTGGAGTGCAGCTACAAAGAGAAAACTATATCTAAGTTATGCAGAAGAGGGCCAAGAATTAGACCAAATTATATGAGAGACTGTCATATATGATGAGTAAGCAATATGGAAGGGAAAGCTCACTTAATAAATCATGTTGGAAGACCGAAGATTGAGTTTGAAAAAGGAATTAGATTTGTACCTTACCCTACTCACCAACATGAGAGTCAAATATTTAAAACTAAGAAATCACAGAGGAAAACGTAGCATGATCAGAATGTACCATTTGCTGTACTTTGCAAGTATGGGGCGGGGAGGTGAAGGAAATAGCACTTGCTGAGTGCCTACTGTATGCCACACATGTATTACCTTATCCCATTAGGACTCTCAGCAACCCTGTGAGACAGGGATTACCCTCAACTTTCAGATAAGGAAACTGAGGCACAGAGAAACCAGTTACTTTCTCAAATGGAGAGCAATCAGAAGCGCCTCACTCTGTCTGACTCCATGCCCTGTACTGCCCAGTCACTGCCCACCAGCCCAACGGGTCCAAGGGAGATGGGGTGCCTAGTTCAGTGCCAGCCTATTCCTAGATGGACCTGGGGTGGTAGAAAGTGAAACAAGTCAGAACCGAGGTTGAGGACAAGGCAGCTGCACAGTGGTACAGAGCTGATGAGTTCGGCCAGGAGAACAGGGGCAGTAAGTGCGTTCCAGGGGCCACCTGCCTGGAGTTGGGAAGCAGGATGAATGGCTGGGTCCCAGGAAAGGTTGGGATGTTTAATGTGGTGACACTGGGGCACACAACAGCTGTAATTTGTGGTCCATCCCTACTCCTTCCTTCTACCAGACATAACCTTAACTCCCCTTCCTAGGGGCCTGGAGAAGCCACGTGGTATCATGAAAGAGCAGGTGCATGAGAGGTCAAGAAAACTTGGGTTTAATTGTGCTTTGTCGCTTTCTAGGTGCATGGCCTTGATCCAGTAACCTAACCCCTCTGAGGCTTAGTTTCCTAATTTTCACATCAGGGTGCCCACCTCACAGAATTCATGTGGGGATTAAATGGACAAGTCAGGTAAAGCGTTAAGCTTAATAAATGGTGCAGAGTAGGTGATCAATTGATATTTATTGAATAAGCGAATTTATACATTTGCTTAACGTGTGTATTTATTCATTAGCTCTGAAGAAAACTTGAAGTCCAGGGAAAGGAGGTTTATCCGGCTAGTTCTGCTAGGTAGACAAGAATTTCACATCTTTCATCAGTTGTAGTTGAAACATTCTAATTTGGGAAACTGGGTCAAGCCATATCACTGTGCGTTAATTATAAGTTGTGATTCTAGCAACCTGTGGAAAGATGAGAAAATGGTCCAGCGCCTGCATTTCCCACAGCAACAAATGTGCCTCCGATGACACTTCCATAATCGCCACCCCTTCCAATTGCATACATCTTGGCACCTTACAAAGAAGTGCTCACACCCAGGGTGACAGAAACCCGCCTTCAAGGAAGGTCATGTCATCCCATTTTGTGGATGAGGAGACTAAGGTTCTAGGAGGTGCAGGGACCTTCTCAGTGGTTGGCGGCAGAGCCGGAGCTGGAATCCCCGGATGTGCATGAACTGATCATCACTACGGCATAGGCTTCGTTACCTTGTTACAGGCTTAAAGGGTGATGCTATACAGTGTCCTGCTTGCTTGCATCTGCTTCTGTCTCCCCTGAGGCCCTCATGTGGATCTGAGGCTCTGAGGATCCCATCTGTACATCTTACCCCATCCCCATTCCAGAGCCAATTTGGAAGGAGACAGAAGGAGTGCAGCAGCCTCCATCCTGCAGACGTACGAGGCCACAGGAACTTTGCAGCCCATCATCTGGCAGCGCAGCCTGGATGCTGGAACCCATGCTGGAGCTGCAGAGATCTGGCCAGAGAACTTGGGTCAAGTCCTGTCCAGGGCTAGGGGTGGTGATGTTTGCCTGGAGTGACAGGCTGTTACACAGGTGAGGAAGAGCCTGCTGTTTAGTAATCACCTCTACGTGACAGGCTCACACATTATCAATAATTCCCACAGCATCTTGTGATACTATCATCGTCGTACTGATGATGGAACAGTACCTTGGAGAGTGACATCTTATGCAGCATCTCGAAGTGGGTAGTTGTCGAAGATTCAAACCCAGCTCTGTTTACTATGACCCCATGCCCTTCTCAGCAAGGCCCCTGTCACAAGTTGGACTCTGACATCCTCTATGCTTTCTGGAGAGAAATGGGTCACAGCCTTTGATTACGACTGCCATTGGGAAGGTGGGAGTTAAATGTAATGCTCTGTTTAGATCCATAACTGGTACCTACTCAGCTGTTGGGTTCCTGTAGAGCCTGTGCAGATGGAACAAAGCCTCCCTCCTGTACTCTGCACATACGTAGGAGGGTAAGACCAACAGGCAGAACCAGACTGGAGTCTGGAGCACAAGTAGCCATAAAGATGTCTGTGGGGACCTCACATGGGACCCAGCACCTGCTACCTCCAGAGACAGGGAGCTGTGATCTCCTCGCTCCCTGAAGGCTTTCCCAGCCTGTCTCTTACTCTTCCTCCCTGGGGCAAAGGGGAGAGTCTGATACACCTGATGAGATTGGAGAAAGAGCCTGAGATTGCGCCCACCAGCCCCTCCCAAGCGTCCTCCCCTTTGACCCTCCTGCACACGAGCACCTGTTTCCCCCCCGGTCCACCCCTCCATGCTGCTGAGCATGGCGGGCTCTGCCCTGGTTGGGATGTGCCCGTAGTTTGAAGTGGGTAAGCCCAATTCAGAGGAAAGTATTGGGAAAACAGACTCTGGCTGCAGAGTCAAGATGCTTTTCCAGGGGAGCTTTCCCAGCTATCGATCTGGCTCTCTGAAGCCTCCTTTGTCATACTGCTGGGGACCCATGGGGGAAAGGGCTGGATTGATTTCCATCTTTGTGGTTAGTGATAAGCCCTGAAATTCCATCGTGAGAAATGTGTGAGGAGGAGAGAAGGAAGCAGAGGTGGCACACAGGCAAACATTCACGTCCTGCAGTAGTTCCTGCCCCTGAGATAGTTGCTGCTCCCTGGCTCCCAAACTCCTCACTCTTTCACCAAACACGTCCAGGGGAGTCTGGGGTCCCAATTCAAGCTCCGTCCACGCGTCCAGACTCCTCTCCCATGTGCTCTGACCCACTTGGTCGGTACTAGCACTGTACCCAGAATACCCCTGCTCAATTCCTGCATCTGTGGCTTGCTCCCTGCTGGCAATGCCAAGGTTAAATAATAGAATCTGGAAGGAGCTGTGGAGGTCACGTTGCTCAGCCCTCCTTCTGGAGAAGGGGCCATCGGAACTTGCTTCCATGTCTTGCTGCTGGGAGCAACCTCTCCTGTAACTTGGCATTTCTGTTTCTTTTACATTTTTATTTTTTTTTTAGACAACAAGGCATCTGCCTTCTTGCTACTCATGTCTGGTACAGGTGTCTTCTTTGCCACCTACACACATTCCAGGCAGCCCTCCCTGGGCACTTCAACCTTACCATAGGAATTAGGTGGTGTTTTATCATCATGCAGGCATGAAACAAGCACTGCTAGCTTCCTTTGTCTGCTCTCCTGGGTGCCTTTAGAACACGGGGTTCTAAGCTCCTTGAGGCTGAGGCTGCGCTCGAGCCTGGCACACAGGAGGTGCCCAGGAAACCTGTGAGTTGTCCGGGCCCAGCAGACATGTCAGATGGGATTGCTCGGTGGGCCATGCACAGTCCTGTTTGTTCATCGTCCACCGAGGGTCTTCTGTGGGTCAGCCCAGCCCTGAACTTGCTCACCGCCTAAAGGTGGAAACTGACACACTCACAGAAAACCACAACACAGCGTGCCGCCTGCTAGGAGGCGTGTTGGGGATGCTGAGGGAACGTGGGAGGGAGCAGCCATCAGGCCAGCACTGGGGCGAGCTGAGCCCAGAAGGATGAGCAGGAACTCGTCGGTTGGTAGCGGCAGGAAGGGCAAGCAGCAGGGAGCACCGGGCCGGAGAGGTTCGGCTTCCCACTCTCCACGGCCTCCAACGTGGCCTTTAAGCTAACATCAGGCAGACAGCCACAGAGATACACTGACGGTTCTGAAGGAAGAAGGCCATCATACGCCTGTCAACCGCTGTTTTATACTTACGGTGACCAGCGTGTCCTGCTTTGCCCAGGCCTTTCCTGATTTTACCACTGACAGTCCTGCTTCCTGGGAAACCCCTTAGCCCTGGCAGACCTGGAGAGATGGGCTGGAAGGGCAGCCTGAATGATTATATTCCATAAACCCTTTCATTAACTTCTTTTTGTTTCATTTTTAACTCTTTTTTAATTTTATTTTACTTTTTTTCCGGTACGTGGGCCTCTCACTGCTGTGGCCTCTCCCGTTGCAGAGCACAGGCTCCGGACGCGCAGGCTCAGTGGCCATGGCTCACGGGCCCAGCCGCTCCGCGGCATGTGGGATCCTCCCGGACCGGGGCACGAACCCGTGTCCCCTGCATCGGCAGGCGGACTCTCAACCACTGCGCCACCAGGGAAGCCCTAACTCTTTATTTTATATTGGAGTACAGTTGATTAACAATGTTGTGTTAGCTTTAGGTGTACCAGGAAGTGATTCAATTATACATATACATGTATCTATTCTTTTTTCAAATTCTTTTCCCAATTAGTTGTTACAGAATATTGAGCAGAGTGCCCTGTGCTATACAGGAGGTCCTTTTTGGTTATCTGTTTTAAATATAGAGGTGTGTACATGTCAATCCCATACTCCCTAACTATCCTCCCCACTGGTAGGTAACCATAAGTTTGTTCTCTAAGTCTGTGAGTCTGTTTCTGTTTTGTAAATAAGTTCATTTGTATTATTTATCTTTTTTTCAGATTCTCATTATCCTCTGACTGGCACAATTACATTGCATTACAAGGTCTTTGTGACAAAGGCATTAGCGAATTAGTTGTAAACGTTGAAAATATGCTGCCTTTTTGGAAACCCTGGATGGGGATTTCTTTATATTTTAAACATACCGAGCTCTCCTCTCCCCAGGCTTCAAAGGGCTGTGGCAGCAGCGGAGGACGTGCTGTGAGAGACAGCATGGTGGATTTGGGGGCCTGCGAGGAGGGAGAATGTCCGGGGCACAGGGGATATGACTTTGTGCAGGCAGGGTTGTGGAGGTGAGACTGGAGCGGGGCAGAGGTCACAGAGCTCCCGGGGCCGGGCCAAGGTCTCAATCTCACAGCCTTGGGGAGCCCAGAATGCTGTCACACAGAGGAGTGTCACAGTTGGATCAGAAAGTTTACCCAGGTGGAGTTCTGGAGAATTGATTTGGGTGGGTGCTGTAGAGGCCATGATGAGAGACGGAAGACCACTCTGGGTGCTGCCGTCATTATGCAGGTGAGTTTCACAGAGGTGGAGAGAAACGGACAGGACAGTGATCTGAGGGTGAATGTGTGGCAGGGGGAGGTGACTCACTTGTGCTCTGGCTACAATGACAACCACCAAGACAGGGACTTAAGGAGGAAAATAGCTTCAGGGGTAGATGCTGCGTTTGGCTTTGGATGTGTCGTTTGGGCCCTGGGACCGCCAAGTGGAGACATCTCCTGGGCAGAGGGATATAAATGTCTGAAACTTTGGAGAGAAAGGTAGCCTGGAGATAAAGATTTGGCTTTCATTCACCTTCTAAGTCCAAGGTGATTGAAATGGGTGAGTTACTGATGGTGAAACTGAGTCCCCCTAAAACTGAGTTCCCTTACCGAGTTTATGATTAATCTCTCTATCCAAAACTTTATTCCTTTTCTTGTCCCCTCTGACCTCAATCCTGTGCTAACTGAACAGTCAGATGACTACCACTGCTGTTGTCAGTAACATTGTAAATGTACTAAAATTACTGTTACAGATCACATCATTAACGTACAAACTCAGGTTGTTTCTCCAGGGCAAGATGAGCTAACGGACCCCCAGCTGTGAACTTGGTCAGAGAATCACAAACCAGAGATACCTTGACTCCCAAAACTATGATTAAGCAATGTTCCAAGATATGAGTAACCCCGGCTTCTTTGTTCTTCCCCTTAAAAAAAAACCCAAACTCAAAGACCGAGTGGGAGTGGTCTGAGGCTTGTCTTCCACTCCCTTGCTTGGCACCCTGCAATAAACACTGTCTTTTCCTTCACCACTGCCTTTGCTGCCCACCGCGCCGGGCAAGCAGACCCCATTTGGTTCAGAAACAATGGAGGATGTGAGTGAGAAGGCAAGAGGCCCCAGCCCCGCAGGGGAGAGGATGGTTGATTCTCTATTTCCTAGAGGAAGGGCTGTGATGGTTGACAGGCTTGAACAGGGCAGCAGCTTTTGCTGGTGTCTTCAACGTGCCTGAGCACAGTCGGATCCCTGGGAGCCATCTGGAAAGTCAGTCTTTTCTGGTGTGACCCAGTTCTAGATGACACTAATAATACCCATTCACTCCTCGGAGCTGTGAGGAATCGGGAGCTAAGGTATGCGCGGGGCTCGTTATGCAAATAACCTGTCCTGCGGCACAGACAGGGCTGGCTGGTCCTTCACTCCTTCCTCTCCTCTCCCAGGATTCTGGAATGGTCTGCTGCTGCCCACACACAGCCCTTGCCTTCTTCCTCCGGGTACCTGAAGGCCTCCTGGATGTAAGCATCTCTTGAAAAACAACAATCTTCATTTGCCAGAATTGTTTTAAAACAATTCTGGCTATGAGAATGCTCAGATAAAGTCAGTTTCTCTTTCTCAATAAGAAAAATGAGGAAAGAGAAAGCATTGCACGGGGCGGGTGGGCTGGGGGTGGACTCAGGAGATGGATGCTGTCCAACTAAGCACACGTCTGTCTCTGAATTTCTGTGAAATGCGGGTGTAGAGCTGCGTGAGCCGTCAAGACCCGGCCCAGACGTGCTGAGTATGATTCTAGCCAACCTATACAAGTCAGCGCTTGCTAGCGCGTGAGTCAGAAATATTAAAATATGGCTCAAAACAAGGAGTTAAAAATGGTAATTTTCAAGGTCTTATGTATTTATTCAATAAGTATGTATGGAGCACCCACTGAAAGTCAGGCACCGTGGTAGCTGCAGGTGAGATAAAGGGGAGCAAAGGTGCTCCAGGGGCCCCCATAAGAGTCTAGTGGAGGGCACGCGACTGGGGCAGTAGCTGCACAGTGTGAGGGGTGCGTGTTGGGGGGAAGGCGGCAGGGAGGCCGGAGAGGAGGCTGTTCCAATAGTTCTGCTCCTTCCCTCCACTCTCTGACAACGTTCCCACAGGATGTTCCTGGCCCACCTCTATCTCCATAGGAAAAATCTCGGAAGCGCCCAGAGGATGTGGTGCACCCCACACTTTGCAAGGAGCACCCCGTGCTGGGAGGGAAAGCACTCATCCTTCCAGACCGCCGACGGGAGCTTTCCCAGTGTCAGTGCGCACTGACGCCTCAACTTGTGCCTGAACTATTTTTAACTGCCTGTCGCCATGGCAGCGTGAGAACCGCTGGGAAAGATGTGGCCTTTCTGACAGCAGTCAAGATGCTGGCTGCCCTCTCATCTCACTTAATCCCCTGCGCGCCAGAGCCGAGATAATCTACATTAAATTCCCGCCTTCTATTGGCAGAGCTGGAGCCCAGACACCACTCTGTGCTTCCTCATCTGCAAAGTAGGGATCTTAATAAAACAAAACCCAAAACCAACAAAACATCTCCCTTTGTGGGTCTGTTGTGGGAATCAAATCAAGTCATTAATGCATGAATGCACTCTGCATGGCCCATGTTAGTTTCTTTCTTGCTTTCTTTTTATTTTTTTTAAAGATGTTTTGATGTGGACCATTTTCAAAGTCTTTATTGAATTTGTTACAATATTCCTTCTGTTTTATGTTTTGGTTTTTTGGTCCCGAGGCACGTGGGATCTTAGTTCACCGACCAGGGATGGAGCCTGTACCCCCTGCACCGGAAGGCGAAGTCTTAACCACTGGACCACCAGGGAAGTCCTGGCCCAGGTCTTAATGGCAACACCAATCCCCACCCCCTTCTGCCCTTCATCTCTGCTTTATGGGCTGATGCCCGTGAGCCTTCTACAGGTTTCCACGAAGTCTGGAAACATAGGCAGTATCATTTCTTTCTTGACAGACTGGTGATGTCCTTGACATTCTGCACATTTGCCCACGTTTCCAGACTTTCCAGACCCCCTGCAGGACCAGGTCAAGGGCCTGCCTCTCCCTGGCAGAGGTGGGAGCTGATGCAGACAGGGAGCTCTCTCTGTCACTGGGCTTTTTGCAGTTACATACCTGGATCCCTGCCTTGTCTTTACTCCTTGAGGGCCGGGACTGTGTGTCTTTTCACCTTGTACCCCAGCACCCAGCACCAGGCCCTGAGGACAGGTAGACACTTGATTAGTATTTATTGAATGAAGAAAGGAAGGAAGGAATACAAGGGCCAATGGAGAGTGCAAGTGTGACATTGTGATTTATAATAAGAAATATATATTTGGGACTTCCCTGGTGGTACAGTGGTTAAGAATCCGCCTGCCAATGCAGGGGACATGGGTTTGATTCCTGGTCTGGCAAGATCCCACATTCCGTGGAGCAACTAAGCCTGTGTGCCACAACTACTGAGTGCATGCACCACAACTACTGAAGCCTGCGCACCTAGAGCCTGTGAGCCACAACTACTGAGCCCCCGTGCTACAACTACTGAAGCCCGTGTGCCACAACTACTGAGCCTGTGCTCTAGAGCCCGCGAATCACAACTACTGAGCCTGCCTGCTGCAACTACCGAGCCTGTATGCTGCAACTACTGAAGCCTGCGCGCCTAGAGCCCGTGCTCCGCGACAAGAGAAGCCTCCGCGATGAGAAGTCGGTGCACCGCAACAGAGAGTAGCCCCAGCTCGCGGCAACTAGGGAAAGCCCGCGCGCAGCAACAAAGACCCAATGCAGCCCAAAATAAATAAAATTAAAAAAAAAACGAAATATATATTTGGTCTTCCCATTTCTGGCAGAGCTCCTAAAATCTCTGGAATTTCCTAAGGGCTGAGCACGATCAAAGTGTCTTTTGTTATGTAAACTTAGCTGACTTTTGAAATGCCCCTAAGTCACCTATGGTTGCATGCTGGTCATCAGAGGAACTGACCATGGGATGAGAAGGGTGGAACAGTTCCACCCCTCTGAACTCTGGGGACAGGACAGGGGCTGGAGATTGAGTTCAGTCACCAATTGCCGATGATGTAATGCATCATGGCTATGTAACAACGCCTCCTCCGTGAAAACACAAAAGGATGGGATTTGGAGAGCTTCTGGGTTGGCGAGCGTGTGGAGGTGCTGGGAGCTCTGCGCCCTTTCCCTGTACCTTGCCCTCTGCATCTCTTCCATCTGGCTGTTTCCGAGTTATATCCTTTTATAATAAACCGACAATCTAGTAAATAAAATGGTTAAGCTCTATGACGCCTGCAGCCAGGGAGAGGTCAGCTGGCAGGAAGTGATGTCTTTCTGGAGAAGAGCTGCCATGGAGGGGAAGGAGTGGTTCCTGGGAGCACAAGGCTGGGACAGACTGCTCACCTGCATGGTGTCATGGAGAGCCACATGGCCTGGAAGCCTGACCTCAGGGCCCTGAGCCCTGGGGAGGCGTTTGATCTGGTCTTGGTTCTGCAAAGAGCCTGAGAAACATGCCCTTGATGGAGGGAAGGAGCATATCCAGAGGGAATGCATCTTGATTCCTCCTCTGGGGAGTCGTGGGGAAAACTGGAGGGAACTTCTGATTGAAGAGGTGAAGACCCTATGTCAGGGTCCCTTCAGGTCACAGTAGTTTTGCTTGAGACAGGAGATAGCCATCCCCAGGAAAAATGGTCCAGGCTTTTGCAGAGCATTCAAGAGCATTTAAGCAGTAGTTGGAACTTTCAGGAAAACGAAGGAGACAACCTGTGGGTTCTGTCTGCGTAGCTGAGAGACTGACTCACCTATTCACCCTTTGCCCTCCCTCCCTCCCGCCAAGGTTATCCATGAAGGCTGGACTTGAACAACAGGGGTCTGATCTATGTCGTCATCCTAGTCTCCTCCCCAGGCTGGTTTTTAAAAATAACTTTTATTTTTTCTTAGAACACAAGTAATTGACACTCTGTAGATTCAGAAATGCAGAAAAGAACAAAGAAAAAGAACCAGCTGTAATCCAGTTGCTCAGAGATAATCACTCTTCATATTATGGTATCTAGTCTTTTCTGCATGAGTATGTATTATACATGCACATACGTGTATGCACACTTATTTATAGAAATGCGTATTTATGCAACGTGTAATTCTTTTTAGAAAAAAGATGTCAAATCGTGTTTGAGAGCTTAGACACTGGAGCCAGGTTTGGGTTCTAATCCTGGCTCTGTTGTGTGCTGCCTGTGTCGTCTTGATTGGAACCTTTCTGTGCCTCAGTTTCCTTATCTGTAAACAGCCAAATTGGTTGATGAAAAATAGTATCTCACTGTTGCCTGAAGTTGAAGTTTTCTGTTGGTCATTCATGTTTCTTGGAACTGCTCGGTCGTACCCTCTGTCCACAGGAGGGTATGCCTCATGCTTTCATGGTGTGTGAAGGTGCTGTGTGTTCCTGCCACTTCCAAGTTTGGGGCTCTGGACCCCACCCTTAGCCTCTGATTATCCACCATCTTTGCTGTCTCTTCAACTTCTCCCTCTGTGTTGCCGCCTTTCCACCAATCAATACAATCAATTAAAATGTTGATTTCAATAATAAATTCTGGAGAAGGTGCGGAGAAAAGGGAAGCCTCCTACACTGTTGGTGGGAATGTAAATTTGTGGAGCCACTACCAAGAACAGTACGGATGTTCCTTAAAAAACTAAAAATAGAACTACCGTATGACCCAGCAATCCCACTCCTGGGCATATATCTGGAGAAAATCATAATCCAAAAAGATACATGCACCCCCGTGTTCACAGCAGCACTATTCACAATAGCCAGGACATGGAAGCAACCTAAACGTCCATGGACAGATGAGTGGATAAAGAAGATTTGGTACATATATACAATGAAATACAATTCAGCCATAAAAAAGAATGAAATAATGCCATTTGCAGCAACATGGATGGACCTAAAGATTATCACACCAAGTGAAGTAAGCCAGACACAGAAAGACAAATATCATATGATATTACTTATATGTGGAATCTAAAATATGATACAGATGAACTTATTTACAAAACAGAAACAGACTCACAGGCATAGAGAACAGACTTACGGTTACCACACGGGAAGGAGGGTAGGGATAAACTGGAAGTTTGGGATTAGCAGGTACAAACTACTGTACATAAAATAGATAAACAACAAGGACTAACTGTATAGCACAGGGAACTATATTCAACATCTTGTAATAACCTATAATGGAAAAGAATCTGAAAAAGAATCTATATGTATACATGAATCACTTTGCTGTACACCAGAAACTAACACAACATTGTAAACCAACTATACATCAATAAAATAAAATTTTAAAGGGTTGATTTTTAAAACATGCTCAAGTCTCTCCCTTTTTAAATAAATAAGCAAAAACTCTTGCTGAATGCTATGTCAGCCAAACTTCCTTTGCCAGCCAAACTTCCTATGGGTTGTCTATACCCATCATCTCTCTTCCCCATCCCCCTTTCTCGATCTCAGTCTGGTTGCTGTCCCACAGTCCCACCCAGATTGCTTGGGAATGGGCTCCCAGTGGCCTCCTTGCTACCAGATCCACTAGGCACCTCTGTCTTTATTCTTCCCGGGCCTCTTGCCTTTGGCACTACCTCCTCCTCCCTCTTTCCCTTGTCTTCCTGGACCACAAACTCTCCTGCTTCCTGGGCTCCCTCCCATCTCCTCCCCTCTGCTCATTCTTTGCTGGTCCCCTTTGTAAGCGTCCCTCCTTGAATGTGCTTTTCCTCAGCCTTCCTCCTTGCTTCTTCTCCTCTCTGAGACTCTGACTGAACCCAAACATATCTTCACTACTTTGTAAATGCGGTCCATTCTCAAATCTCTACCTCTTAGCTCAGACGGCTCTTCTGAGCTCCCGATCAATATACCCAACTGGACACTTCCATTAAGACATCCCCTAGAGCCATCAAATCGATGTGTCTCAAATAAAATTAAATATCTTCTCTGCTAATACAGCCCTCCCCTTTGGTTTCTATCTTTGGGAAGGGTCAGACTCATTTCCCTGTTAAAGTGTCAGTGAGTCATTTTGAAAGAAATCAAAGCAGTGTTCCATTAATAGTTGAATTTTGGGAATAGAACGATGGAAGGGTGGCCGGGGCATCTGGGTCTTCTGATGTCACTGAAATCACAGATGCTACTGTGCTTTGTATTCTTGTCCTGTACGAGGCAGACCCTGATGCCTGAGAGACAATCAACACTTATAATTACTAAATGCATGGAAACTCATGGGACCAAGAGGAATAGCTTTTCACAGAGTGCTTTAGCTGGAAGGGCTCTCAAAGATCATCTGGTCCAACTGTAGCCCCGAGAGGAGTCTGTGGTCCTCAGCACATGTCTAGTGGTGCAGAGAAGTGACCTCAGACCCTTCCCAATTCCCACTGTGATTTCCCGGGGGCCACTAGGCATGGCCATCAAAGATACCCCTGCGATGAGCTGGGAGTCTTGGCCCCAGGTAAGAGCATTTGATCTGACGTTGTTTTCCTTCACCCTCCAGGTCCCTGTCCTTAGGCGCCCTTGGAAAGGGGTGGGAACTCCGTGTTGCTTACAGAGGATTTTCTTACCTCTGGCTGGGCTCCCAGGCCCTGAAATCACAGGAAAGCATGGGCAGGTGTAGTTATCAACAACCCAGGGAGGGAAATGCTCTCTTTAAAAACCTAATTAATTACAGAAATTTGAAGCGTACTAAGAAGAGAGAGAAGAGTACAAAAGAATCTGCATGCATCCAGTCCCCAACTTCAACTCACTCCTGTCATACATGTAAGTCTCCTTCCCCTCAACATCTTTTTGTTTGGTTTTGTTCAATATCATTTTATTTTATTGTCATTCTTTTTTTAAAAAACTATTTATTTATTGGAGTACAGTTGATTTTTTCTTTTGGCTGCTCCACACGGCATGTGGGATCTTAGTTTCCCGGACCAGGGATGGAACCTGCACCCACTGCACTGGAAGCTTAGAGTCTCAACCACTAGACTGCCAGGGAAGTCCCAAAATAGAGCTGATTTACAATATCGTGTTAGTTTCAGGTGTACAGCATAGTGATCCAGTTTTATATATAAAACTTTTAAGATTCTTTTCCCTTATAGGTTATTACAAAATATTGAGTATAGTTCCCTGTGCTGTATCAAGATCATTTTAAAGCAGGGTTTCTCAAACTTTTTGGTCTCAGGACTCCCTTGCACTTTCAAAAGATATGAAGGACCCCCAAAAGCTTTCGTTTATGTGAGTTAAATTTTTGATACTTCTATTAGATATTAAAACTGAGAAACTTTAAAATATTTACTTATTAATTCATGTAAAAATTATAACACTTATTACATGTTAACATAAATGACATGCTTTTTAAGGAAAAATAACTATACGTTAACTAGTAAGAAGAGTGGCATTGTTTTACACTTTTTACAAGTCTCTCCAGTGTCTGGTTAATAGAAGACAACTGGATTCTTAATAGAAGAGAGCTGAATTCTTTTTGCAGTACGCGGGCCTATCACCGTTGTGGCCTCTCCCGTTGCGGAGCACAGGCTCCGGACGCGCAGGCTCAGCGGCCATGGCTCACGGGCCCAGCCGCTCCGCGGCATGTGGGATCTTCCCGGACCGGGGCACGAACCCGTGTCCCCTGCATCGGCAGGCGGACTCTCAACCACTGTGCCACCAGGGAAGCCCTGTGCTTTTTTTTTTTTCCTTAAATTTAAATTTGTCACCGTAGCCTGGAGATCCCTCCATGGTAGAACACAGAAGTCTTTCCTTAACCATTTTGGTTGAACAGTTTTACTGAGGTATCATTTACATAGCATAAAATCTACTCATTATAAGTATATTATTCAATAATTTTAGTAAATTTATAGAGTTGTGCAAGCGTAGCCCGGTGCATCTTAGAACATTTCCATCACCCCAAAAAGTTCCTATCAGTAGTCAATCCTAACAACTCCAGCCCTAGGAAACCACTGGTCTGCTTTTTTATTTTTTTCTTTAAAACAGCTTTTTCTAAATATTTTATGTGGTCATATGGTCTTTTATGTCTAACTTCTTTCACTTAGCATAATGTTTCTGAGTTTCATTCATGCTGCAGAATGTGTCAGCACTTTGTTCATTTTAAATGTCTAATTGTGTTCCACTGTACGACTGTACCACATTTTGTTTATCCATTCACCCGTCAATGGGCATTCGGATTGCTTCCAGTTTGGGGCTATTACGGATAACACTGCTGTGAACATTCACATATGTATCTTTGTATGAACATATACTTTGATTTCTATTGGCTAGATTCCTAGAAATGGAATCACCGGTTGTCCTCATTCATTTCTACAATGGCATCGAACCCCATGGCGTAACTTATTCAACCAGTAACTTATTCAAGCAGTCCTCTATTGATGGACATTTGTGTTGTTTCAGCTTTCCTTTTTGCTATTGCAAAAACAGTGCTACAATAAATAGCCCGTGCATGTGTAATTTATTCCATTTGCCAGTGTATCTTTTTGATCGATTCTTAGACATGCGTTTGCTGGGTCAAATGGCAACCACATATGCAGTTTGGCTAGATATTGCCAAGTTCCCCTCATAGATACTGTGTCATTTTTCATCCCTAACAACAGTCGGTGAGAGTTGTTTTCCATAGCCCTGCTGGCAGCCTGTATTATTCAACTCTTGTATTTTCATCAGTATGTGTAAAAGATGTTATCTCAGCATAGTTTTTAATTAGGAATGCTCTCTTTTCTAATGTGTCATTTCATTCATTCATTTATTCATTCATCCATGCCATACCACAAAGAGGCAATGCCCCATAGGTTGCTCTAATTGCTATTCTTATTGTCACAGGTGCCAAGCAGAGCTCAGAACAAGGCAGGAAATATTCCTGCTACCATGGAGCTTACATTCCGATAAGGAAAGGAAAATAATACAGCTAATTAATATGAACATGTTCACACAGTGGTAAGTACTCTGATGAGAACTGAAAGAGGGTGACAGATCAGTGGACGACATCCATTCGTTCAATTGCTGAGTCACACCTACAGTGTGCGGGGCTCCAGGTGAAGTGCTAGAGCTTTCCTGGTCAAGGTGCAGCCAGTCTTTTGTGAAGGTGATGGGGGTGAGTGTGTACGCTGCCTTAGGTCATATAGAGCAGTCGGCACAAGCTGACCCTCTTCTACTGGGCCCTGGGGACACAGAGAGGAGCAGAGGTGGTCTCTGTTCACAGTCTAGTGGAGGAGAAAGACAATGAAACCAAGCCATTCCGGAAGAAAAATGCCCTAATAGTGCAGTGGGAGCATATGAGGAGATTCCAGAAAATTCCTCAGGGTGGTTGAGGCTCAGGGAAGGCCATGCAGGGCCTCTGAAGATGAGTGAGGGGGCCCAGCAGCCTTGCAGGGAGAGGGCATGTCGGCTGCCCTGGGCACGGAGCACGGCCCCCGTGGTGGAACTGTGAGGTCATGAGGGTCTCAATCGATTAGGCAGCGTCTGAGGGGCAGGACAGCAGCCATAGGTGTTCTTCTCTTAGAGTTCTTAGCACTTCTTTGTTTGTTTGTTTTTAATTGGGGTATAGTTGCTTTACAATGTTGTCTAGCTCCTGCTGCACCGTGAAGTAAACCAGCCATATATGTACACATATCCCCTCCCTTTTGGATTTCCCTCCATCCAGGTCACCACAGAGCACTGAGTAGAGTTCCCCGTGCTATACAGTAGGTCCTCACTTGTTATCTATTTCATACCCAGTGGCATATATACATTAATCCCAATCTCCCAATTCATCCCACCCCAACTTCCCCCCCTTGGTGTCCACATGTTTGTTCTCTACATCTATGTCTCTATTTCTACTTTGCAAATATGTTCATCTGTACCATTTTTCTAGATTCCACATATATGCGTTAATATACGATATTTGTTTTTCTCTTTCTGACTTACTTCACTCTGTATGACAGTCTCTAGGTCCATCCACCTCACTACAAATAACTCAGTTTCATTCCTTTTTATGGCTGAGTAATATTCCATTGTATATATGTGCCACATCTTCTTTATCCATTCATCTGTCGATGGACATTTAGGTTACTTCCATGACCTGGCTATTGTAAACAGTGCTGCAATGAACACTGGGGTGTATGTATATTTTTGAATTATGGTTTTCTCAGGGTATATGCCCAGGAGTGGGATTCCTGGGTTATATGGTAGTTCAGTAGGAGGGGTTTGGGCCGGGTGCTGCATTCTTGACCTGGGCCGTTGCCCTTCCCTCCCGTTTAGAAATCAGTGAGAGATGATCCCTGGTCCCTGTACTCCTGCTGCTGAGATAGTTCTCCTAGCCCAGCTTCAGCCACCCTACCCCCATCCTTACTGAGCCTGCTTCCAGAAAACGGGCCTCACTGACCAACTCCAGTACCTCCCACTGCCACTGAACTTCTGTCTGACATGTGGCAGAGTTTCCCAAAGTGGTTTTCCAGAACCCCTGCATCAGAATAACCTTGGATACTGCTGGTTAAAAAGTTAATTCCTGAGCCCTGCACAGGATATATAGAGTCAGAATATCTGGGCTCAGAGATGGACATTTTCAATCAGCTCTCCAGGTTCTCCCTGTGTACACCAAAGTCTGAACGTCACTTTTCTAGGGTAGTGGTTCTCATCCGGGGTACTTGTTAGAAATGCAAGTTCTCTGGCCTTGTCCATGCCACCTGCATCGGGAACTCTGAGGGTGGGCTGGGCAGGCTGTGTTCTGACAAGCCTCGGGGTGATTCTGATGCACGCTCAAGTGTGAGAACCACTGGATTAAGGCCAGGGTCCTCCACCAAGACTGCATGTTAGAATCACATTAGAGAAGTCCCAAGGAGCTTCTAAAATTCCTGCTGCTCAGGCCCCAGCTCCCAGGGATCCTGGTTTGGGTGACCTGAGGTGGAGTCTGAGCATCTGTGAGCTCCCCAGGCGAGCTGAACGTGCAGCCAGCGACGAGAACTACTGGTCCAGGACAGTGGTTCTCTGGGCGCAATTTTGCGTATCACGGGACGCTTGGCGAAATCTGGAGACATTATTTGTTGTCACAGCATGGGCATGCCACGGGCATCTAGTGGTGAGAGATCAGGGATGCTGCTAAACATCTTGCAATGCACAGGATAGCTCCCGCAACACCCGGGCTAAAAGGTCAGTAAGGCCAAAGTTGAGGCATCCTGTTCTAGGGAAACAGTCATACCCAAGAATCTTAGCTTCTAGACTTAGCCCCACCCCTCCTCGCAATAAGATATATATTTGCAGAGTATTTTTTTATTCTCAGAAACAAGACATTCCATAGAGCTTAATTCTCACCTACATGACAACTAATACAGATATGCTTATACACACTAACATTCATAAAAAGGTATCCCCGATACGCATGTAGATGCATGCAGAAAGATACATGTAAGTGTTTGTCTGCACAGATGCCCGCACTCATATTTACTGAACCACACACATGGAGCCATACCCCCTACGGTAACTCACAGTCATTAAAGTGCACACACACATATACACACTCACACACTGACAACCCCATTTGTTAAGTGCAAGGGCCCTAGTGTCACCCAGAGTTCTCATGTTCTCCCCATCCCCATTCTTTTTTTTAAAATTAATTAATTAATTTATATTTATTTTTGGCTGTGTTGGGTCTTCGTTTCTGTGCAAGGGCTTTCTCCAGTGGCGGCGAGCGGGGGCCACTCTTCATCGCGATGCGCGGGCCTCTCACTGTCGCGGCCTCTCCCGTTGCGGAGCACAGGCTCCAGACGCGCAGGCTCAGTAGTTGTGGCTCACGGGCCTAGTTGCTCCGCGGCATGTGGGATCTTCCCAGACCAGGGGTCGAACCCGTTTCCCCTGCATTGGCAGGTGGATTCTTTAACCACTGAGCCACCAGGGAAGCCCTCCCCATCCCCATTCTTGCTCTGCTTTGCCTGAATGGCCTAGGTATTGACATGGTGGAGACTCCACATGCCAAGGTCATGGTTGCATGTCCTTGGGGTGGCAGATAATCAGGCGGGGTGGAAGGAGAGCCTGTAGCGGGCATGGTGCTTGGGTGCAGCACGAGGGGACAGTGAGAAGGGACTTGGGGTCCCAGGCGCTCCAGGAACCTGAGAGAGATGAGGGCAGGGAGGGGAAAGGAGTCAGACTGATGCTCAGGGAACTCCAGGGGGAGAAAGGGAGGAAGGGAGGATGAGGGGGAGGGTGAACCTGAGCCAAGGTGCCCGATGGAGCACACTGCCATCGCTGTCTGCTTCTGCTGTCTCCTCAGCGCCTACTCAGATTCAGGCAGAAATATTTGCTAAGGGTTCACTCAATATTTCTTTAGACACTCATGCATACCTTAAAGGATGGTAGTGGAAAGCACATGGGTCTTTGAAGACAGGTAAAGCAGATCTGAATCTCAGGCCTGCCACTTGCATGGATAAGTTTCCCAAACTCTCTAATCCTTTTTTTTTTAATTAATTTTTTATTTTTGGCTGTGTTGGGTCTTCGTTGCGGACTTTCTCTAGTTGCGGAGAGCGGGGGCTACTCTTCGTTGCGGTGCGTGGGCTTCTTATTGCGGGGGCTTCTCTTGTTGTGGAGCATAGGCTCTAGGCACGTGGGCTCAGTAGTTGTGGCACACGGGCTTAGTTGCTCTGCCGCACGTGGGATCTTCCTGGACCAGGGATCGAACCTGTGTCCCCTGCATTGGCAGGTGGATTCTTAACCAGTGCGCCACCAGGGAAGCCCTAAATTTTTTTTTATTGAAGTATATTTGATTTACAATGTTGTGTCAAACTCTCTGATCCTTGGATTTCTTAGGTAAAAAGTGGGGATGACAATACCTACTCCAAATGGCTTTGTAAAGATTAAATTGCATGATATGTATACATTTCTTACAAAGCGCCTAGCACAGGGTAAGCCCTTAAGAGTACTAGATCCTTTCTCTTACCCTCCATCTCCTCCAGGTATTTTTTGTTTTTTATTGAAGTATAGTTGATTTACAATGTTGTGTTAATTTCTGCTGTACAGCAAAGTGACTCAGTTATACACATATATACATTTAAAAATATTCTTTTCCATTATGATTTATCCAGGATAGTGGATATAGTTCCCTGTGCTATACAGTAGGACCTTGTTGTTTATCCATGCTATATGTAATAGTTTGCATCTACTAACCCCAAACTTCCAGTCCATCCCTCCCTATACCCCACTGCTTTGGCAACCACAAGTCTGTTCTCTATGTCTGTGAGCCTGTTTCTGTTCCTCCAGCTACTTTGGACTCATTCATATATGTCTATTTCCTAGAATAAAAGCCTCATCATGCCTTATTGAACTGGAAAACATTTCCAGAAACATGATAAGTGAGTTAAAGGATATGACCATTTTGATGACCTTTCAGATTACTGTCGATTGCTTTTCAAATACTATTTCTGGATATTTTTTTCCAACGGACGTCTCTCAAAGAGATGAAAAACTTATGTATGAAGGTGTTCATTTCGGCATTATTTATAAGAACATGATTATACAACAGAAGGATAATAACTGACTTAATCCTGTTAGGAATAAGGCAGCATGTAGTCAAATAAGCAATTAATGGTTAAACCACTTGTGAATGATACTACTTCTTGATAGATTATTGATCAGCTGTTGAATAATAAAGACAAATACTAAATAGTAAAATTTAAAACTCTACCTGACAAAATGAAAAGAGAAAGCTTGAAATAGATTCTCAATAGATTCTCAACAATTGTTACAATGTTTTAATACACACACATTCGAATACAACTTTAGATAATACTTTAAAATGAAGGTTGGCAAACTTTTTCTGTAAAGGGCCAGACAGGAAATATTTTAGGCTTTACAGGCACTGCCCAGTACTCAGTACTGCCCCTGTAGTGTGAAAGCAGCCATAGACATGCAGTATGTGAATGAATGAGCATGGCTGCGTTCTAATAAAACTTTATTTACAAAAACAGGTTGCAGGCTGGATTTGGCCCACGGGTCAGTTTGCAAACCCCTGTGTTAAAGGGAATAGAGGGACTTACCTGGCGGTACAGTGGTTAAGACTTCATCTTCCAGTGAAGGGAGTGCATGTTCTATCCCTGGTCAAGGAGCTAAGATCCCACATGCTTCGTGGCCAAAAAACCAAAAACATAAAACAGAAGCAGTATTATAACCAATTCAATAAAGACTTTAAAAAAAAAGGTTCACATTGAAAAAACTCTTTAAAAAAAAATAAAGGGAAAAGAACTGTGTTTGTGAATATATGAGAATATTTTTCTAAGTTTCCTTTTATAACCTTACTATATGACCATCTTTTAAAAGTTTAAGAAAAAGGTGGACATATAATATAAAAATGGGCAAAAGTCCTGACCTGATGATTCACAGAAGGAATACCACAATACCATAAACACAGGAAAAATGAAGTATTCACCACTTCTGAAATATGAAATGGAACTTTTAAGAACCCCAAAATACTTAGTGCTCACAGAAGTGTAGTGAGGTAGTCATGCTATTACAGTACCAGTTGGAAAGTCAAATGGCAACCCTCCTCTAGTCAGAAAGGTGTTAATATGCCAAGAGTCTGCCACTGTTCAAAGCCAAAACTTCAGAAAATATAAGTAATGAGGGGCAATTCATCCAACCAACTGTGAAAACAAAACGTAAAGTTTGAGTAATGAAATTAATGTGGAACATAGGAGAGAGACAGAGCAATGGAAAAGGAGAAAAGGTTCAGAAATAAACACCAAAGTATGTGGGAATTTATTATATCTTATAGGTGGCATTTCTGATCAGAGAGCAAAAATGTTAGGACAACTGGACAGCCATTTGGAAAGAAAAACTGGATCCCTACCTCACACCTTCCCCCCAATTAATTCTATATGAAAGATTTGAAGAAAAAAAAACTATAAATGTACCTTTAAAAATTGGGCAGTTTTTTTAAAAGAGCAAACTCAGAGAGAGGAAGGCCTTTTAAAGTATGCTGCAGAAACCATAAACAATATGACTGTGGGATAATATTTTTCTTAAAACTTTTTTTCAGACTTAGGGCTTCCCTGGTGGCGCAGTGGTTGAGAGTCCGCTTGCCGATGCAGGGGACATGGGTTCGTGCCCTGTTCCGGGAAGATCCCACATGACGCGGAGCGGCTGGGCCGGTGAGCCATGGCCGCTGAGCCTGCGCGTCCGGAGCCTGTGCTCCGCAACGGGAGAGGCCACAACAGTGAGAGGCCCACGTACCGCAAAAAAAAAAAAAATTTCAGACTTACTGTATCAGAAAATTATAAAAAATTTGATAACACACTGTGTTGGGGAGGGTGTGGGAAAACATGTCCTCTTATGCTCTGCTGTATTGAAATGCAGTGATATCTAGCTAAATAAAAACGCACATACCCTCTGACTCAGCAATAATTTCACCCCTAAACATTTACTTTATAAATATAATTGCACATTTAAATGAAATATATATAAAGGTCATTATGTCTTTCAATATTGCTTGTAACAGCAAAAGATTGGAAACAAAAGCTTAAATGTCTATCAACAAGGGAGTTAAAAATAATACTGTATACGTTACATGTATTTATACAAGTGAAAACTGTGAAAACTATGTCATTATGAAGAATGACAATGCTCTTTCCTTACTGATATGGAAATATTGCAAGACATCTGGTTAAGTGAAAAAGGCATGGGGGAAATTGTGTTCATATCATGCTAAAATTTTATTGGAGAGAAAAGGAAAACGTATACTTATAAAAGTGTAGATGGTTTCTGGAAGGATATATGAAAAACTTGTAAAAGAGGATGTATCTGGGGAGAAGAGATGGGTGGCTAGGTGGAGGAAAGGGAAATAAACTTAGTTTTCATTGTATACCCTTTTTTAAGTTCTTTAAATTTATAATAAAGCATTACCTATTTAAAATTTAAATTTTCTAATAATATTTAAAGACTCAGGGAAATATTTTTCTCAACAGCATCCCCTATTTTTCCACTTGGATGGCTAAGAACCAACTAAAACGCAGCATGTCCAAAGCTGCACCCCAGATTCTGCCCAGACTCTGCTCCATCCGCCATTCGCCTCACATCAGTTAATGGCAATTCTATTCTGGTAGTCGTTCAGGCTGAAAATCACGGAACTATCAACCGCTTCGCTCTCTCACGTCCTACGTCCAAACTCTGGCCACACTCGGTTTCTTGTTACCATCCAGTCTTTGGGCGGTTGTACTGGCTGTGCTGTCCCCGCTGCAGGGCTCCTCCTCGCAACCTGCATGCTTCACGCCCTCTCTTCGCTCAAGGCTGTGTCCATAAATCACCTCACTGAACTGAGAAGGAACCAGCCCTCTAGCCAGCACTCCTGACCCACTTCGCTTAAAAAAATTACAGGGTATCCATGACATTTTAGCATAATGTACAACTTCCTTTTATATTTGTTGTCTATCTCTTACTAGTTGACTAAGCTTCATGAGTGCATTAATTTTTGCCTATTTTGTTCATTGATGTTTCCTGCGTAAGCCCACAAAACTATTCAGTAAGCCCACAAAACTACTCGCTGAGTGAACGAATTCATTAATGTAAAGTTTACAGAGCACAATATAAAATTGCACCTACAGTATAATGAGTTTTGTAGAAAAATATATTTAAAATATTTAAAGATTTTTTAAAAAAGATGTTACATTATGGGCCTTTGCGTATTTTGCAATATTTTTTCCTCCTGTTGCTCGTGAAAGAGTATTCTCTCATTGATGGCTTGGCTTCTTCTCCTCCAATTTCTGGGGGAAGGAATGTATCTGCTTAGCTCAGATTCTTCCAGGTAGAATTGGGGAAATGGGCAGAAAGAAAAGATGAACGGCAAGAAGTGAAACAAGTTTAATTAATTTAATATTGGGAATGGAAGCAGAGTCTCTGAGAGGAAAAAGAAACTTGAAAAAGGTGAGGAAGGGAAAAAGGGAAGAGAAACCCCTTGGTGATGGGCTTTATGAGAGATTTTTGCTGGTAGGTGAGAGTGAGGGCTAAGGAGTTTTGGGGAAGCTGCAGGGTGTGGGAGGTGACAAGAGGATGGAAATGGGAAAGAAAATTTTAAGAAGTGTTTCTATTGATTATAAATGAGATTCCCTTTGATTTTCTTTAAGAATCTCCGGTGAAGATCTCAATGGCTTTTGATTACTTGCTGGCACTGGACCACATAAATTCTTGGCTTTTTTAGGGAGAAAGAAATATATGGCAATATCGTAAAAAGGAACGAAATTGTGTCATTTGCAGAGATGTGGATGGACCTAGAGGCTATCATACAGAGTGAAGTAAGTCAAAAAGAGAAAAACAAATATCGCATGTTAATGAATACATGTGGAATCTAGAAAAATGGTACAGATGAACTTACTTGCAAAGCAGAACTAGAGACACAGATGTAGAGAACAAACGTATGCACACCAAGGGGGAAGGGAGTAGGGTGGGATGACCTGGGAGATTGGGATTGACATATATACACTACTATGTTTAATAGCTACTGTATAGCACAGGGAACTACTCGGTGCCCTGTGGTGACCTAAATGGGACGGAAATCCAAAAAAGAGCGGATATATGTATACATATAGCTGATTCACTTTGCTGTACAGCAGAAACTGACACAGCAGTGCAAAGCAACTATACTCCAATAAAATATATATATATAATAATATATAATATTATAATTATAATATTATAATATATAATAATATATATATATGGCAACATTACAAATGGTTTGTTCAGGGTGGTGGCTTTCTGTATTATTTTAATTTTCTTCTTTATATTTGTCTGTACTTTTCACATTTTCCTCCATTATAAATGTATTCCTTTTATAGTATAGAAGGACATGATTTAACATTTTTCTTTACCCTTCATCCTTCAAAGAGTCTCTGTAGCAGTCAGTAGCTGCCTGAGGCATCTGTCCTTTGCCTGCCTATTTTAGGCAGGCTCCTGGACCAGGAAAGGGGGCCTGCTGTGCTGCAGACGGAGTCTTCTCCTGACCGTGGCTCTGGCCCTCTTCCCTCTGACTCTCACATGACTCGCACCCTGGCTGGCTCTGTTCTGTGCTGGCCTCAGCTCCCCAGTACCCTCCGCAGCTGGCTGCTTTGGGTGGGGTCCTTTGTCTTAGCTCTGGCCCTTTGGACCGGAAACTGAAGCCAATCTACCTTCATCTCTCCCGAAAATGGGGGTTTGGTTAATAGCCGTACCCATCTGACTCCTGTACATGAAATCTTTGGTTTTTTAATTTTAAATTTTATAACATTTCATCATGATACTCAGCAGGGGCTACCCTTCCACATCATAAGAGTGGTGGCTTTGGGCTGCCACCTAGGGTCACCAGTTGTTCTGGTTTGCCCAGGACTGAGAGGGTTCTTGGGACAATGGCCTTTTCAGTGCTGAAACTGAAAGTCTCGGGCAAATCAGGATGAGCTGGTCACTGCTGTCATCACAGGCACCAGTAGGCTTTATCGCCACTGTCTTAGTTGACTTCTGAGGTTAGCGGTGAGGACACTCTCCTCACTCTGATACAAGTATGTTCTCTCCACAACAGGTGAAGACCATGCCCGCTTCTCTCCCCAATCATGGCAGGAATCAGATTAAAATGCAGGAATTTTCCTCCACATCTGTTGCTCTAGAGGGACTGACAAAAGTGTCAGAGCAGGAGAAGGGGCTCCACACCGGCCCACGCCACCAGTGGAGAAACACAGCCCAAAGGAAACATGGCTGAGGGGCTCCAAAGGGTCTTCTACTCAGATACTGTTCCCGGTACAAACAATACGGCTCTTCCCCGGGGTTGTGCAGACAAGAGCTGTACCTCTACAAACAGGTCAGCTCAGTGCTCCCAGTTCCTGGAAATTTGCATATCATGAATCTCCTTTGAGAGATGAGAAGGGTTTTTAGACAAAATTATTTTAAAAACACAAGGCTCTCACAGGACCCAAAAGCACAAACTCACAGCTTCTAACTAGGTTAGCTAAACAAGGACACTCCTTGGAGGGAACTGCTAGCACAGACTCTATTTTAGGCATTTCAGGGGAACACTGGTGATCATGACTTACACTGGATAGAGTGACTATTTAGGGACATTTATTTTTGCTGAAATATTTGCTGAGTATTTTTATAAAGCACTTCAAATCTGAAAAGATAAAAACAATTTCTGTAGGAGCCTTTAGAAGAGGGTGGGAAGGAAGATGGTGATCATAACACTGTAGCATTTATGTTGTGACACTTTCTGATACATTCAATGCCATTTCTTTAGAGTGAAGCTAAGGAACCAGAGCAGAGATGACAGCATAAACTTGGCATGAAACAAATGTTGTGAGCTTGGTGCCTCTGTTGGTTTTCCCACAGCTTTCATCTTCCCAAAGGGATAGGATAATAACTAAAGTTCCAAGGAGGCAATGACTCCTTCCATTGGGTGGAAATGGGCGGTTGGGAATTGTGGATGCATTCAGGTTTTGGGATTTGGTTTTCAGGCAACTTGCCAGGGATGGGTTCCAGCCACCCAGACCATTGTCATTGTGCCTCCTCCAGGAGCACTTGCACCCCTGCTTCTCAGAAAGAGTTAGGGAGTCTTGGAGGAATGGTATACCTGAGAGCCTTAGTCCTGCTTCCACACTAACATTATCTGGAGATCTTTTAAAGCCATTCACGAGGGCTTCCCTGGTGGCACAGTGGTTGAGAGTCCGCCTGCCGATGCAGGGGACACGGGTTCGTGCCCCAGTCCGGAAAGATCCCACATGCCGCAGAGTGGCTGGGCCCGTGAGCCATGGCCGCTGAGCTTGCGTGTCCAGAGCCTGTGCTCCGCAACGGGAGAGGCCACAATGGTGAGAGGCCCGCGTACCGCAAAACAAAAACAAAAACAAAAACGAACAAAAAAACCATTCATGCTTGTGCTCTCCTCCGTCTAAGAAACAACTTCTGAGGGTGGGACACAGGTATGGATACTTTTTTTTTTTTAATACTCCAGGTAAATTCTAATGGACAGTCTGCGTGAGAACCACTGCTGAAATTCAATGCTGTTCAAACTTGAATGAAATAATCACAAGCTAGGTAGGTGGATAGATAGATTGAATGATAAATGGTTGGATAGATGGGAGATGCGAGAGGGAGAGAGAGAAACAAATATATAACCCGTATGAATAATAGATGAATAATAGTGATTATCTGTGGTTAGGGAAATTATGAACAATTTTATTTACTTTATGTCTATTTTCTAGTCAACTGTGAAACACCAACAGAAAAAGGATTAGAAGATATAATGAGTAATTTTACAGAAAGATAGACAATAAGCATTAAAAAAAATCAACTTGACTAGTAATAAAAAAATACAAATTAAAACAATGACGTGATACATTTTAAAATGATCCTACTGGCACATTTCTTTAATAATGAGCTCCAGAAAGGCACCCAGGATCTCTGTGTGTTCTTTCTCACGACTGCATGGGAATCTACAAGTACCTCAAAATTAAAAATTTAATTTAAAAAAATGATACAAAAAAGAACAGATGCATACTAGAAAGACTGATTCAAAATATTGGAAAGAGAAAATATAGCTGTGGGGAAAAGCCCAATAGATGTGACAACCTCCACTGGACAGAGTTAAGAGAATAAGTGAACTTGAACCATCAGGGACCAGGAAGATTACCTAGTCCAGGACATGAAGACTCAGGCGTCTGCGGGAGTAGGAAGTCTCAGAGTGAGTGAAGTGGGATGACCAGGGACTACGGTGAACAGAGAGGACACATCCTTTCTAAAGAGGCATCCACTACTCACCTCCAAGACGTTTTTGCCAAGCGAGGAAGCAAACCCAGTGTCAGATTTTCCAATTTTTTTTAGAAAAAGTAAAATCTGAAGTTTAATAAGAAATCGTCCCATTTTTAAATGTTGGCAACTAATTGAAAAATTCCAAAATGCTATGCAGGTCAAATAAAATTAACTGTGACTTGTATTCAAACTTATAAAAACAAAAATGAGATCCAGTGTGGTTGATGATGCATTTAAAAATGAGCAAGGGGTAATGAAAATTGGTACAATCTTTCTGGAGGACACATTTGCAATCTGTATGAAAAATATTAAAATTTTGCATACCTTTTTGTCTAAAATCTCAAATATTTTGCTCTAAGGAAATAATTCTGAAATCTGAAAAAGATTAACTAAAAGATCTTCAGTGCAACGTTATTTACAAAAAAGAGAAACTATGTGAAACCTTCACATCTTTAGCAGAATTGAGTAAAGAAATTATGCTTCATGCATACATCAAAATATAATGTAGCCATTAACAATGAAGTAGAAGAACAGCATGAAATCATGTGGAAATAAGTTCTCAGAGTGAAAAAATATATAATTTAAATTGATAGCTTTATAGCTGATGTTTTGAGGAAGGAAAGGATGCAGTATAGAGTATACTCTGTTTAATTCTAGCTTTGTAAAATTATACTTATATTACATATTATAAATATTGTATATAGTCTCTTTTTATTGCTCATCTGCATTTTCCAAGTTTTCAATAACAAACCCTGCTATGGTCACCTTATCCATTTCCTATTTTTTTCTTGCTAACAGAATTCTATTTTCATTGGGGTGGCATTAGACCCTACCAAAGAAAGGCGTCATTTCTTGGTCTAAGCCAACCATAGCAATCTTGCTTTCTGTTTCCCCAACATGTCTTGCATCTGACTGATTTCTAACAAAGATTCAAGGAGGAGTCGGCTGTGAGATGTACCGGGGAAGGTGTGCTCATCTGATAGAAGGGACAGATGTGTCTGGCTCTACTCTTGGCAGTTTTCCTGTCTGGAAAGTGGATGTCGTGGCTGGAGCCATAGTCACGGCCTTCTAGCACACTTAAGGGAAAGGCTACCAGCATCACTGCTGGTCCTGAAAGTTCTGAGCCTCTGAACCATCAGTAACAACTGCCCACCTTCAGACATTTTGTTATGTAAGAAAACAAGTCCCTCTGTTTAGATGGAGTTTTCTGTTACTTGCAGCAGAAAGCATTTCTAACTGATTTAAATGTGCCCTAAAAACGCTTGAAAGAAACTATTTTTTTTTAAAAATTAAGAGGTGGAGGGCTTCCCTGGTGGCACAGTGGTTGAGAATCCGCCTGCCAATGCAGGGGACACGGGTTCGAGCCCTGGTCTGGGAGGATCCCACATGCCGCGGAGCAACTAAGCCCGTGAGCCACAACTGCTGAGCCTGCGCGTCTGGAGCCTGTGCTCCGCAACAAGAGAGGTCGCGATAGTGAGAGGTCCGCGCACCGCGATGAAGAGTGGCCCCCGCTCGCTGCAACTAGAGAAAGCCCTCGCACAGAAATGAAGACCCAACACAGCCAAAACTAAATTAATTAATTAATAAAAAATTTAAAAAAAATAACTTTCTGATAAAAACAATGATTTTAAAAAAAGTGGAAAAAAAGGACTGGAAGAATAAGTCTGTATCTTATCTGTATTTTCTAGAATATACCTGTAACGCATTTGTAATAATAATCCAGTAAAAGTTATTTCAAATTTTCTAATAGTCTGGAGCACATCCAATCCCGGCAATGCTGGTCTCCCAAGACCTGGCAGTCCTGGTATTGATTTGCTGTGTGATCTTGGGAAAGCACCTCATCATTCTAGAACTCAGCTTCCCAAACTGTGTAGTGACAAGGAATCAAATGATTCTTAAGGCTCCTTGTTAGCAGCTCCAGCGAAAGAGCTCAGTGCTCGTCTCTGAGTCTGTCATTCTCTTCCCTATGGACAATGACTGATTGAACAGATACTCTATGCAGGGAAACTGCTCAAGAATGGGAAATAAACACTATACTTCCTTGGCTTAAAAACAGGGGGCAGGGACTTCCCTAGTGGCGCAGTGGTTAAGAATCCAGCTGCCAATGCAGGGGACACGGGTTCGAGCCCTGGTCCGGGAAGATCCCACATGCCGCGGAGCAACTAAGCTCGTGCGCCACAACTACTGAGCCTGTGCTCTAGAGCCCGTGAGCCACAACTACTGAAGCCTGCGCGCCTAGAGCCCGTGCTCTGCAACAAGAGAAGCCACCGCAATGAGAAGCTTGAGCACCGCAACGAAGAGTAGCTCCTGCTCGCTGCAACTAGAGAAAAGCCCGCACTCACCAACACAGCCAAAAATAAATAAATAAGATATAAATAAATTTAAAAAAACAAAAAGAGAGGGCATACTCATGGATACAGAGACCAGATTGGTGGTTACCAGAAGTGGAGAGGGCATGGGGGGTGTGGGTGAAATGGGAGAAGGGGGTTAAACAATACAAACTCCCAGCTATAAAATAAGTCATGGAGATGTAATGTACAGCATGGGGACTATAGTTAATAACACTGTACTGTATGTATATTTGAAAGTTGCTGAGACAGTCAATCTCAAAAGTTTTCACCACATACACAGAAAATCTTGTAACTATTTATGGTGACGATGTTAACCAGACATTTATTTCACAATATATACAAGTATCGAATCATTATGTTATACACTTGAAACTAACATAATGCTATAACATAATGATATAATTATATCAATAAAAAACAAACAACAACAACAAACCCAGAGTGCACAGGGAACTAAGCCACCAAAGATCACTTTATAATTTTCTTTGTGGTGTCAGAATACCATCTAATGTGATTCTCTTCTGTTAAGTGTGGAGGGAACTCTCCCCAAATCTCCCAACCAAAGCCCAAATTCTATAACACGTTCTTTCTAACACCTTCTTACTGAGATGCTCCATGCTTTTCCATGGTGTGCTTTCCCCCTTGCTGCAACAGGTAATAAATCCAACTTGTTCAACTACAGGTGTGTTCCTGGAGGTCTTTGATTAGAGGGCACTGACAATATTAAGCATTCAAAACCATTTATTGCTATTATTAGCAATTGCTATTTTATAAATTTATTTATTTGGCTGCGTTGGGTCTTCGTTGTTGCACACAGGCTTTCTCTAGTTGCGGTGAGCAGGGCTTCTCTTGTTGCGGAGCATGGGCTCTAGGCTTGCAGGCTCAGCAGTTGTGGCTCGCGGGCTCTAGAGTGCAGCCTCAGTAGTTGTGGCGCACAGGCTTAGTTGCTCCGTGGCATGTGGAATCTTCCCGGACCAGGGCTTGAACCCGTGTCCCCTGCACTGGCAGGCGGATTCTTAACCACTGCACCACGAGGGAAGTCCCAGCAATTATTATTTTAAAAAATAATTATTACAGTAAGTCCCCTACATACGAACCTTCAAGTTGCGAACTTTAAAAGATGTGAACGTGTGTTCTCGTGTCCAATCACGTAAGTTAATTCACGAGTCTGGAGTACATTGTCATGTGCGTGCATCCTCTACAAGTGGTTGTGCTTTTGTGTACTTCACTGTACAGTGCTGTACAGAGTACAGTGGATGTCCAGAAGCAAAAATAAAAGCAGCGGTATATAGCTGATTGTGTTAGTTGGGTACCTAGGCTAACTTTGTTGTACTTACGAAAAAACTGGACTTACGAACGCGCTCTCGGAATGGAGCTCGTTTGTATGTAGGGGACTTGTATTGTTATTAATCATGTGAGTCTAGCATATAAGGTGCATCTCTGGGGATGTGGCTGAGATACCACCAGAAGGCAGACTTGGAATAGGTTGCAAAAGGCCTTTGTTTCACATTGTCTTGTATGAAATGGATGGCAGAGCCCTGATACACACCACACACACACACACACACACACACACACACACAGATACTGACAAATCTCAATCTTTAGAAGGTTCCTCCACAAAGGGAGAAAACTTGTCTTTCCTGTTCACCGCTGAGTCTCCAGCATGCAAAGGAAAGCAGGTCACATCATATAGCCTCAACTCGGTAAATTTTTCCTGAATGAATGAATTCAAGCATCCTGGGAGACTTTAACAGTTTAATTTAAACATTAATGGATCAGGTAGACAAACATAGCTAAGACATATATAGTGCTTACTCCCTACCAGGAACTGCACTAAACACTGAACATGTATTAACTCAGCTGTCTCTGGTCCCCATCCTATGAAGTAGATACTATTATGAACTCAGTTTTACGGAGGTGAAAACTGAGGCATAGGGCGGTTTAGTGGTTCACCAGGGATCCCATGGCAGGTAGGTGGCTGAGTGAGGATTTAAATCCAGGTAGTCTGACTTCAGAGCCTGCGCTCATAACCAACATGCTTTACTGCCTTGCAGTATAAAATAAAGATATAGAGAGTAATAATGTGCAATTAACTTTGCAGGCAGATTTGTGTTGTTTGTATCTAAAAACACAGAAAGTACATTTTTTTCTTCCTTGAGTATGAGGGAAAAATGCTCTTTGCGTATTTTTAATTGGTCATTTCATGGGCCACAGAGTGGAAATTACGTAGATCATATAATTTGACCACAGCAAAATAACATTAGCTATAAACACCAAAAATAACAGGGGGAAAGCAGGAATGAAATATCAGGAATGAAAAAGGGGATATAAGAACAGATTCAGAGGAGATGAAAAATTATAAAGGTGTTCTATTTGTAACTTTATGCCAATAAATTTGAAAACGTAAATGAGACAGACTTATTTTCTAAGCAAAGATAAATGATCCAAAATTGACTCAAGAAGAATCAGAAAATGAATACTCCATTACTTACCAATAACTTTGGAAAGAATAATTAAAGATCTAGCCTTCTAAAATCCATCAAGTCCAGATTGTTTTGTAGATGCATTCTTTAAATCATCAATGAGCAGATAGATATCTTGATAATTTAAAAATACCAGTGTGGGGCTTACCTGGTGGCGCAGTGGTTGACAGTTTGTGCCCCGGTCCGGGAGGATCCCATATGCCGCGGAGCGGCTGGGCCCGTGAGCCATGGCCGCTGAGCCTGCGCGTCCGGAGCCTGTGCTCTGCAACGGGAGAGGCCACAACAGTGAGAGGCCCGCGTACCGCAAAAAAAAACAAAACAAACAAACAAAAAAAAAACAACCAGTGTGTAGGAAAAAACCAGGATGCTTTCAAAATCATCCTAGAAAGTTAGCATAACCTTGTATCAAATTTGAATGAGAACCTCACCGTCCCCTAAAAAGGAAAAAAATAATTTTATTTATTAATATGGATGCCCCCTAAAAGCCCTAAGGTAAATAAATAATTCCAATCCAACAGTGTATTTTAATAAAAGAACATACATTGACCACATAAAGCTTGTTGGGGGAATATATATGTGGTATAATTAAGGGTGGCATCTTGAATCAGTAAGAGGAGGAAGGACTATTCAGATTTGGTGCTGGGACAGCTGGCTTCTCGCCTTCATCAAATCCTTGCCCTACCTTATGCATAAATCTAATTTCCAGATGAATTGATAACCTAACCAACAATATCATCATCAACAACAACAATAACAAAAAAGTTCTAAGTTACTAGAACATTTAAGCAATTATTCTTGCGATTCTGGGTCTCCTTAAGCAAGGTGGGAAATCTAGAAGCCATGAAAGATAAGACTTACAGATTTGAGTACACAAAACCTTGTAACTGCTTTACAGAGAAAGACCCCCCTCAATATTATTCGGTACTTAACAAATAATGGATGCCACATGAAAACATTTCCATAGGTAACACTATGGAAACATTAAGTGACAAAGGCGAACTACAGAACAATATTTATATTTTTAAGATTGATAAAATCGATAACGCTCTGGCAAATTTGGTAAAAAAAAATTGGCATGGGGAGGGAGAAAATACAAATCAACAATATTAAGAATGAAAAGGGGGTATAATTTCAGAGAAAAGCAAACACTATAAGGTAATACTAGTTGTAACTTTGTGCCTGTGAACTTGAAATTGTGAGATGGACAATTTTCTAGGAAAATGTAAATGTATGAAACTGACTCAAGAAGTAGGACTTTTTTTGTAAAGGAAAAATAGAACTTTGTGTGTGTGTGTATAGATAGACAGATACAGATATAGATAGATAATATATATCAGTGGGTTTGTGGTTTGAAAATGCAGGTTGCCTCGGGGAATGGGACTAATAATGGAAGGTGACCAGCTAGGCTGAGGGGGGACAGCTGCTTTCTAAATATAATGCCGCGTGCTTTGAATTCTATACAAGCCACGAATTACTTCTGTTAGAAAGGGAGCAAATATTGTTGGTGAATGGCTCCCCGGGAAGTCCTAGGAACAAGCAGGAGGTGGGCTAAAGGATGGAGTTGGAATGGAATCCAATAGTTTGTCTGTGATAATCAGATTCCTCTCAGGTCTTACAGTCTCACTCGCCCCCTCTTCTCTCCCTCTCCTTCCCACACTGTGGACAGACATCCTGAGATCCGAGGGCGTTTTATGAAGGAAGGCAGAGCCGCGGAAAGAGCAAAGGAGACAGGAGTTCAAATCCCTACCCTAGTCTGGGATCTGCAGTGTCAGACTTTGGGAGCGTCCCCTCACTTCGCCTGATCCAAGGGTCGCCGTGTCCCAACTGCACCCACCCTCTGGGGCTCCTAGAGGCTCAAGTTAAGTTGTTAAGCGAGTCTAATCCCTCAAGAGCTGGAGATGAGGGGGCGGGGTGGCCGGCGCCTCTGCCCGCAGCTGCAGGTAGGCACATCCCCACCCCCGCTGCCCCCTCCTTCCTCCTTCCTCCCCAGCACACACACCCACACAAACCGCTCGCGTCGCGGCTGGAGAGATGCTCTCAGGCGCCAGCGGGCAGCAGAGCCTCGGCAGCCAGTAGAGCCGAATAAAGAGCTGGAGGGCTGGGGTTGCGCAGGAGATCTGCAAACCACAACGGGGGACAATTCTTACCTTTCTTTCATGCTTCTTTCTTTCTCTTAAAAAAACCCCTCCCTTGTTCCCACTGTAACTTGGAGGAACAAGGAGTGGTTTGAAGGAACTGACGCAGAAGTTTTATTTATAAACCTTAAAGAAGTTCTGGGCAAGTCACTCAACAGAACCCGCGAGGCCCCAGGTAACCCCAGCTCCCGGCGCTGGCTCAGCCTGGCAAGCCAACCCACAGCCTCAGGCAGGGGTGCGGGGCGCCCTCTGACTTTGCTTTTGGAGTAATGACACGACCCGTGACGTGGACCCAGGTGGCCTCGCTTGGTGAGCGTCCCCACCAGGTAAGCGCACTCCCGGGGTCTCCACTGGTCACCTGGGTGGGACCTTCAGCTCCTAAGAAGTAAGTCTGCACAGTTTAGCCACATGCATGAGTGGGAGGTTGGTAGGAGAGAGTCTGCTTTTATCACAGGAAATTGTGGGAGATAGGAGTGAAAGATGGTTAAAAAAAAAATTCCTTTTTTTAAAATTTTTGCATTGACGCGCGGGGATGAGATGCATAGGGGGATGAAGTTTTGTAGGAAATGGTTGTGGATCGGGGCTGGAGACAGGCGTCTGAATTTCTGCAGGGACTGAAGGGGGAGCAAAGTCCACATTATTGCAGAAACCTATGATGAACGGGAGGTGAGAGGTTATGAGCCTGAAAATGTGCAAGAAATGGTAAAGAGTATGAATCTAAGCATTTTAGAGAAATGATGGGAGAAGCACTTACCGTCCTGGTTTCACCTGACCCCCGTGCTCTGCCTTCTCCACGAAGATGCTCACAGACACTGACAACAGTGGACGCCCTCACGCACTGCCCGCGCGCCCGGAGTCCGCGGCGTTCAGCACCTCGGACAGAGCCCTAAAGGGCTGCGCGCGGCGCCCTGTGAGCCCAGGGCGTCCTGTCTCCTTCGCCCCAGGCCACCGCGGCTCGCCTCTGAGGGCGACTACCTAACCCCGCCCCTAGAGCTGGGAGAAAGGATTTTCGAATCGCAAGAGCAAACGTGGAACTCAGTTTCTGATCCGCTTCTAACTGCTTCCCGTGACTGTAGAAGGAAGAGGCGGAGTATAAAGATAGCCCCCAAGCTTCTGCAAATACTACAGCTGAACGGGGTGGCCTCCTGGATTTGGAAAGGTGTACCCAAACTTCTTCAAATTTTAACATTTATTGAGCGTTTTCCATGTGCCAAGGCCCTGTGCTAGGAGCTCTACCTGAGTTATTTTATTGTTATAGCACACCACAAATGTGTCTGTGATTATCCCCATTTTACAGATGAGAAAACTGAGGCAAGAGAGGCTGAGTAACTTGGCCCAGTTTCTACAACCACCGAACGGTAGAGCTGTGTTCTTAAACTCCACTCCTGGCTGCAGTAGTCAGGAGATGTGTCCGAGCAGAATTCTCACTGTGAAAGAGCTCTGAACTTGGGCTCAGAGGAACAGAGTTTGAATCCAAGCTATACCACTTACAAACGTGTGCTCTTGGGCAAAATTACTTAACACGTCTGAACTTCAGACTCTGTATCTGTAAAATTAGGATAATAAAGCTTCCCTTGCAGAAGTGTGAGGGGAGGGTGGTCAAAGAGATCATGAATGTGGAAAGACTCAGCAAACTTTGAATTGTGGTTGGGTGGTGGAGGCAAGAAAGGAGGCAGCAGGTGATTGGAAGAGAAAGAGGACTGGTAATGGCATTAGTGGCACTCTACAGGGTGCTGGGAGGGCTTAGAGGTAGGATTCTGGATGAGCTTAATTCAACATAATAACCCCGTGGCTCTTAGAGGACTTTGTAGATAGTGTTCACATATAGCCTACCCTTTGATCCTTATAACAATCTTGTAAGGCAGCATCGGAGTTCTATTCATTTGGAAAGACGACGCTTGCCCTTAATTACTCAGCTACCTAGTAGCACAGCTGAGGTTAGAATCCAGATCTCCTGCTTCTCTATCCTGTAATCCTTCCACCATGACTGGTGCATCCTCCAGAGCTTGGATTACGGAGCAATTACAGCACCAAAATATACGGAGATAAGCACTGTAAACATCAGGTTGGACCGTGTGAAACTGATGATGGTTTGACCATTTTTTACCTACAGACACAGTAACGTCATATGGACCAATCTAATAAATGTTCATTGATTATATTCTATTTTGTTCCACACAGAATTTAAAACAACTTATAAAGGTCCACAAGATGCCAGGTTTATATATATTAGAAGCAGTCAAGAAAATAGAGGAGAAACAAGATGAAGGCTGTAGCCAGAAATAAGATGAATATAAACTATGCATATTATAAAGTCCTAGACACTTGCTTTGGGTCACAAAGTACAATAAAGTGTATATACAGTCCCTTGCATAGGGATATGAGAAACTTTGCAGACGTTTGTAGGAGTCTGTTGCTCCTCCACTTTTGCATAATTTTTCTGCTAGCACTAATATAAGTAGTCTTGAAACCAATGCAATGCCTCAACCCTCTGAAAGATTTACCACTGTGCCAAACAAGGGAAGTTTAACTGGAAATCTGATGCCAATGAGACTCAAGAAAGGGGAGGTAAAGCGAATGGTATTTTATCTGCACTGAAGTAATGAAGTGTTAGCTATTTATAATGGTTCACACGAGCACATCAGACTTTAAAGTTTATAAAAAGGGCTTCTGTATCCATCAGCTTGTTGGAGCCTCCTAACAAACCTGTAGAGGTGAGAGACTAGGAAGCGAGGGGAAGAACAAAAACACAACATCATGACTTGTAGCCCATGTATTTTACTCTTTATGCTTCATGTCATAAACCCACATACCTACAGAGGCTAGGTAAGTAACTTGAATGTGTGAACTGGGCCAAATGTAAGACTACAGAGAATGGCAGGGCCTTTGTCAAACTGGACAATGAATAATCCATCTTAAAACATTCAAATTAAAAAAAAAAAGTTAAAGCAGGGCTTCCCTGGTGGCGCAGCGGTTGAGAGTCCGCCTGCCGATGCAGGGGACATGGGTGCGTGCCCTGGTCCGGGAAGATGCCACATGCCGCGGAGCGGCTGGGCCCGTGAGCCATGGCCGCTGAGCCTGCGCGTCCGGAGCCTGTGCTCCGCAACGGGGGAGGCCACGACAGTGAGGGCCCCGTGTACCGAAAAAAAAAAAAAAAAAAGTTAAAGCACTGTTCCAGTGGAGCAATACATAACTGGGCACCACATTTAGCCCTCAGCCCAGTATTATGCAGCCTTGTTCTACACTAATCAGGCTAAAGGTCTGGGAAGACATGGGAGTGAAGGAGCCTAGATTCAGTGAGATTAAAGACTCAATCTCTGTCTTTAAACTTTCCACTTATAAACTGGGAAAGATTGAACAAGATGGCTCCTCTCAGCTTCAAAAGTCTAAGACTTCCATAATTTTGTGGATAATGAAATAATTCAAAGATTTCTGGACAAAAAAGGCAAATAATTCCACCCATTCATCCCCTCCATCAAAACAATTTTTTTTTTTTGGGTGTTAGTGATGTTTTAGTTTTCAGCATTTCTTTTCCAGTCCCTGTGCCTTCAGAAATTATGTTAGTCACCATTATAGTGGAGATGAATTAAACAGAAAACAGCCCTGAAAAGTGAAAAGGATGGCGGGGGTGGGAGGTGGGGGTGGGAAGGGAGCACGACAGGGAGGAACCCGCCAAACTTTGCTCACTTCTCAGTTTACTCCCTTTCTGAAACACTTGAAGAAACACCTCACCACTTTGGGGTTGCTAATTTTTAAAGATAAAAACGTGGTGCCTAGAGCAGCCAAAGGGGATGGGATTTCAAAATTCTGGGCATGTACCAGCTCTTTTCACTCAGGACTGCTTCCTTTTCTTCCAAGAAGCTTAGAAAGCCTGAAAGGCATCTGCTGTTTCCAGCATTAGGTGTTTTTAACATTCATTCTGTGTGATGCACAGTAGGAGATAAATTCCCAAATTAAAGTAAATTCGGGGACTTCCCTGGTGGCACAGTGGTTAAGAATCTGCCTGCCAATGAAGGGGACACGGGTTCGAGCCCTGGTCTGGGAAGATCCCACATGTCACGGAGCAACTAAGCCTGTGTGCCACAACTACTGAGCCCGCGTGCCACAACTACTGAAGCCTACGCGCCTAGAGCCCGTGCTCTGCAACAAGCGAAGCCACCGCAATGAGAAGCCTACGCACTGCAACGAAGAGTAGCCCCTGCTCGCCACAACTAGAGAAAGCCTGTGCACAACAACGAAGACCTAATGCAGCCAAAAAAAATTTTTAAAAAGTAAATTTGGTCTTGGCTGACTCCCACATTCGATGGGTCACTATGCAATTCTAGCTTTCGAACATCTCTGCAGCTTGATTCTTCCATAACTTCCTCATTTTGGTGCTTCTGAGCCTCGTCATCTCTCAGAGGCTCCTGCAGCCTCCCGTCTCACCCTTCCAATCCTGAATTCTATAGATTTCTTTAGAATTCTACAGATTTCTTTAACACCTAATGTGGAGTGGACACATTGAGTGTTTGATGATGAATATATGAATGAATGAGCCAGCAAGTAATGCCAGTGTTTTAGTGAAGGTTTACCATGTTATAAATAATAAAAATTAACTCAAGCTCTGCTAAACAGAAACATGGCTCCTCGAGTGTTCACAGACCCCAGAGGGAGCTGAACTGCTGAAGAGAGAGGGGATTCTCTCCACCTCTCATATCAGCTTCTCAGTGTGTTAACTTCATTCTTCTCACTGTGCACTTCAGCCTTTCTGCTTCTCTGTGCATGTGGCTACCTGACCAAAGCAGCCTTATCTCCAGAGTCCCTAACACTTCAGTTCCTACAAACAGCCCAAGATAACTGGTGTTTCTCAGTCTCAATGTCAAATTCTACCCAAGGTCAAGTCAGTCAAGCACATGGGGCAGGTCAGAGAGTACAAAGTCACCTACCAAAAGCTGAACACTGTGCGGGGAGATGGATGACAGAGAGAAGGGTCAGTGTGGGCTGGTGGGACATCTCAGAAGAGTCACCCACTCACTGATCTCTGAATGACCCAGGGCAAGCCAACCCTTCACTCTTGGCTTCAGTTTCTTCATTTGTTAAGTGGGGGAGAGAGGACATCTGATAGGGCCATTTGACGCTTCAAAGAAGGCAGCTGGTATCAGCCTGGGGCAAAAACATACGCAGTAACACTTCATTGGGTTATAAAACCTTGGGAAGTCTAATGAGAACCTGCTGCATAGCACGGGGGACTCTATTCAATGCTCTGCGGTGACCTTAATGGGAAGGAAGTCCAAAAAAGAGGGGATATATGTATACTTATAACTGATTCACTTTGCTGTATAACAAGAAACTAACACAACATTGTAAAGCAACTATACTCCAATAAAAGTTAATTAAAAAAAATAAAAGTAAAAGATTGCAGTTCACGTAGCCAGTTGACAAGAGCCTTGCCAATGACGCCAGACTCGCTTTATGTATCATCCCAGTTTCACACAGCCCTGTCTGCTTACCCTCTCTGGGGGTTGGCCGCTCACCTTGCTCTCTTGCCTGAGTGGCCTTAGCAGGTTCTATACCTCAGTCTTAGAGTCAGGACACTGCTGCTGCTGTCACTGCTACAGACGGCTGAGCCCCACACCTGGTTCCAACTGATCAGGAGAAACTGACTATTGTAGAAAGTGTTTCTCCAACAGCTGCCTGGAGAGACAGAATTACTCAGCTCAGAAGTGTGGGGGGATTAGTCCTTTGTAGAGCACAATATTGACCAAGGGGAGATGGGAAGTAGATGTCAGGAAAACGCTTTTCCCTTTCGTCTCCTAATAGCCTGGTTTTGGTGAGTTTAAAAGATTTGGGTGGGATGCAATGGATTATACAACTTCCGCAAGACTGAGCAATCAGTGCACTTGTCTTTAACACGTGAGTAGCTCAGTAATGTAGCGCTTGTATTTGCTCTTCCTCTTGCCTGGCCTCGTGTTCCATTTCCCCTTATTCCTACTTCCCAAGGGTTTTGTTTGTTTGGTTTTTATTTTTTAATTTTTATTGGAGTATAGTTGATTTACAATGTTGTGTTAGTTTCAGGTGTACAGCAAAGTGAATCAGTTATACATATACATATATCCACTATTTTTTTAGATTCTTTTTCCATATAGGTCATTACAGAGTATTGAGTAGAGTTCCCTGTGCTATACAGTAGATTCTTTTTTTTTTTTTATTGGAGTATAGTTGCTTTACAATGTTGTGTTAGTTTCCTGAATCTTCCCATCTTTCTCCATCCTTGGTACTGTCGGTCTAATTTTAGCTGCGCTGGAGGGTGTACTGGTATCTCATTGTGCTGTAATTTGATTTTCCTTGATTACTAACAAGGCTGAGCACCTTTTTCTGGGCTTATTGGCCATTTGCGTATCCTCTTTTGGAGGAAGTGATTTGTAGGAGTTCTTTATATAGTCTGGATATGAGTCAGTTGTCATTTTATTCCTCTTTCTCCCTTCCAGCCTGAGTGATTTTTCTCTTGATTAAAAAGGAAGTAACATTTGAGCTGAGATTTGAGGGATGATGAATAATTAAAGAAGAGCAGGGAGGTCTTAGAGTTAGAAACATGAACAGGGTTAGAAGGAAGAGAAATAAAAAGTGGGGCATTTGAGAAATGACCAGATTTCAAGATAGATGGAGTATAAAGAGAACAGGAGTAGCAGGGCAGATGCTGAAGAGGTGTGGCCAGGAGGTGAAGGGCCCCTTGGATGGAATGGAAAACAGCATGTTTTCACCGCACATTGCCTTTTCTTTATTTAGCCCTTGAAAATTCCGCTTTAGATGTCCAGAGTTTGGGGACTAACAAGCTTATAGACACATAGAACTGTAATAAAATGATCACATGACCACGGAAGAGTTAAAATGACAGAAACAGAAGAGAGAGAATGGCCACATTTGGGGGGCGCAGGCGGGTAGAGACAGAGAGGGAGAGAGGAAGAAGGACTCAGTAGGAGATTGAAGAAAGAAGCATAGAGTTGAAGAGACAGAAACAAACGTCTTGTGGATACATTTAATAATATACAGTGTCTTTGGATGGTAGGGATTTTACAGAAAATCTTATAGGAACACACAAACACAAGTGCAACAAGATCAGACTGAGATGGCATTATCAGAATGATGCATTTGGAAGAAGCAGAAAATGATCTGAAGCAGAAAGATACAACCTAGACTGTTAACCGCAGTTAATTCTGAAGAGATGAGTGGCTTCAAGGTGGGCTGGGGGCGTGTAAAGGGCACTCTTCTTCTTTATATACTTAAGTGTGATTTGGGCTTTTTTTTTTTTAAACAAAGTATCTATTCATGGATTAAAAGTTTTAAAAGGCAATACACCCATCTCTCAACTTTAGCCAAGAAAAGCTGCTGACTTCCTGTTTAATAGAGGAATAGAAATTGATCAATAACTGCTCAGGGTAGTGGGGTAAGAGGAAGGATGACATGCATCAGAGAAGGAAAACTCAGGCATTGTGACACCTGCCCAGTGGAGCCTGAGGGACAAAAAGTCCACATGGAGGGGCCATGCTGGCAGAGCATGGCCAGTGAGGGACCCGGGGCTGGTAGGGCATCAATTCTGGGAGACCATTTCTCCTTATTCGTGGGAGATCTCGTGACCAACACCCATTTTGGAAGCTCTGAGTCCAGGAATTAGGTAATTGACATGAGGAGAACCAAAGCAGAAAACCCAGGTTTGACAGACCTCAGCGGGGGGAGCTCTGGAACGAGCTTTATTTCCTAACATTCGTGAGCAAAACGGCAATCCCCTTGTCCATCCTCTGCCTCAGATCTGTTCAACCAGAGAGGACGATGTAGCATTGCATTATTTGAGCTATTCTGAGAGCCTGAATGAGGTGGATGAGAACTCGGACATCTGCTTGAATAGTGGGGGCTACAACATGGAAATGGACAGCTGGATTGCTTTTGTTTTACATTTCCCCCCTACGACAATGGTGATACACGTTTAGTTTAGGAAGTACAGCAAAAAGGAAAACTCTTCATAATCCTAACACCATTTTGGCGTATTTCCTACTGGTCTTTTTGATGCACACCTAGAACTACACTGCATTAAACCATTATTTACGAGGTAACCTATTAAGTGTGGCTCATTGCTAAATGCTGAGGCTACAACAGTGAACAAGATAGACTCAGACCTTTCCTTATGGAAACTTAGACTTTAGTGATGCCAACAGACAGAAAACAAAGTTTCTGTTATCACAAAACTGCATTTGTGATAAGTGTCATGCAGTCAACCCAGTAAGAGCTTTGCACGTTTTATTGCTTGCTCTCTCCTAGGCGTCATGCCAACCGCTTTACGTGTGGTACACTGTCTCATTTAATCTTCACAAAGTCAGGTAGTTTGCCACTATCACCACAGTCACCCCTGCCATGTTACAGATGAAGGAATAAACCCAGAGAGGTTAAATAACCAAGCAAGGTGGCATAACTTGGGATCAAACTGGGACACGGCTGTATCCAGAGTCTCTAACAGCCTTGCTGCTCAGATCAGCTCTATAGAATACATGACCCTTTTCTCTCTTCTTCCCTTGCTAGGTCTGATCGCCACTGTGGCTCAGAGACTCTAAGCTGTAGCCAGTATGATGGATGACAACACCGAATTAAGGACTGATGGAAACTCACTTTTAAAGGCTGTGTGGCTGGGGAGGCTCAGGCTGACCAGACTCCTCCTGGAAGGGGGTGCTTATATCAACGAAAGCAACGACAAAGGCGAAACGGCTCTCATGGTGGCATGTATCACCAAACATGTGGACCAGCAGAGCATCAGCAAGTCCAAGATGGTGAAGTATCTGCTGGACAACAGGGCAGACCCCAATATCCAGGATAAGTCTGGCAAGACCGCCCTCATCCATGCTTGCATCAGAAGAGCTGGGGGAGAAGTGGTCTCCTTGCTACTGGAGAATGGAGCAGACCCCAGCCTCGAGGATCGCACAGGGGCTTCAGCTCTGGTTTACGCAATAAATGCAGATGACCAGGATGCATTGAAACATCTCCTGGATGCCTGCAAAGCCAAAGGCAAGGAGGTGATTATTATAACAACGGATAAATCATCTTCAGGAACCAAAACCACCAAACAGTATCTTAATGTCCCTCCTTCACCCAAAGAGGAAGACAGACAGTCATCTCCACGGTGTGCATCTCCCTCGGGTATTGAACTGAAGGCTCCAGGCCTGGGCTCTCCACCCAGTGAGAAGGAAGATGACTTCTTTAGCCTCCAGTCAGGGCATCCAGGTGGTTGCAACACCTCCAAGCCTCCTAATGATCCTGGGTCACTCCCTAGGAAGGTCGGGAACCTCAAAAGGGCCCGTTTGCCTCAACTGAAGAGGCTCCAATCTGAGCCCTGGGGCCTGACCGCGCCCTCCGTGTTGGCCGCCTCTATGCGCCAGGATGGGAGCCATGGCGCAGGTGCAGACAGCGAGGTCATCAAGAGCATCAGTGACATGTCCTTCCCCAAAAGGGGCCCCCTTTCCAGAACCAACAGTACTGATGGCAAAGACCCCAGCCTCTTCCTCACGGTCACGGAGCAGGTTCTGAAGATCCCAGCCTCTTTGGCACCAGCCTCGTGGAAGGCAGCCTACGAGAAAAGTCAGCCTCCCCACCCACGTCTGGCCGGAAGAGGAACTCTCCCTATTGACCAAGAGAAGGGTGGCATTGGCCCATCAGGCCCCTCTGCTCTCAAAGACGCAGTGTCCCTCAAACGGCTGGAAAATGACCTCTATGATTTAGATTTACAGCCAGGGGCCGACCCGCCCAACTCCATCTCCCTTGAATCAGGCAAAGGACCCGTAGATTGGAAGAAGCTCAACAACTCCCACTTGTCTCTCTTCCAGGGCTCCAGGGAGGCCCTGGATGCTGCGTCCTGCACATCTCCCAGCTCAGCGCGCCACAGGCCACCCCATCTTCTAGAAAGACGGGGTTCTGGAACTCTGCTACTAGACCGAATTTCCCAGACCAGGCCTGGCTTCCTTCCGCCTTTAAATGTAAATCTGAACCCACCTATCCCGGATATTAGATCGAGCAGCAAACCTTCCTCTCCACTTGCTAGTGGCTTAAAATCCATGGTACCTGTTGCTCCAAGTTCACCAAAGAGAGTTGACTTGAGAAGTAAAAGGAAGCTCCTCAGAAGGCATTCTATGCAAGTTGAACAGATGAAGCAGCTGTCTGACTTTGAAGAAATCATGACCTAGAAGCTTTTTCAGTGAGGTTTTTTTTTTTTCTTAAATCTACGTAGTTTATGAAAAGTACCATAATCTAGACCAACACGGTCATGCAGAGTCTCTGCATCTTGATCACTCCTTACTGTGGGTGTGCGGCTACTTCAGGAGAGATGGAAACGGTGCCGCTTCCCTTCTGAAAGAACATCTGGGTTTTTATAGGCCTACTCGAAAAGAGCCCAGTATAATTGGGTTTTGGAGATGAAAGTATCTCCAAAGGAAGAAAACCTTTGGAGTTTGAAAGTCACACCGCAGGTACAATGATCTAAGCGGCTGACGCCCATTATTTTCTACCAGACAAACAACTTAAATCACAAGATGGTATCTGGAGGACGTCATGGGTAATAAATCTATAAAGTGCCTATAAAGAAAACGAGGCTTTTTCGAATGTGCAAAAGTTCAAAACCGATCTTTGGGCTGTTAAATATGGGTATCTGTGTCACATCTGGAGGAACAGAAGTAGAATTCTCCCATCAGAGAGGTTCTGGTATTCGGGTCCTGCCTCTTCCCATGTCATGGGGCACTGGCTGGGGTAGCACAGTTGAGATCTTTCAGAACTCCGGTAACAGGCTTTATCCACGTGCTAATTCGGGTGTGCTTTGAGTCCCCAAATATTAGATCTACGTGTCCCCCAAATTCTGTTGTGTCACAGTAGCTGGTGCCTCAGAGACGAATCTTGCCCAGAAATGAAACTGGCCTTGGCCTCCTGCCCTGACACAGGTTCTGTGTTGAAATCTTGTGAAAAACAGTCAGGGGCTATTGGCTAATTTGGAGTTTTGTACATACAACTCATAGAATAGACCCATAAGAAGCGTTTCCTGATTATCCTTTAAAAAAAAAAAAACTTGGTAAGATCTCTCCAAACTAGAATGATACATGGTGATGGGAGATGCACATATTACAAGGTAGAGTAGATGGTTCTCAGGCCAGAGGCAGTGGGGACCACTTGTAGGCTGAAAATTTTAAGGGATGCAAACTGTCACTTCCCCTTCACTTTTCTGGGAAATTCAAGAACATCTGGTTTCTTCTTTGCCTGAATCATCTATGTGATGAGAGATTTGTAGAAATAACCTGTACAACCTTTTCGAGCCACTTTGCACGAACCCAAGAACGGAAGCAGATATTTAGCACGTTTGGTGTAATGTAGCCACGTTCTAGATGAAGATATTTCTGGTTATTTTCCCATTTACTGTTTTCTTTCATGCTGCTTAGATATGTTTGCTCTATGGTTAAAAAAATTCAGTAGTCCTTGGGGATAGCATCACATAGAGGAAAGAGGAGAGACTTTGAGATTTGGGTTTGTATCTCTATTTCATCATTTACCAGCTGCGTGACCTTGAGGAAGTGGCTTAACTTCTCCAAGCCTCCACTCCCTCCTCTGTAAAATGGGGTTAGTAATGCTTCACCTTACAAGTGTGTGGTGAGAATTAAATGAGATAATGTATGAAAGTGCCTGTAACTGTGCCTGGCACAGGTAGAAGTAATTGGAAACGAGGCAGCTGATTTTCATACTCCTTTAGACCGCCGGAGCCTCAAAATCTCAAATAATACCTAATACCCTACACAAAGTGAAGCAAAGTCTAGCTGCAATATTCAAAGGGCCCCTTGAGATTCTCAGGGGTTCTGTCAATACTGAGCCTTAAACTCACTTGTAGAGTAAAAGAAATTCTGCCACAGAAGCTCTGCACATCAGACCATTTCTATAATGACATTTGCTAGAAAGGTATCTGTATATCCCAATCAAAAGTGCTAATGATGGTTATAAATACACCGAGTGTTTGTTCTTTAGTAATTCCTTTAGGGAAGGCACGTGCTCAGCCTCGGCACTATGGGTCTTTCGGGCTGGATAATTCTTTCCTGTGGGAGACTGTCCTGTACGTTGTAAGTTGTTTAGCAGCATTCCTGGTCTCTACCCATTAGATATCAGTAGCATCCTCATCCTAAACTGTGACAACCAAAAACGCTTTCAGACGTGGCCAGACATCTCCTGGAGGTGATATCACCTTAGCTGATCACCACTGCTCTAGGAGAACGATTGTGTACACGGTAGAAATATGCCAAGAGCAACCAAACTGCATGAAGGTGTAGGTCTGGCTGGCTGGCTAGGCTGTTCCACTAACTTCAGGGCAATTCAAACTGTAACTTAGTAAGATGACTCATATACAACGTGCGTCTTCAGGATTCTCGACCTCAGTGCTAATGGCCTCTTGTACTTGGCAGGAAGGGAAGAAAATGAGAAGAATAGCACATAAGCTAGTGAAACTCTAGGGCTCATGACCTCGGTTGAGTGTCCCAACCCATACGCTCTTCAGGACCATTTAGATGGTAATAGTTCTCACCAACTGGCCATGATTACAGGCAAAGCAACAACTCTGATGTATTAAAGAGAGAACCAGACAGACAACCACTGTTCTCAGCAGCTCATTAAAGGAACGCACACACACTATTTTAAGTACTTTTCCGATGGTCGTCAGTGTCAGTTAAAACTAATGTCTGCCAGTATTGATAGTATCTAACTGGGGCGAGAGCAAGACACTGCATAAGGGAATTTTTCTAAACCTTTAGCTAAGATTTGAAAGCCTAATTTATCCTAAGTAGTGAATGTGGTATATTCATAGCAATTAGCTTAGGTGAAACACTAAACATGATGAGTTGCCCGTTTGGAATAGCCTGTCCATCCGTCACACAGATGCGTAACAGCAGGTACGCTCATGCCACTTACTGCCTGCATCCATCAGTTGTGACCTTTCCATTGGCCTTTCTGTAGACGGTCATCAGGATAGTACCTTGTTTCATCACTATCTGACGATGCATTAGTTGAACTAGACTGTTCCAAACTAGGACAACCACTGCAATGCTTAATTACGGTTAATGCATACATGGGCAATTTTCTTCGTGTTAACAAACCTCAGAGAAATGCTTTTTAAAAGCATATTTGGATTGAATCACGCTTCCTAGATCAGAGATTTGGGGGAGCCTAGGGTCACTACAGAAGATAGCCACAAACTAGTTTCAATAACCCATCTACTTAAGACTCTCTGGAATGTTTATCAAAATATATTATAGAATGTGAGTCTAAAGTTTCAAATCTGGAATTTGGGTTCAATTTCTAGACATTCTAAAGCCTTTGTCTGCTTGCTTAAGTCCATCGTCGAGCCTCTTAGAATTTCATCAAGTAAACGCAGGTTTTGTCTGACCTTCCTCCTTTGTGTGTGTTGGTACTTCAGATGTATCGTGTGTTGCTTGAACTGGTTCTCTACCGTGTTCTATCCTAGTCTCGAGCTGACGATGTGCTCAAGGATGTACCAAAATCCATGTAATGGAACTATTTAGATATTTCTAATATGTCAATAAAAGATATATTACAATCCTTCAATAGTAAGTATTTCCCATTTTTCTTAGTGAAATCTCAATTATACATATTACCTTTTCCTTAAGATGGGTTTGGCATATGCCTGCCTGGTAACATCGACCTGAGCAAACACCTACTGTTTTATGTACACGTGATTTAGAAAATGAATTTTTAACTACACAGGTATTACAGTTTCTTTTCTGGTTTAAAAAAAAAAGCTAAGAATGAGAAGGTGCATTGCCGCAATGGGGGTGAATTCTTTTCCTCTGGCCCTTCTGCTCAGTTCCCCCCAGGGCTGCACCTGCCATCTGCTACTGGTAAGGTCCCTGGATATCCCTCCTTGGGCCCTATTTCTAATGTCGATGAATGTTAATATAAGCTGATTTCTCTTAGCTCTTACTCCAGGGCAGGCTGGTAAGTATCAAATAAACCAGGTGGATGGTCTCTCTTCTCTCTTAAACTCTAGAATTCTGTGATTCAGACTTCATCCAGACTTCCTGATTCCCTGGAAAGTTCCAAACCTTACCCCTAGGTTCCTTCCTAGACGGTTGAAATAAATTATATTGTTTTGTGCCCGTCTCAGCCTGTTGATAACCAATGTTATGGCTGGACCAGCCCTTGTGCTTCTTATTGTGGTTGCAAGAAGCCCTCAGCAATAATCATCAGGAAACTTTGAAAAAAAAAGGTTTGTTGCTTACAGGTCCTGAAAATTACGTGGCACACCTGGGGTCACACAGTGAGGCTGTGGGTAGACAGAGGGCCCAGGCCTGGGGTTCTGCTTTTATTGGGGTCCAAGCTGAGGACCTAGGGTTTCATGGGCTCACTCTTTATGAGTGAATTTAAAACATAAGAGAAGGAATTTAAAGTGTGAGAAGAGAAAAAACAAGGGGCCCAAATGCTCAGTCACTGAAATCAACCAAGATCTCTAAAACAAAGCTGGGGAGTGGGTGGGGGCATGACCTGGCTCTTTATTTAGTCCTTTGTGGCTGGCAATGTGTATTTATCGAGATAGGCATCTCTGAGGTGGAGGCCCCCTTTGAAGTGGATGCCTCAGACATCAAAATTAAGTCAGGCACTTGCATGGCAAAAAGAAAAGCCAGCTCTCAGGCTTACACTACAGTTAGCAAGGGGGAGAAAAGGGAAGCAACCTAAGTGTCCATCAACAGACGAATGGATAAAGAAGATGTGGTATTTATACACATACAATAGAATATCACTCAGCCATAAAAATAAATGAAATAGTGCCATTTGCAGAGACCTGGATGGACCTAGAGACTGTCATACAGGGTGAAGTAAGTCAGAAAGAGAAAAACAAATATCGTATAATATCGCTTATATTTGGAATCTAGAAAAATGGTACAGATGAACTTATTTGCAAAAGTGAAATAGAGACACAGATGTAGAGAACAAACTTATGCCTACCAAGGGGGGAAGCGGGGGTGGGATGAATTGGGAGATTGGGATCGACATATATACACTACTCTGTATAAAATAGATAACTAATGAGAACCTACTGTATAGCACAGGGAACTCTACTCAATACTCTGGTGACCTAAATGGGAAGGAAATCCAAAAAACAGGGGATATATGTATATGTATAGCTGATTCACTTTGCTGTACAACAGAAACTAACACAACATTGTACACAACTATACTCCATTAAAAATTTTTTAAAAAGCGGGGGAGGGGAAAGGACTAGTTTGAGCATGTCTTTTCCTCACTTCTTTCTGCAGGAAAGGGAGGTCAATGTTGTTTCCAGCTCCTCTGAGGAGAGATTAGGAGGGACCCCCTGGGAGGAGAAGAAAGTGCTGGGGGAGGTGGAGGTGTGATGAGGGACAAGGCCCCCCCCCCCCCAGTGAGGGAGTACATTCCCAAGATTATAGGAGGCTCAGAAGTTGGGGTCCCTTGTGTGGAACTTGCTCCTTTCCAGAGCAAAACCTTAGAGGGGAGTGGCTAGATGTGTGTTGACTTAAAAAAATGTACAACGTGAGAGTTGCGAGTTAAGTTTTATTTGGGGCAAAATGAGGACTGCAGCCTGGGAGACAGCATTTCACATAGCTCTGAGAAACTGCTCCAAAGAGGCAGGGGGGAAGGTCAGTATATATGTGATTTTGGTGAAGGGGGTGTACATACAATGAAGCACATATATATATATTTTTTAATATACTTGGCAGTTTGCACTGTTTTTTTAAAAATAAATTTGTTTGTTTTTGGCTGAGTTGGGTCTTTGTTGAGCACAGGCTTTCTCTAGTTGTGGTGAGCGGGGGCTACTCTTCGTTGCGGTGCACGGGCTTCTCATTGCGGTGGCTTCTCTTGTTGCAGAGCATGGGGTCTAGGCGTGTGGGCTTCAGTAGTTGTGGCACACAGGCTCAGTTGTTGTGGCTCGTGGGCTCTACAGCACAGGCTCAGTAGCTGTGGTGCACGGGCTTAGTTGCTCCGCGGCATGAGGGATCTTCCCAGACCAGGGCTCGAACCCGTGTCCCCTGCATTGGCAGGCAGATTCTTAACCATTGCACCACCAGGGAAGCCCAAGCACATATTTTTTGCAGAAGGTTCTGCTAGTCTCCTGAGGGTTACTGCTAGTCACGAGGAGCAGACGTCACCATGAAGGAATTTAGAGCTTTTCTAGATATGAGGAGATGCAAGAATTGGGCTCATAAAATCGGCTCCTGAAAATATCTCACTATCTGAAGACCTGTTCTCCCAGTTTTTCCCAGAGCACAGAGGGCCTCATTCCTGATCTTCACCCTGAATCCCTTTCAGGGGGTGTTGAAAGTCAGCAGCTGCAGCGGCACCTGCTTTAATCCTTGTAGAGGTAGATGTTAAGTGCCCATGACAAGTGCCAATTTGTAGCTGACATGTGCATCTTGGGAGAATGGGCCTGGGTCAAGCGGGGCAGGAGGGCAGCTGATGCACTTGCCTTGAAGAAACACTGGAGCTTGGACAGTGAACACATCGGCACAAGGACCCCAGGGCTCCCTGAACCTGAAGGCTATGCACTGCTTAAGACATCTACAGAACACAGTGGAGAGAGCTCCACCATGGCTGAGATGGATTTTCTTATCAGTGTTGGGAAGGAGGGGTTGGGAAATACAGTCAATTTTAACTTGATTTAGCAAAGTAAAGAAATGTGACATTTCTCACATCCAAAGGTTAATGAGGTGAAATTCACAGCAGTCCCTGTCCTGTTGTTAGGGGAACCACTGATGGAAAAACGCCAGGCCCTGGCCAAACAGGATAGTAACTACTTGCATGAGTTATCTTACCACAGGAGGTCCTGGTAAGGAACGTGGAACTAACAAGCTACCACCAACTGGAAGAATTCAGGAAAGGTCAAAAGAGACACCAGTCCATATATCCTACCAACCTCCCAGGCTCCTCCTCGCTGGAATCCATCCTGGCTGAGCGATGCATGTGCCACCAGGAAGGACCCTGAGTCAGAATGATTGGCCAGAGACAACCTGGAAACTAATCCCATCACCATAAAACCCGAGACTGCAAACCACATGGCAGAGCAGTCCCCCTGGGTTCGCTTACCCTGCTGCCCTCCGCCCGGGCTTCCCTTCCCAGTAGTGTCCTGCTTTGTCAGCACGTGTGTCTCCTCAGACAATTCATTTCCGAGTGTTAGACAAGAGTCCATTCTTGGGCCGTTGAAGGGGTTCCCCTTCCTGCAACACTACGGTCCAAGTTACAAAATGGCACGCATGCAGTAGGAAGGAAGAAAACTTGCTCACACTTGGAATCTATCTGTGGCAAGACATCAAGAATAAGAAGCAGATCTCAGAAAAAGAAAGGAGGTAAGTATTTTAGAACTGTAGCATTATCTAATAAGTCAACACAGAAATAAGTGTCTGGTAATTCTCACCAGGACACCTTAGCTGAAGGTGATGTTGTGATCCAATTCCAGTAGACTGACTGCGAAAGCACAGAGTTAAAAATCTAGAAATTTTCATCGGAGAAAAGGGTAATCATTACGCATGAGAATTGGGGTCGGGGGAGAGGAAGAGAAGAGAAAGAAGTGAAAGGCTAGAAGAGGTCAAGGTTGATGAAATAAAAATTCACATTTTAAGGCAAGACAAGAAAAATGGAAACATCAAACCTTTTTCTCTGTCCTTTGACCTCCTTCTCCAGCCCCCACTCTGGTGTGCACTGTGCAACTGCATTATATGTTAACCAGACCTCCCGAATGGCAGGAACCTTGGGAGATACTGGGCCTCACCTAATGGAAGTGCTTAGCTTAAATCCCTATGACCTATGAATGTCGCTAGTCATATTACTTGCATTCTGCCTGTTTCACAAGATTATCGTTTATTGCATTACCAAATGTGTGACGGAGCCACAGATAAAATTAATGCTGATTGGGCAGTTTGCAATGATTGATCAAAATATATAGTCCTATAAGATCAACGATTGTAATAGTGTAACTCTAGATATGGGAAGAAGCAATAAGAGGGAACCATTTCCTGGACCATAACCGTAAGACAGGTGATCCAGAGGCTTTTGGCTATTGTTAACAGAGCATAGTCCAGTAATAGCATGTAACGTGACCTATCAACAAAATCCTCACTTGACCTGGGAATGAGCATTCCTAGTGCCATGAGACAAATTGGTCACAAAATGCTCCCCAAACGTTGGTTGAAATTAAGAGTAAAACGGGCCTTCCCTGGTGGCGCAGTGGTTGAGAGTCCGCCTGCCGATGCAGGGGACACGGGTTCGTGTCCCTGTCCGGGAAGATCCCACGTGCCACAGAGCGGCTGGGCCCGTGAGCCATGGCCACTGAGCCTGCGCATCCGGAGCCTGTGCTCCACAACGGGAGAGGCCACAGCAGTGAGAGGCCCGCATACCGCAAAAAAAAAAAAAAAAAAAAAAGAGTAAAAGGGAAGGGACTGTCAAATAAAGACTGTTGCCCACCATCTCTAGTTCTGCAAGAATCAAGTCATTCACCACTGCAGTTGCTGACCTACGACACACCCTGAAAGGAATTCAGGGCGAAGATCAGGATGAGGCACTCTGTGCTCTGGGACAACTGACAGAACCGGCCCTCAGATAGTATCTTTAGCAGAAATTTTTTATGAACCTGGATTCTTGGATCTTCCCATACTTAGAAAAGCACTAAAACCATTAACCAAGATGTCTGCTACTGTGACTCGCAGCAACCTTCTACTGAGAAAGATGTGTGCCTGACTGCAGGTACCCCCTTTGCCAAAATCACATTTTGGCTAGCTTCCTCCTTTACCTCTTTGGAACAGTTCTCAGAACTCTTGGAGAGACTGTCTCCTGGGTTATAATACTCAGATTGGCTCGAATAAAATTTCCCATTTTTTTCTTAGATTGACTATTGATTCGATTTTTCATGGACAAGGTCTTGCCAGTGTGAACCAGTCCAAATAGCCAGATGAAAGAAGCCCACCTGGCTGTCCCTTCTGGAGTCCTCTGCCTCCTCTGGGATGATGGACCCAGAATCACAGACACTCCTGACCTAGGGCAAAAATGATTTCTCATGGGGTGAGAGGTAAGGGTCTAAATACATTTTTAAATTATCCCATTACAATTTAATCAGTACTTAATCCTTTCTTTGCTTCAGTTGGATATTGTTGCCTACCCAGTTTGATCCTCCCTTCTCCTTCCCAGTAGATCCTGATTTTGTGTATGTAGTCAGTCACCCTGTATCCTTGCAGCCCTTTTGACTTCATCCCGAGCTCCAAGGGAAGCCCTGATTGGTCTGAGTTAATTATGACGATCCCCATTCTCCTTATCAGTGATTGGCTAAAGGATCCAGCCTAAGCCAATCAGTACATGACTTTCCCCTTGTCAGTGGCTTAGATCCAGATATGGGCACATGACCTAAGTTGGCCCAATTGTACTGAAGGAAAGGACATACAGGTCATGAGTGAAGGAAATATTTCTCTTCCTTCTGATAGACATGACTAAATAAACATGTTGCTCAAGCTTGTTTGTTTGGTTTGACAACCTTTTTATGACAATAAAATAATAGAGCCTAAGAATAAAGCCAACATGCAGAGGAGGGAGTAGCCAAGAGAAAAGCAGGGAAATGGACTGGAGCCCTTATCACACTATGCCTGAAGCTGAATTCACCTCTGAACTTTCTGCGATATTCAATGGTATATTTTTTGATATATATGATATGAGTAGTATATTTTAGAATTCTATAGTCTATTTAATATAGGTTATATATCATTTAATCTAGTTGGAGTTTAAAAAATTTACTTGAAGCTAAAAGTATCTTGATATCATTCACTGATTTAAAATATCCTTGTAACATGTTAAATTCTTGCTTTTAAAATTCTTGAGTCTGTTTCTAAACTCCCTCATTTCATCCCATCCCACTTCATTCCACCCCATTCTGTTCCATTGTATTACACTCCATTGGTGTATTTGTCTTTCTGTTCCATATCAGAGCATCTATTTTAATTACTGTAGGTTTTTAACTCACTTTCACAAATGGTGAGTCACATTCATTCTCAATTCTCATTGGACAAATTATTTCATAAAATCATTTTATTAAATGTTAAAAATGTTCTGAGATTATGACTGGGATTCTTTGACATTTAGTTATTTCAGTGCAAATTAACATTTTAAAAGATTAAGTCTCCCAATGCAGAAACATGAATTGTTACTCTAAAAATTCATATCTTCATCTTTTTTATCCTTCATTTATAAAACTTAAAGTGTTTAGTATTCCTACAATGAGGTACCACCTCACACCGGTCAGAATGGCCATCATTAAAAAGTCTACAAATAACAAATTCTGGAGAAGGTGTGGATAAAAGGTAACCCTCCTACACTGCTGGTGGGAATGTAAGTTGGTACAGCCACTACGGAAAACAGTATGGAGGTTCCTCAGAAAACTAAAAATAGAATTACCACATGATCCAGCAATGCCACTCCTGGGTATATACCCAGACAAAACTATAATTCAAAACGATACATGCACCCCTACATTCACAGCAGCACTATTCACAACAGCCAAAATATGGAAACAACCTAAATGTCCCTCAACAGATGAAGCGATAAAGAATATGTGGTATGTATATACAATGGAATACTACTCAGCCATAAAAAAGAATGAAATAATGCCATTTGCAGCAACATGGATGTAACTAGAGATTAGCATACTAAGTGAAGAAAGTCAGAAAGACAAATATCATGATATCACTTAGATGTGCAATCTATAATATAGCACAAATGAACCTGTCTATAAAACAGAAACAGACTCACAGACATAGAGATCAGAATTTTTTTTAACATTTTTATTGGAGTATAATTGCTTTACAATGGTGTGTTAGATTCCGCTTTATAGCAAAGTGAATCAGCTATACATATACATATATCCCAATATCTCTCCCCTCTTGCATCTCCCTCCCACCCTCCCTATCCTACACCTCTAGGTGGACACAAGCATCGAGCTGATCTCCCTGAGCCATGAGGCTGCTTCCCACTAGCCATCTATTTTACATTTGGTAGTATATATATGTCCATGCCACTCTCTCATTTTGTCGCAGCTTACCCTTCCCACTCCCCGTGTCCTCAAGTTCATTCTCTACATCTGTGTCTTTATTCCTGTGCTGCCCCTAGGTACTTCAGAACCAGTTTTTTTGTTTTTTTAGATTCCATATGTATGTGTTAGCATACGGTATTTGTTTTTCTCTTTCTCACTTACTTCACTCTGTATGACAGACTCTAGGTCCATCCATCTCACTACAAATAACTCAATCTCATTTCTTTTTATGGCTGAGTAATATTCCATTGTATATATGTGCCACATCTTCTTTATCCATTCATCTGTCGATGGACACTTAGGTTGCTTCCATGTCCTGGCTATTATAAATAGAGCTGCAATGAACATTTTAGTACATGACTCTTTTTGAATTATGGTTTTCTCAGGGTATATGCCCAGTAGTGGGATTGCTGTGTCATATGGTAGTTCTATTTTTAGTTTTTTAAGGAACCTTCATACTGTTCTCCATAGTGGCTGTATCAATTTACATTCCCACCAACAGTGCAAGAAGATTCCCTTTTCTCCACTCCCTCTCCAGCATTTATTGTTTGTAGATTTTTTGATGATGGCCATTCTGACTGGTGTGAGGTGACACCTCATTGTAGATTTGATTTGCATTTCTCTAATGATTAGTGATGTTGAGCATTCTTTCATGTGTTTGTTGGCAATCTGTGTATCTTCTTTGGAGAAATGTCTATTTAGGTCTTCTGCCCATATTTGGATTGGGTTTTTTCTTGTATATTTTGGAGATTAATCCTTTGTCAGATGCTTCATTTGCAAATATTTTCTCCCATTTGGAGGGTTGTCTTTTCATCATGCTTATGATTTCCTTTGCTGTGCAAAAGCTTTTTAAGTGACAGGACACTTTGGTCTTATCCACGTGGAGACCTATATAGGCAGTAAAACTCTTTGCTAAAATCAAGATACACCTCACCTAATGATGTTCTGAAAAAAATTCTTTACTGAGTAGCGAGACTACAATCTTTTTTTCTTTGTCTTTACCTGATCATAGTGAATATAAAACGCTATAGTAATGATTATACAAAATATCTTCTTAGGTAAATGGTAATAGATAAGACAGTAAATTAATTTATCTGCTTTCAGCGCTTTTGAGAAGTCAAAGGGAAAAAAAAAAGATTGTTTTGTCCCAGAAGAACCTTCAACTTATACAGACAACCAAGAGATACCTGAAATCCCTGAGTGAGAGACCTGTATTCGTATCTTCAGGAAGCTTCAGGAAGCTTTGTGTGTGAGCACGCCTGCCGGTTTTCCCCAGAACAGATGTAATTGTGGGGTTTCACTTACTCTCACCCATCAACCCCCCCTGCCCCGTGGCATACTTTTTCACCTTGGGAAGGGGATGGGAATGAGAAAGGGGTTGTTAATTGGGTCCCCAGAGTTTGCATATCTTTCCTCTAGCCTTCCTTGCTATTGTGGATAGTAGGTTTGGGCACACCCAGTTCTAGACCAGGAGACTGATTCTCCAGAGAAGCGTGAGACAAGTTACAGAGCCAGTCAGAAGCAGAGCCTGTACCTTGTAAAACCCCATGGGCTTCGTGCTGCTGCAGCCAGAGAGGATGGACTGCGTGGACCTGGGCCAATTCCGGGTAATCCTCAAGCCTGCGGGTCCCAGAAGATGCAGAAAACGTCTGTCGGGGATGTTGGCAGAGGGCCCTTCCGGGGAGGTGCGCGCTGGGGATGGGCGTCCCGCCTCACCTTCGCCGAGACGCCCCAGCAGAACAGCGCGGGGCGGGGGAAGGGGCGTGTCCCCTTTGCCAGCCCAGCCAGCGCGCAGGCGCAACGGGCAGGAGGGGCGGGGGGAGGCCGCGGCGCTCTCTGGCCTCGGTCCCGGGACCACCCCCGAGCGCGCGGCTGCGCGCTGAGCTTCCCGCCCTCCCGGAAGCGCAGCGCCCCGCAAGCGCCACGTCTGTCCCTGCACCTTATCCCTGGTCCCCCAGCCACCGTCCCATCCGCGAGGAGCACACGCCCGAGCCGCCGCCCACGGGACTGGACCGGGAGCATCATGGGCAGCGTGGCCTCGCGCTCCGCCTGCGCGCTGCCCCTTCTGCTGCTGCTGCTGCTGCTGCAGGCGGAGCGGCCGCGGGGCGCGGAGCTCACCTTCGAGCTACCTGACAACGCCAAGCAGTGCTTCCACGAGGACGTGGAGCAGGGCGTGAAGTTCTCCCTGGATTACCAGGTGAGGCCCTGGCGCCCGGCAGCGCCTCCTCTCCCCCTTCCAGGTCTCCATTGGTCACTGGTGCGCCCCAGGCTGGAGTGGCTGGAATTAGCCAAAGAGGCTGAATGGGGCGGGAATGACCAGAGACCAGCTGACTTCCCCGCGAGGAAGTCAGAGCCCACTCGAGACAGGCCCGACTACCCAGGGCGGGAGGTAGCGCCGAAGGTGCGCTACCTGGATGCGGATGCCCGGGGGCGGGTCCTGCATCCTGGGGAGTTGTCCTCAATGACCTGCAGGCCCCTTGATTCTAAGGAATGCCATGTCTGATTAGCTGGACACAAGCTCTCTGTCCCAAGTTTTTTGGACCAGTTTGTCCCCGCCTGTACTGAAAAATGGCAGCGAGAGGAAATGGGTCCTTGGCATTATTTTTCCCTCTCTCCAGTGTTTGAAGTCAAGTTGGGGTGAGCGCGGCAAGTGATGAGAAATGGCGCTTTGGAAAGGAGGTGTCAGCGCAGGCTTTGAGCCCTGGCAGTGTTTCCAAGGAGTGGTGTTGTGGCTGCTGCCATATGGCTCAGAAAAGCTCCTAGCTCCTGCAGTCCTGGCTCCTTTGAGAGATTTCATGGCTCACGGTTCAGGGGAGCAGGTCTTGAGTGAGAGATCTGCCCCTAAGGTTGAGTGAGCAGATCTAAGAGTAGGGAGCTGAGTGGGAATTATACCCAGACCCGCGTCTGCTTGTGGACACATACTGACAGGCGTTACAGAGATGAGTTGGCACGGGAAGCAGGAGTAGGGGCAGGCCATGTGGTGGGCCCTCTCTGACCAAAGCCACTAAAAGAGGCGTGTGCTTGGGGACAGCACAATGTGTGATGACCTCCGAGTCACTGGTGTTGCCACTTTCACATGTCCGTGGACAGTGTGGAAATTGCAGCTGGGTTAACAGGGGTAACCTAGATACAGTCACCAAAACATGATCGTTGTGAGGATGGAGGGGGCTGAGAGGTCATCTGGTCCCTGCCAGGTCAGGAACCCCTGTTAGAGCAGGTTCAGCATAAGTTTACACACCTCCAGCATTAGGAAGCTCACTAATCACAAAGCAACTTCTTCCATCTGAACAAAAGGAAATTTTAATATTTGGAAGCAGATGGAGGCCACTGACTGTGTTCTTTGATGGACCTTAGTTATAGTCATTGACCACCTCTGTGATTTTTGCCCTTTGCAGGTCTTATCTTTCCTGTGTTGAGAGTTTGAACTAATGATTCCCGAGGGCTCTCCCACCTCTGGTAATCACTGATTCTGTGAAGGCTTCAGTCTATGTTTGCGTTCCCCTTGCATTCCATCAGCAATAATATTAACGTTTACCAGACACGTTCAGCAGTTTACTTAACCTCGGAGCCTCAGTTACCTCTTCTGTAAAATGGGGAGGATTAGGCTCTTGGCACTCTTGCAGAGCAAAACTTTTGGAATCAGACAGACATGGTTTCAAGTCTTAGCTCTGTCACTTTCAAGCGGCATGACCATGGCCAGTTAACTTCAACTCTCTCAGTTTCAGTGTCATCCTCTGTAAATTGGGGAGTGTCAGCCTTTAGAAGACTGCGAAGATTAAATGAAAAAAATGTTTGTGACATGTAATCACTGCCTGGTCGGCCTTTGGTAAGTGGTGTTTGCCTCTCTGGTAACAGCAGACTGTGGGTGTCTTTTGTGGTTGTCAGGTCATCACTGGAGGCCACTACGACGTCGACTGCTATGTGGAGGACCCCCTGGGGAACACCATCTACAGGGAAACCAAGAAGCAGTATGACAGCTTCACACACCAGGCTGAGGTCAAGGGCGTTTATCAGTTTTGCTTCAGTAATGAGTTTTCCACCTTCTCTCACAAGACCGTCTACTTTGACTTTCAAGTGGGCGACGAGCCCCCCATTCTCCCAGACATGGGCAACAGAGTCACGGCTCTCACCCAGGTGAGTGGACGCTAACAGGCTGAGATGAACCCCCTCCCCCACAGCCTGCTCCTCCTTGTCTGTGCCCGTGTTGCCTGATGAACAGTCACCAGCTATCCAGCTCCAGTCTGAAGTCTCAGTATTGACTCTGCCCCTCTGTTCACATCCAGTCCTACAAGACCCTATGTTCTCCTTTTGGTCTTCCTCTCCATTCTTTAACTGGATCCCTGCCATGCTTTCCTCTGGTGTTCCTGCGTTCCCATTTAAGTCTTTGACACAGCACCACTTTCAAAGTACACATAGCATATGCCTCTCTGCTGATACGATGTATCTGCATGAGAAAGACCGGTCCTCCTTTGTGTGGTATATATTAGTCAGCGTAACAACTGCTGGCTGCTATAACAAATAAACCCCAAATATCAACGGCTTAGCACAATGAAAGTTTTTTTTTTTTCCTCACTCAAATAATAATCTAGAGAGTGGGGATAGGGGTGGAGGACTTTCCTCCATGGAGTGACTTAGGAAGCCAGGCTCCTTCTTTCTTGTCATATTTCTGATGTCCCTTAGGGCTTCAGAGTCCTCTGTTTCTAGCCACCAAAAGAAGGAGAGAATGATAAAGTCCCATCTGCTTCTTAAAAGCCCTGGCCCAGAAGTGATGCCATCACACCCACTCATATCTCATTGTTGAGGAATAGTCCTGTGGATAGACTGGATGAAACGAAGGCGGCAATCAGTTCAGTTGGGCAGTCAACTCCTAGCAACAAACTTCACAATCTGGAAGAGAAACGGTGACACTTTGGAGGACGGATAGTCATCTCTGTCACCCATGGCTGTCACAGTTAACTATAATCCGACCCCAGCCTCCTCCCTCAGTCTTCCCTCCTGCTATTTAAGCTTTTCCCTCCCTCCCATATGCAGGCTCTGAGGCTAGGACTCTGTATTACCCCTGAATCCCCAGCGCCCCAGTGCCTGGGGTGTGGCACAGACTAAGAGCTCACCAAATAGTTATCAAATGACTGAGTGGCAGGACCCAGGGAAACCTGCGAGACAGGAATGACCTTCTGTGGCTGCACCTGTTCCACACCCAAAGCCAGAGCATCTGAGTCTCCAGCAATGCCAGATTACCTTCTGGGCTGCCCTCCAAGGTGACCACAGGCTCCATTCCTCTGTGGCTTTGACCATGGGCTCATGCTCTGAGCAGTTGGAGGTTAGCACTGCACTGTCCGGTCAGTGACAGCTATCTACATATGGCTGTTGACATTTAATTAAAATTAAATTAAAAATTCCCTTCCTTGTTTGCTCTGTACCAACATTTCTAGTGTTCAGTAGTCACAGGTGGCTGGTGCCCACGCATGGAGAGTTCCACTGGACAGCAGTGCGTTTGAACTTAGCGGCATGACTGCTGATAGAAGTTCCAGCCCAGGGTGTGTCTTCTGTGTAGGATCTTTCATAACCTATCCTCTCAGGAGGTCTGTTGGTCGTTGATGAAATAGCTTCTGTTTTGAAGATTTTATGAGTCTCCAGAAGCTGAGCTGAAGGATTTCTCTCTCTAAGCAGTGGAAAAGAAACCAGTAGAGAAAAGGCTTTGTGGATTAACGCACTAGAGACGTTCTTTCCTGGAGCCTTAGAATTAGAGTTTGGTTTTGTTGCAGGAAGGAGTGATTGCACTTCCCCTCTTCTACATCTGGGAACCTCATCCTTCCTTCTGCCCAGCCACAAAAGAGCTGTTTCCTTCTCCTTCTGTACCTCTGACCCCCCTGCCTGGTCTGTGCCTGTCTCAGACAGCGCCCCCTCGCCTGTGGTGGGCCCGTGCTCAGTCTGCACACTGTACTGGGTGGTGGGAGTATGAGGTCAGAGGGCGCTGTCCCAGCTGTCAGGAGCCCCGTGTGGAATGCGACCCTGTAAACCGTGGAGCTCCAGGATGCTCTGATCAGAGCTGAGATTTAAGGGTGAGGGTTGTCAGGGGATGGACCCATTGACTCTTCCAGGAGGGTCAGGGAAGTCTTCACAGGGAGAGTTTTAGCTTAAAGCGACACTCTGGGTGCTTGCCTGGGAGTGTGTCTGGCACGGGAGGAGGAGAGGCCTCCTGGGTGGGGAGAACAGCAGGTGCAGGTGTTCAGGGCATCACTTTACTTTCCTCACCGGCCCTGATCTTATTTTGCTTGGCATGGATCCCCTTTCTACCTGCAGCTGTCTTCTCTCTTCCCCTGAGGCTTCATCCAGCTCAGTGCTGGGCCAGAGGCTGTGTGTTCTGGCACCAGTAGCAGCCGGAGGGTGAAAGAATAGGATCCAGAGTGACCGCGTCCTGGGCCAGGGCTCCAGGCCGGAGGGACTTGTCTTCGGCCTGAGTTCCAGCATGACCAGGCTCCTGGCAGAGGACATGGGCTAGGAATGCTGCTGAGGGAGGCCAACCTTGAGGTGCCCTGGGCGTCCTGAGAGTCTGGGCAGATCCTAGCGGAGGCTGAAGGTTCCTGACAGAGGTCCAAGGTCCGGGGCTGCCTCAGTGGTGGTCGAGGGAAGATGAAAGGTTTTCCTAACTCTACTCTGAGGCCAGCTCCTGCGACGCTGCCTTTGAGCTCTTGAAGAATTTAAAGAACCAAGTGTGGACTTCCCTGGCAGTCCAGTGGTTAAGACTCTGCGCTTCCATTGCAGGGGGTGCGAGTTCGATCCCTGGTTGGGGGAACTAAGATCCCATGTGCTGCGCGGCCAAAAACATAAAATAAAATAAAAAAGAGCCAAGTGCTTCTATCCGTGGTGGTCCTGATGAGGTGAGGCTGCAGGAATTTGCTGCTGGTTACAGAGTGAAGACCTGGGCATCAGCAGGTGGTAGAGACGGGATGGGATGTGGGCATGGGATGGAGGAAAGGGATGGTCCTGGGAGGGAGACAGGTCAGGGTGTCTCCAGAGACTACCTGTCATGATGGAGTGGTGCCCACGATCCCCGTGAGGTGCCCGGACACTTTGAACCAGCCAGGGCTGGAGGTCTCAGCGGGGTGAAGTTCGCACTGCAGGAGAGCTGGGGACCCATGGCCCTGGGAGAACAGGGCTCTTTGCAACAGAAGGGCCTCTGCTGGCTTCCTGCTGGGTAGGAAGCAGGCTGGCTGGGTTGCCTAACTGAAATTTTGTGGGAACAAGCTGAAGTGGTATCTTAGACTAACGCCAACAGCAGATCCCAGTGGACAGGGAAGTAGCATGTTTTTACGGTAAGGGGATGCTTCCAGGTGTCTGTGAATCTTGGTGATGTGTGGCCCTGGGGTCTCCTGTGAGGCCCGTGCCAGGTTCTAAAGGTGTCTCCTGGTTTTAGACGCCAGGAAAGCCGTAGAGTACCACCTCCTGCTCTGTTACCTCCTGAAAACTGGCTTCCTTCCCTGTCACTGATCAGATCTGAGGTGGTTCCTGTAAAGACCTCAGGCCCTCTTCATAGAAGTGCAGTGCTGCTCTCTGGCTGATGACATCTGATCCACGTCTTTGAAGTGATGCCTTACGTGGCATATCTGATGTGTCCTCTGCCCGGGGTGTCGGCACCCGTGGTTTCTGTGTCCTCCTCCGTTTCTCTCCCCCCCACCCCCACCCCCACTCCTTCTCCAGTGATTCTGGACCCTGGGAGGAGGCTGGAGGTACCAGCCTATACTGCTGAACGCCTGGGCTAGGGCTCAGGGGTCCCAGGAGCCCCCAGTTCAAGTGAGTGTAATGTACATTTTGAGTTTCTGAATGAGCTTGTGATGGAAATAAACACGGAGGGTGGAATTCTAGCCTGGAAAACCAGTGAGCCCTTCCCTAGTGTTTAAAAACAAAGCCTCTGTGTATTTATACATTCTAAACATGTGTGTATGTATGTCTGTGTGTACACATGCATATGCATGCATATACACACGGGCATGCGTGTGCGTGTATACACATGTATATGTGTATCTCTGTTCATCCCACTAATTTCAAGAACGATCTTCTCTACTTTGTTACCGAGTCCCCTAAATCGCTCCCAGATCCACTCTTCTCACCCCACTTGGTGACCTTCTTAATTGAGGGCCTCGTCTTTTCTTCCCAGCAGAATTGCAGCCACCAAAGTGGTTTCCCCACCACCAGTCCGCCTCTGCATCATGGCTGGCAGGGACGTTCTCTTAAAGTGGGATCCTTGCCTTGCCAATCTTCTGCTCACAGAGCTTCGTGTTAAAGTCTTGACTCTCAAGGCCTTTACCGTGAGCTTCCACCTACCCATGACTTCCTTCCCACATATCCCCGATGGGCTGCACATACTGGGCTCTGCATGTGCTCTTTGCCATGCTTTTCTTTCCTTTTTTTAAAAAATAAATTTATTTTATTTATTTATTTTTGGCTGCGTTGGGTCTTCGTTGCTGTGCGCAGGCTTTCTCTAGCTGCGGCGAGCGGGGGCTACTCTTCCTTGTGGTGCGCGAGCTTCTCACTGCGGTGGCTTCTCTTGTTGCGGAGCACAGGCTCTAGGCACACGGGCTTCAGTAGTTGTGGCACGCAGGCTCAGTAGTTGTGGCTCACGGGCTGTAGAGCGCAGGCTCAGTAGTTGTGGTGCACGGGCCTAGTTGCTCCGCAGCATGTGGGATCTTCCCCGACCAGGGCTCGAACCCGTGTCCGCTGCCTTGGCAGGCAGATACTTAACCATTGTGCCACCAGGGAAGCCCTGCCATGCTTTTCCTGCGTGGAATGCCTTCCCCTCATCCTCTGCCTGGTGACATGCTGCCCATCTGTCAAGGTTCAGGTTATCTCTTCCCTGTGTCAGGTACGCCTCCATCTCTGGCAGGATTAGCAGCTTTCTCTGAGGTGTTCCTATAGCTCCTCTCACCCCTCTGTTGTTAGCTCTTTTGGCATTGCAGGAAGCTGATAACATTCTCTAAATTATGACCTTCTTGGGACCCAGGACTGTGTCTGACTCATTTCATCTCTCAGTTCCTAGGGCCCCGCACAATGTCTGGAAGGCGAGTAGGCACTTAATAAATAAACATTTGAAAGAACGAATTAGTGTAGTTTGGGCTATCAGAGAAAACCGAGTATGATTTGGAATTCCTGTAGTGTCATTTTGAGAGGTGTCTCTCCTGAGTTTCCCAGCCCTACCTTCAATAACCGCGGTCTTCCGAAGATCACCAGGGTGCTATAAATATAGAACTAATGGCCTTAGCAAACCTTCCTGTGTCATGGTCACAGGGAGTGACTGGAAGGGCACAGTAGGGAAGCGTCTACAAATGCCATACCTTGGTTCCACTTGGACACAGGTTTGCGTAGGTAAAGCCTGACTCCACTCTGTGACCTCTTTCCTGGTTCCTTCACAGTTTAGTCCCCTTCCTTCCTCTGTGACAGTTGACATGCCTTCATCAACTCTGGAAGCATTACCAGGAGAGCGAGGAGGGGTGATGCCACCATCGTCTCCAGTGCAGAGGTCTGTACCCTGAGAGGTTGGCATCTGAAGTCAGTTGTCACTTAGGAGTCCCCTTTGGAATCAACTTCTTGATGTCAGGAACCCTTCTCAGGATCATTTGTCCATTTCTCAACATCACACATCTGTAGGTACAGACATACCTTGTTCTACTGCACTTCACAGGTGCTGTATTTTTTACAGTTGAAGGTTTTGGGCAACCCTGTGTTGTCAGATGACGGTTAGCATTTTTTTCAGCAATAAAGTATTTTCTAATTAAGGTATGTACATTGATTTTTTTTTAGACATAATGCTATTACAGTCTTAATGCACTACAGTATAGTGTAAACGTAACTTTTATATGCACTGGGAAACCAAAAAATCCCTGTGACTCACTTTATTGTGACATTTGCTTTATTGTGGTGGTCTGAAACCACACCAGCAGTATCTCCAAGGTATCCCTCTACACCCTACCTACCAAATGTGGGGAAGGTGAAGAAGCCCCATGCTAACTCCAGTCGCAAGAGAAGACCGTAATATAGCCCAAAAATAGGACACGCAGGTGTCACTGAGAAAGCAGGATCAAGGTTCCCCTTGGGGGAAAAAGTGAAGCACAAATGACCTTGTTCTTTACAGTGGATTCTGCCCCTTGACCTGATGCCTAGTCGAGGTCCACTAATTCCATCTCGTACACAGTGACCTTGTCAGTTTTCCCTCCACGTGACATTTCACCACCTCTTCCCTATAGATCAGAATGAGGGCGTCAGCCAACATGTGCAGAGGAAACCCACACCCCTAGGAGGTAGACCAGTTGTCAGACAGAAGATGCTGCCTTGTCAACACAGGGGCTAAAGGGGAGCTTTTCTCTCCTCACGTAGTCTAGTTTAGCTCCTTGAATGGCCCAGAATCAAGAATATCTATGAAGCAAGTAAGGGCAACATCTTTTTTTGGTCATAGCCTCCCCTTTGGCGTCCAGAAACTGTTCAATTTGTGAGAGAAATGAGGGTTTCACGGGGGTCCGTCAAGGTGGTGACACAATGGTTTGGTCCCTTCTAGCTTCTTACGTTGAGCTTTATAAGTAGTTCACCTTTGGAATTTGGGAAACAAACGTCTGTTGGATGCTTATGAACTTCCGTAGCACAAGAACTTATTGTTGGGATAGAATTTGCTGGGTTTTGGATAAAATGATTGCTTTAGAGGTTGCCTGTGAGTAAGAACACATGTTCTTTCACAGGCGTAATATCTTAGTTTTCTATTGCTGAGTCAATAATTACTACTAATGGCTGAAAACAACAGGCATTCATTATCTCACCGTTCTGTAGGCTCTAAGCATGGGCCAGCTCAGTTGGGTTCTCTGCTCAGGGTCTCAAGGCTGAAATCAGGTTGGTCTGGCCTCTTCTCTGGAGGCTCTGGGGAGGAGTCTGCTCTCACACTCATTCAGGTGGTTGGCAGAATTTAGTTCCTTGCAGCTGTAGGACTGAGGTTCCTGTTTCCTTGTTGGCTGTTGTGCTGTCCACTCCTAGAGGCCTTTTTCTGGTCCTTGCATGTGACCTCTATCTTGAGAGCCAGCAACGGTGCACTGAATTCCTTTGAATCCAGCCTCTCTGACTTCTCCTTCAGCCACCAGCTGGAGAAAGCTCCCTGCTCTGAAGGGCTCCTGTGATTCGGTCAGGCCCACTGGATGGTCCCCCTCTCTTAAGGTCAGCTGTGACATATAACATAATCACAGGAGTGGCAGCTCATCACATTCACAGCTCCCTGGGATTGGAGCAGGGGACCTTGGTAGTGGGGGTGGGATGTATTCAGAATCCGGCATGCTACACGTAATATTTTAGCAGGTAAAGGAAGTTGTGAAGTAGTGTGCGTTATGTGTGAGTATATGCATGTGTGTGTGCACATTCATGTGCACACATGTCTGTCTTTGCACATGTTTGTATGTGAGTGTGGTTCTATGTACATGAGAAATGTATGTCTTCATGTGTTTCTGTGTATACATAGAAGTGTAGGCTGCAAATTTAATAGAATGAACTCAGAGTCCAACACAATTGTGGTTTACTTCACACCCTGCCGTTCATTAGCTGTGTGACCTTGGGCAAGTCATGTAGCCTCTTTGAGCCTCAGTTTCCTCATCAGTATATGCAGTAAGCAATCAGTCAGTCCTCCTTAACATTGGGAGTAATGATCCCTGCCTGTCAGGGGTATGGTGAGTATTAAATAAGAACACAGGGCAGTATTTGAAAGCATAGGCTCAGGACTCAGACAGTTGAGTTTAAATCCTGACTCTGCCATCTACTAACTGTGTGACTCTGAACAAGTTACTTAACCTCTCTGAGCCTCAGTCAGGCTTATTATGAATACAGCTGTGTCACATCCTTAGCACAGACACACAGTTAGCATCCAGGAGAAATTACCGAGGATGTTGAAGATCACACTTGCTGTGTGTGTGCCGGGTCCTGTTCTTCTTTTCTGAGGGTTCACAGTGACTGCTCTTCTCTTCCTGCCTAGATGGAGTCCGCCTGTGTGACCATCCACGAGGCTCTGAAGACGGTGATTGACTCCCAGACGCATTACCGGCTCCGGGAGGCCCAGGACAGGGCCCGGGCCGAGGACCTGAACAGCCGGGTCTCTTACTGGTCTGTTGGTGAGACGATCGCGCTGTTCGTGGTCAGCTTCAGCCAGGTGCTGCTGCTGAAAAGCTTCTTCACAGAAAAACGACCCGTCAGCAGGATGGTCCACTCCTAGTTGGGGTGCTCTGCTCCCAGGCCCCTCCCACCCCAGGGCGGAGCAGCTCCCTTTGGTCACAGGCTTCTGGGGCTGGTGGGTGCGACCCAGGAGCTGCCTGGAGAAGAGCACGGGGTAACACGTTCTCACCTTGCCTTCTATTCAGATGCTTGGTCCTTGTACTCCAGCAGCCAAAGCTCATAGAGCCCAGAAAGCGGAAGGCATCCAGCTGCAGCATGTGTGTAACACTGAATGCAGAAAGGGTACAATCAGGCTAGGGATTGGCCAGTGTGGGAGGGCAGGCAGGCAGCCATCCAATGGCCTGGCTCGTAGGAGGAACCCCAAGGGCCCAGGCCTCCAGGGGGCAGCTCAGGGCTCTCTTTTTGCTCCACGACGCATGGCCCATTTGGCTTGTGTGTCCTATCCCGCGTGGAGGAGACAGGGCCCTGTCTGGCCTTTCCTCACGTGGAGCTCTCTGTACCTGTGGAAACCAGGCATTGAAGCGGCTTTGCAGAAGTCCCCATCCCAGGTGAGCCGTGGAATCAGCCCTGCGAGCAAGAACAAAATGGTAGCTGGGTGCCTTGGTTGGCTGTGTATCTCCTAGAAGGCAGGACTCTGGCTAATAAAAACTGTCTGTGAGCACCATGGAGACCTGTGCCATTATTTCTCTGCTCTAAAGGAGCTCACGGCTTAATGGGGAGCATTGGTGTGCGTATAATTAATTACAGCCTAATAGAGCAAGTGATGCCTCAGAGATCTGTATGTGTAGACGTTTGTGGAGGGAGTAGTAAACAGCTCTCAGTTGAATGAAAACAGTGAAATAGGGAGTTGGTTATTTTGTGTTCTCAGACCCTAGTGCTTACTATCAACACCTGAGTCATCATTTAATCCAAATAGAGGGGCTAAGAACAGAAAAAGAAAAGACTGAGCAATGATGAGTGGCTGTTCCAAGGCCATTTCCACAGCAGCTACGGTGGTCTCTTTAAAACCTAAGTCAGACCCTGTCGCTCCTGCTCAAAACCTTCCCAAGGCTCTGCATGTCATTCACAGCTCATGAAAGTCCTCACTGTGGTCTCTGAGATCCTGCATCTGGCACCACAGCCTCTGGCACCCCAGCCTCTGGCCCTGGAAATCCCCTACCCTACTCCCTCCACTCACTTCTCCATGTCTTCCAGGTCCTGCTGTTCCTATCACACCAGGCCATGCTTCTGCCCCAGGGCCTTTGCACAGGTTGTTTCCTCTGTTAGAACACCCTCTCCCTGATATCTGCATGACCTGCTCCATCATTTCCTCCTAACCAGTGTCACCTTGTCAGTGAGGTCTCTCCTAAGCACTCTGTTTAAGATGGCATCATCTCACCTGTCCCTGTCCCTCTGTGTCTCTGTCTCTGCTTTACTTCTCTGTATGTCATTTATCACCATTGACAGTTATGTTTACTTGTTTGTTTATTGTCTAGATGTAAGCTCCATGAAGGTAGGGACTTTGTTCACTGCTGTATCTCTTAGTGTGTAGAATAATGCCTGATATATACTAAGCTCTTAATAGATATTAGTTATTAGATGAACAGCCTTGCCCATTAGTAAGAGATTAATGCATCCTGATCAAGTGTCTGTATAGTAGGTCTTGAGGGAAGATGATATGATGTCTGTCCTAAAAAAACCTACCAAGAAATCTGAAATCCTGAGCTGTCTAGCAAGTGTTAATCGTGCATTGTAGGGAACAAAATAAACAATCCCATGAGATAGAAACTCCATAAGCCTTACTTAGCTTGATTGAAAGATAAATCCTACTTATACCTGTTCATAGAGTTTTGATGGTATTTCTTCTCTAAGTACCAAGTATATATAAAAGATTTTTTTTGAAATATGTTTGCAGTATAGTGAAAAACAATACAGCACATCCTTATGTGCCACTACCTGGATTAAGCAATATAATGTGACTGTTTCCTCTTAGAAGCTGACATTCTGTGCCTGCCTCTCCTGCATTTTGCCTTGGGGCTACCATGGCCCCCTTCCTTTGCCATGATTTGAGTGGCAGGAGCCAGGCTGCAGGTGCCTGTGTAGGGCACGACCAGGACAGAGCAAAGGCCCTGTCCCTGGGTGGTGAGTGGTGGTTGACCAGCTGCCCCAGGGCGTCTCCTCTTCCCTGTCCTCCCCTCCCTAAGATCCATGGCTGGTGGATTAAAAACTAAGGCCACTCTCTCATCCCAAGGCTGTTCTTTCCGAGTGTTTAAAGTGAACATTAAGGGACTTCCCTGGTGGTCCAGTGGTAAAGAATCCGCCTTCCAATGCAGGGGATGTTGGTTCAATCCCTGGTCTGGGAACTAAGATGCCACATGCCGTGGAGCAACTGAGCCCGCGCGCCGCAACTGCTGAGCTCGCGCGTCTCAATGAGAGAGCCTGCATGTGCAAACTACAGAGCCCATGTGCTCTGGAGCCCGTGTGCCACAGCTAGAGAGAGAAAAACCCACACGCCATAACTTGAGAGGAGCCCACGTACTGCAACAAAGAGCCTGTGAGCCACAACTAAGACCCAATGCAGCCAAAAATAAAATAAAAATTAAGAATTATAAAAAATATAAAGTGAACATTGAACAACAAGGCTGGCAAGTATGAGCAAATGAGGGTTACCCATTGTGATTCTCCATCCTGGGGCTCCCTCCCCCGCCACCTCATTAAATCCTTTGCAGAGACACCAGCTAGGTCCTAGACTTTAGCCCTTGTCAATACACATTCCCAGACCCCAAGGGAACATGAATACCCAGGCAGAAACAACCAGACCCCGAAGGATACCAAAAAGATACAACGCCTTGACCACCATTCAACCATGTCATTTGAAGCAAAGTTGTTGGAACGTGTGGACCCCAATTTTTAAGTAACAAAATAAATATACTCTAAACGAGAAAATGTTAATAATATTTAGCTGTAGCAAGAAGTTGTAATAAAGAACTAAGTGGAAATGTTACGGATGAGGAATATAAAAGTAGAAATGAAGACTACTCCAGAGGAAATAAAAGCATGACATAGAGCTGATCTGTATGAAAAACCGTCCTAGATGGCAGCAGGAAAAAAGGAGAAAATATTAAAAGAAAAAGAAAAAAAAAAAGCTAAGAGATAGGAAAGGTGAAAATAGAAGAGATAAGAGATGGATAATAGGTGAACCTGAAGTAGAAAAAATATATTTGAAGAAATAATAAAAGTACATATATTGGAATGAAAGAAAGGAAAGATCTCAGAGCAAAAGCGTCACAGAGTGACAAACAGGGTTGAGGTTTGACCAGGTGAATCCCCATATGGACACGTAATGACATTTAAGAATACCAAAGGCAAAGAGAGAATTCCAAATGCCTCCAGAGAGAAAAACAAATCCTCTGTCGATCAGACTTAAATTAGATTTCTCAACAGCAACACTGCATGCAAGAAGAAAATGAGGGCACATTTTTTTAAATAGAAAAGGCAAGAATAAAATAACCCTGGACTTTAGCCAAATTGTAGACATGAAAACCCACAGAGAAATCTCAGGCACATAGGACCACAGCAGAGGAGAAGAGAACTAAACCTCAGAGGCAGCGGTGAAACATATGAGAACTGATATTTATTGTCCAAAATTCTTGGGCCAGAGTAAAGGAGGAAAGAAAATACATGCCAACCAAATACTGCCATTCTGAACAAGATCCAGAGAGTTTAAGAGGCAGGCAGAGAGACTAAAGAGAATGAGGGTATACTAAAGGTTCTTGTCTCGTTTGGGAAAAGATACTGATATTGATGATTTTAAGAAATCAATAGAGGGCTTCCCTGGTGGTGCAGTGGTTAAGAATCTGCCTGCCAATGCAGCAGACATGGGTTCGAGCCCTGGTCTGGGAAGATCCCACATGCTGTAGAGCAACTAAGCCCGTGTACCACAACTACTGAGCCTGCACTCTAGAGCCCGTGAGCCACAACTACTGAGCCCACCTGCTGCAACGACTGAAGCCTGTGTGCCTAGAGCCCGTTCTCTGCAACAAGAGAAGCCACCGCAATGAGAAGCCCGCACACCACAATGAAGAGTAGCCCCCGCTCGCCACAACTAGAGAAAGCCCGCATGCAGTGATGAAGACCCAACACAGCCAAAAGTAAAATACGTAAAAAATAAAGAAATTAAAAAAGATAAAATGGAAAAAAACAGCTGGAAGTTATCAGGGAAAAACTGAGAGATCTCTATAACAAAGGATATCTGGCATGCAGGTAATTGGGATCCTTGAAGAAGAAAGTAGAACCACCACAACAAGTCTAAAGACATAAAAAAAGAAAGCTTTAATAGAAATAAAGGAAGACCCCAATCCTTGGTTTAAAAGGGTACCTTGCATTTTAGGAAAAATTGAAGAAGAATGATCAACACAGACATATCCTAGTGAAGTTACTTAGCTTCAAAAAAAGATAAGGAAACTATCAACATCTATGTTACATTAACAACAAAGACAAAAAGCGCAAGCAATCGACGAGAGGAAATCATGTGCTCTCCAACTTTTCTATGACATTTACTGTGAGACAGATGGCAAAGTAGCGTCTACAAGGAATTTAGGTAAAGAGAATGTAGACTAAAGAAGATTATAAACTGCTAGCTTGTCATTCATGTACAGAGGCAGCAGGTGACCATTCTAAAGCTGGAAGGAACTCAGGGGACAGAGCACTCGTGAACCATTATTGAATAAGCTACTCTCCTGAAAAGCTCTAGAGAACCAGGAAGGAAAGAAGGCATCATAGAAAGGGCAGATGGTCAGGAAGTGTTTCATCCCTTAAAATAGACCCCTGAGATGAGACAACTATGGAAAATCTAGTTAGAATAAATTTTATAAACTCTAATGATTTAAAAAGAACAATACAGGCAATGGGGAAGATAGGAGGAAGTGTAAATGCTAATGTTCTTATTTTTAAGGTTTAAGAATACTAATTATGACAACTAAAAAGAAATTCTATTGAGCTCTTGCTATGTGCACATTTCTAAATGCTCTCTGTGTATCATTTCAGTTGATTCTCACAACAGCTCTATGACATAAGGATTATTAATATTCCCATTTTATAGATGAAGAAACTGAGGCACAGAGAATTTATTCAACTTGTCCCAAGGCCATACAGCTAGGAAGTGTCAAGTGAGAAAAGCTATTTGGTCATCTCAAGAGGCCTTGAAAAATAAGTTAATAAGATTAGTAAAATCCATTCCTGCTGGAAACTTCTGATCAAGGAATAATTGGTCAGGGGTGTGTAAGGGTGGCAGCTGGAGTGTGGCTGCAGGCTGGAGCTGATTCTGTCCTTTGTGATTCTGGTGCCCCTGAGGTGGGACATTTCTTCTAGACTGGAGTATTAGTCACAGTTCTCCAAGGAAAAAGAACCAATAAAACCAAAGAATTTTATTTTAGGAATTGGCTCACGTGGTTATGGAGGCTGAGAAGTTCACCATCTGCCGTCTGCAAGTTGGAGACCCGGGAAAGCTGGTGGCATAACTCAGTCTGAGTCCAAAGGCCTGAGAACCAGGGGATCAATGGTGAAAGTCCTGGTCTGGATCTGAAAGCCTAAGAACAAGTGCTGACAGAAATCTCTTGTATTCCTATACACTAATGATGAAAAATCTGAAAGTGAAATTAAGAAAACACTCCCATTTACCATTGCAACAAAAAGAATAAAATATCTAGGAAGAAACCTACCTAAGGAGACAAAAGACCTGTATGCAGAAAATTATAAGACACTGATGAAAGAAATTAAAGATGACACAAATAGATGGAGAGATATACCATGTTCTTGGATTGGAAGAATCAACATTGTGAAAATGACTCTACTACCCAAAGCAATGCACAGATTCAATGCAATCCCTATCAAACCACCACTGGCATTTTTCACAGAACTAGAACAAAAAATTTCACAATTTGTATGGAAACACAAAAGACCCCGAATAGCCAAAGCAGTCTTGAGAAAGAAAAACGGAGCTGGAGGAATCAGGCTCCCTGACTTCAGACTATAGTACAAAGCTACAGTAATCGGGACAGTATGGTACTGGCACAAAAACAGAAATATAGATCAATGGAACAGGATAGAAAGCCCAGAGATAAACTCACGCACATAGGGTCACCTTATCTTTGATAAAGGAGGCAAGAGTATACAGTGGAGAAAAGACAGCCTCTTCAATAAGTGGTGCTGGGAAAACTGGACAACTACATGCAAAAGAATGAAATTAGAATACTCCCAAACACGATACACAAAAATAAACTCAAAATGGATTAAAGACCTAAATGTAAGGCCAGAAACTATCAAACTCTTAGAGGAAAACGTAGGCAGAACACTCTATGACATACATCACAGCAAGATCCTTTTTGACCCGCCTCCTAGAGAAATGGAAATAAAAACAAAAATAAACAAATGGAACCTAATTAAACTTAAATGCTTTTGCACAGCAAAGGAAACCATAAACAAGACGAAAAGACAACCCTCAGAATGGGAGAAAATATTTGCAAATGAAGCAACTGACAAAGGATTAATCTCCAAAATTTACAGGCAACTCATGTAGCTCAATATCAAAAAACCAAACAACCCAATCCAAAAATGGGCAGAAGACCTAAATAGACATTTCTCCAAAGAAGATATACAGACTGCCAACAAACACATGAAAGAATGCTCAACATCATTAATCATTAGACAAATGCAAATCAAAACTACAGTGAGGTGTCACCTCACACCAGTCAGAATGGTCATCATCAAAATATCTACAAAAAATAAATGCTGGAGACGGTGTGGAGGAAAGGGAACCCTCTTCCACAGTTGGTGGGAATGTAAATTGATACAGCCACTATGGAGAACAGTATGGAGGTTCCTTAAAAAACTAAAAATAGAACTACCATACGACCCAGCAATCCCACTACTGGGCATATACCCTGAGAAAACCATAATTCAAAAAGAGTCATGTACCAAAATGTTCACTGCAGCTCTATTTACAATAGCCAGGACATGGAAGCAACCTAAGTGTCCATCAACAGATGAATGGATAAAGAAGATGTGGCACATATATACAATGGAATATTACTCAGCCATAAAAAGAAACGAAATTTGTAGTGAGGTGGATGGACCTAGAGTCTGTCATACAAAGTGAAGTAAGTCAGAAAGAGAAAAACAAATACCATATGCTAACACATATATATGGAATCTAAGGGGAAAAAAAAAAAAAAAAGGTCATGAAGAACCTAGGGATGAGATGGGAATAAAGACACAGACCTACTAGAGCATGGACTTGAGGATATGGGGAGGGGGAAGGGTAAGCTGTGACAAAGTGAGAGAGTGGCATGGACATATATACATTACCAAATGTAAAACAGATAGCTAGTGGGAAGCAGCTGCATGGCACAGGGAGATCAGCTCGGTGCTTTGTGACCACCTAGAGGGGTGGGCTAGGGAGGGTGGGAGGGAGGGAGACGCAAGAGGGAAGAAATATGGGGACATATGTATATGTATAACGGATTCACTTTGTTATAAAGCAGAAACTAACACACCATTGGAAAGCAATTATACTCCAATATAGATGTTTAAAAAAAATAAGTACAAGTGCTGATGCCCTAGGTCAGAAGTCGGATGTCCCAGCTCCAGCAGAGAAAGCAAATTCCTCTGCCTTTTTCTATTCAGTCCCTCAATGGATTGGATGATACCCACCACATTGGTATACAATCTTCTTTACTCAGTCTACCTATTCAAATGCTAATCTCTTCCTGAGATAGGCTTGCAGACACACCCACAAATAATATGTTACCTGCTCTCCGTGTATCTCTTAGCCCAGTCAAGCTGACATATTAAATTAACCATCACACCTGGGTTGGAAATATCCCCTTCCCTGAACTTCAGCTCTAGCAGGTAGATGTGAAAACGCAAAAGAAAAAAAGAAAAGATAGAGCCCCGCCCTAGGCTGGCTTGTCAGCTAGACTTTAGGCACTTCCTACACTTTGAGCCGTTGGCAAACCACATTGTTACTCTGGGTGGATCAGATCCTGAAAACTCTACCTACCAGAGTGGATTGATTGGTTTACAGAATCGAGGGACATGGACATTTCCACCAACTTCTGAGTATCAAGGCACGATTAGTAATCACCACAAGTTGCTTTGGGAGTCTGTCATCAAAGCAGAGGGCTGGCAACCTCTGTTAGGTATTCCATCCGGGCTGTGGTGGACCCTGGAGGACCACGCCTCACTATTACCAAGGCTGCATCTTGACTGACTGGAATCCAAAGTATCTACCCCCCCCCCCCCCCCCCCCCCCCCCCCCGTTAGCTGCTCTCTCTTGCAAGCTGTATTAGTTTGCTGGAGCTGCTGTAACAAACACCACAGACTGGGAGGTGTAAACAGCAGATTTATTTTCTCATGGTTTTGGAGGCTGGAGGTGTGAGATCAAGGTGTCAGCAGGGTTGGTTCCTTCTGAGGCCTCTCTCTCTGCCTTGTAAATGGCCATCTTTTCCCTGTGTCTTCACACAGTCCTTCTGGGCACGTCTGTGTCTAAATCTCCTCTTATAAGGGCGCCAATCATATTGGATTAGGGTTCACCTCAGTGATCTCATTTTCACTTAGTTACATCTTTAAAGGCCTTGTCTCCAAATAGAGTTTCATTCTGAGATATTGGATGTTAGGACATAAATATGAATTTGGGGGAGATGCAATTCGGCTCATAACAGATGGAATTGGATAAATCCAACTCTTTTAATTTTTTCTACTTAAAAAAAATTAAATTACGTTCTTTTCAGAACCTCTATTTTGTCAAGATTAGATACATTTCATAGCTTGAATCAGGCACTTATTTCCCAGCTTCTTTTATGAGATATTGGTCGTACTCCAGTCTCATTGGGAACATGCACAGAGATGCCTGGAGTGCAGAACAGTTTGGTAGCAATCGCGTCCTGACTCTGCCATCTGGGAGCTGTGCAAGGGTGAGCAAATCACATGGTCTCCCCGCTCAGAGCCTCTGCGTTCTCATTTGTGATACGATGTGATATTAAGGGACATGGATAATGATGTTCATTGCAGCATTGTGTGTGGTGATAAAACATTGGTATAAACTAAATGTCCATCAGCAGGAAAAGAGAGAAGCAAAATGTAGTATGTGAGAATACTTTACAACGGTTAGAAATAAATAGAATAGCTCCCTATACAGCAGCATGAAATGGTATTGAAAACATACTGTTGAGTGAAAAAAAAAAGTTGGAAAATTGTTCAGTGTGAAACTACTTATGTATCACTAAGAACACACAGAAAATAGTATTCTGTATGGCTTATGGAAACATATGAATTTATGTCTGTGTGTATTAAATATACTATACATGTACATACTAAGATGATAAAGACACCCACTGAATACAAAGTTGTAAAACAAATGGTTACCTTTGGGAATGGAGGATGGGAAATGGAGATGGGGAGGGATGGAGGGGGATTTCTATTTCATCTTGGGGTATTCCTTTTTCCTTTTTTTAAATTAAAAAAATCTCAAGTATATATGACAAAATATTAGCATTTGTTAATTCTGGGTGGCACATATGTGGGTGTTTGTTGTATTACCTTTTGTACTTTTCTGTATTAAAAATTTCAAAAGCAAAGTAAATACAAGGATGGTAATAGTACTTACTTCACCTCTTAAGGCTATCGCAAGGTTTCCATAAGAGTATTTGTGAAAATTCTTTGCAAAATGAAAAGCTCTCTACAAATATTGTTTTATAGCTAATCTGTTCCATTTGCTGTTGATTCTGTTAACTTCCATTTCAAAAGTCTACGTGGTCTGATAGCTTCAACCTTTGGGCGGTGTTGGCAGTGATTATGGTAGTGGTCATGATGGAGGTGACAGTGGTGGTGGTGATGATGCTGGTGGTGGTGAGGGTGGCGTGTGTGAGGAGTAAAGTCAGATCTGTGATCCAGTTCTGTGCCTCACCACGCACTGCCACAAAATATAATACACTTCTGGGCAGAGTGTCTTACTTCTACGGAACGAGTAAAGTCTACAGAGGCAAACTGCATGAACGTGTATCTCCCACTACTCCCAGCAAACACTGCTCGATGTACTGTATTTAGCACTGTATTTTTTTTTCCTGTAAATACCAAATGAATTCCATCTTTTTCTTGGAACTGCGGCAATATGAGGAATGACCACAAGAGGGCAATAGAGAAACATCAATAAAGCTTACTTTTGCTTGGAGGGTTGGGCTGGTTAGTCACTGCTTCGGAGCAGAGACAGGTGTGCTGCCGAGGAACTCAGTTCGTGGGAATTATTCAGGGCTATTCAATGCGTCACAGAATGCCATGGAATTTAAGAGCTGTTGAGAACTACCTAGTTCAACTACTTAGTTCAGCCCCAGCCAACATCTTGACTGCAACTCTATGAGACTCATCCAAGGAGATGAGGAGCTGTAGGCTGGAGGATAAAGTTTTAAAGGAGTTTTGCTCTAAAGCTTTGCTGTGTTTGAGCTGTAGCCAGAAGGAGATGTGGGGTAGACTGTTTCTAAAGAGGGTGGGTAGTGCAACATATGGGAATCTCATGGAAATGCTCAAGTAGAGAGAGAAAAGGGGGAATAGTAAAGAGAGAGAGGGAAAGCTACAAACTGAGATGAAAAAGACTACCAACTCAATGGAAAAAAATGGGTCAAGTGTCCAGAAAAAAATCTTTAATTACTAGTGCTTCAAAATAGATTCCTTCTCCTCTCTTTCCGAATAAAATACTTCATAAAATTAAATGGGGAAATTGGGTTTAAAAAGTCCTCTTTGACACACATTTATGTGGCACAGACCATTGGTTCCATTTTTGGACAATCACCCCCATTGCTGGCTCTCCAGAAAGCACAGGTCAGCATTCAAATTAGCTCTGGTACTTGGTGAACATTCAAGGCTCTCTACTCACCTGTCACAAGTCTATGGTTATTTTTTTGGAGACAAACTCTGTCCAGCCCCAGCATGCAGGGTGTCCTGTGGTCAACCCCAAACAGGGCTGTCAATACGATTTCAGATACAGCAAAGCAGGGGGATGCTTACAAGGTTTACTTATGGGCCATGTTCCTTTGAAAATTGATTTTTCTTTATGCACTTAAGCTTTCAAAGTAAAATAAAAGTCATAATTTAAAAATAATCTTTATTTGTAGCCAAGACGATTCTGTATGTGGAAACCCCAGGGTAATTAATTAAAAATCTATTAGAACTAACAAGAGTACAGTAAGGAGGCTGGTTAAAAATATATACAAAGTCAATATTTTCTTGCAAACCAAGAGCTGGTTAGAAAACTTAATGGAAAAAAGATCCCATTTACTATAACAACACAATTATATATATTATACCACTAGAGGAAAGAGCTTTCTTAAATGTGCAGGAATATTATGAAGAAAATAACTTCCTTGAGTTATAAAGCAGTATCCACAGTACGGTCCCATTTGGGGTTAAAATATGCAAACACAGGGCTTCCCTGGTGGCGCAGTGGTTGAGAGTCCGCCTGCCGATGCAGGGGACACGTGTTCGTGCCCCGGTCCGGAAAGATCCCACATGCCGCGGAGCGGCTGGGCCCATGAGCCATGGCCGCCGAGCCTGTGCGTCCGGAGCCTGTGCTCCGCAACGGGAGAGGCCACAGCAGTGAGAAGCCCGCGTACCGCACCAAAAAAAATAAAAATAAAAAAATAAAAATGTGCAAACACACACACAACATGCACACACGTTCTTGCATAAATAAAAATCCCAGAAAGAATATCATAAAAATTTCACCACGTATTTTTTTTCTTGATGGCAGATCAAGTGTGATATGTAGGTTTTTTAAAAAATATATATTTTAATTTTATTGGAGTATAGTTGATTTACAATGTTGTGTTAGTTTCAGGTGTACAGCAAAGTGATTCAGTTATACATATATTCATTCTTTTTTAGATTCTTTTCTCATATAGGTTATCGCAGAATATTGGGTAGAGTTCCCTGTGCTATACAGTAGGTCCTTGTTGGGTATCTATTTTTTATATAGTGGGCTATGTATGTTAATCCCAAGCTCCAGATTTATCCCTTCCCCCAGGTTTCCCCTTTGGTAACCATAAGTTTGTTTTCAATATCTATAAGTCTGCTTTTGTTTTGTAAATAAGTTCATTTGTATCTTTTTAAAATTAGATTCTACATATAAGTGGTATCATATGATATGTGTCTTTCTCTGTCTGACTTACTTCACTTAGTATGATAATCTCTAGTTGCATCCATGTTGCTGCAAATGGTATTATTTCAATCTTTTTATGGCTGAGTAATATTCCACTGAATATATGTACCACATCTTCTTTATCCACTCATCTGTCGATGGACATTTAGTTGCTTCCATGTCTTGGCTATTGTAAATGGTGCTGCAGTGTGATTTGCAGATTTTATTTTGGGTTTTGCTTATCTATGTTTTCTACTGAAAAAAAAAAAAAAACTGAACACATATTCTATAATAAAACAAAATCTAAAAAAGAAGGAAGCCTCACTACCTTCAGCAAAATGGTGCCACTCCTTCATTTTTATTGATTCTTCCCATTGTGCAACGGTTGACCTCTTCGGGAGGACTGAGTGACCCCAGCTTTCCCATCACAAGCAGGGCTCCAGTCCTGGGAGTGGCTGGAGTTTCAAACCAGACCTCCATCATAACCAGTTACCTGACATGGCTCGACCACTCCATGCACCCTTGCCTGGCTTGGTGCACACTGTGACCCTCCCCAAAGGGACAGCAGATTAGAGAGTGGGAGAAGAACAAGTGCCAGTCTTTGCCCCTTGGTTCAGGTCTGGCTCAGCATCTGGGGTGGACGTGCTGGCAGATGTGAGCCTTCAAGAAATCCAGCTTCGGGGCTTCCCTGGTGGCGCAGTGGTTGAGAGTCCGCCTGCCGATGCGGGGGACACGGGTTCGTGTCCCGGTCCGGGAAGATCCCACATGCCGTGGAGCGGCTGGGCCCGTGAGCCATGGCCGCTGAGCCTGCGCGTCCGGAGCCTGTGCTCCGCAACGGGTGAGGCCACAACAGTGAGAGGCCCGCGTACAGCAAAGAAAAAAAAAATCCAGCTTCAAGGAGTCAGCCTTGACCCTATCCTGCCTGGCTTGTCCTCCCTTTCTCTGAGCCCGTCCTTTACCTTTTCCATCTGTGATTTTCTGGGAGTCAGCTGCTGCCCACTTTACAGCTAGTTTTTAATGGATTGACTGATCAAAAGTTCAAGAAAGTGCAATTTGATATTAAATTTTAAAGTGAGAGGTTTAATTGTAGATGTTTTGGCCCGAGCGAACATCATTATTGTAAATTAAATGTCAGAGATGTCAGCAACCTAACAGTTTTCTCATCCAGCTCTTTGTCATTACTGGGAGAGCTGGCCTTAATGGAACATTCTGATGATCTGTTTGCTGACCCCCCGGCACGTGTCTGGTGTAGCAAGTACACAGGAAGAGACCACCTCTAGACCTAGAATCAGTGTGGGTCTGTGTGATGCTTTCCCGCAGGGATGCGGCAATCCAACAGAGTCTTGTTAGACTGGGGAGGAAAAACAGTCTGCTCTGAAGAGTTCAAAGTGTTCTCCAGCCCCAAATATTCCCCCACTAGAATGAGCCCTTCATTCACTGAATAACAGGGTGGGATTTTTGTCCACTTTCATTAGTGATGTATTAGAACAGTGTTGGCATGTAATAGGTGCTCAATATACACTTAGTGAATGAAGGAAGGAATAAATGAGTGAAAAAATGTTTATTTAACACCTATTATGTGCTAGACACTGTTTAAGACCTGGATCACACCAGTGAACATCTGCAGTTGTGAACTGACAGCGAAAGCCCCTCCTGTCAGGAGTTTCCAGAAGGGAAGATGAATGATAAATAAATGTATATCGTCTCAGATGGAGAACCAAAAAAAGCAGAGTAAAGGGATGGAGAAGGTCAGCAGATGGTGGCGGGCTAGAAAAGGAGATCAGGAAAGCCCACTCTAAAAAATACAATTGAAAGTGCTCATCTCTCTTACCTCGCATTTCCACTTTTAGAAATTTATCCTACAGAATCTCAGCAACGCACAGAGATCTATACGGAGATTCTCACTGCAGCATTCTTTATAACTTCCTTAAACTAGAAACAACGCAAATATCCATCAATACGGTAAATAAGTTAGGATATATCGACACTATGGATTACTAAGCAGACATTCAAAAAGAGGAACATTTATATGTGTTGACGTAGACAAAATGTACTGAATACATTAAGTAAAGCAGAAAAGCAAATCTCAGAATAGAGTGTGTAATACGAGCTCTCTTTTGTGAAAGAATGTATGTATCTATATGCGCATTTGTAAACAAATACACAAACATATACAAATATGTGTATGTTTATTTATGGATAAAAATGTTTGAAAGGATACACCAGCTGAGTAGCGAATGCCTCTGGGGAAGGGGGATCTGTTTTCCATGTTATACTCTTCTATATTTAAAACAAAAGCATGCATTAGTTTTAGAATTTAAAAAATTTTTTGTTTTTCGTTTTTAAACAAAACACACTCTTCTTGAACTAATGTTATACCTCCTTCTCCTTAGGGTCCTTCTGTCTGTGGATGTGTCTTCATACCCCTCCCCCACCCAGCTCCTGGGGCATTCAGAGCCCTCTCTGATTTCAGTTGATATCTGAGTCAGTAAGAAAAGCACTGGCCTGGAAATCAGGAACCATGGGCTCTACTTCTTCATTATGATGGAAAACCATTGCAAAAGTCACTTCCCCTCCTAAATCTCAGTTTCCCCATCTGGAACACGGATGTACTGGTCTATAGCATCGCTGAAGTCCCTCCATGCTGTCATACCCTAGGGTTCTTTGCTCCTGTGATTGTAAGTCCAAATGTCATGAAAATTCTGTATCAACATCCTTCTTGGGAGATGAAACGCTTTGTTAAGCTACTGGTCGGTCCCAGTTTCTACATGAGCACAGGTTGGTTTACCAGATAAAGCAGACTACAGACCCCTAAGGGAATGGGCATGTGAAGGGTGCCTGTTTACGTGAGGAAAACCAGGACATGGGGATAGACCTGGGGGAACAGGCATGCCCATTGTCCTCCATCGGGGGCCCAGGGCACTGGAGAGTGGGCTGAGGGGTGCCATGCTGGGAAAGGCTGTGCTGGAAGAAGGTGGCCTGTCTTGGAAACCCTGTCATCAGCTAGGAGAGGTGGAGGCCTTGAGGCGTGCCAGACAGAGGTCAGGACTTGAAGCTAGAGCACCTGGGTGTGACACCCATCTCGCCGCTTCGAAGCATAAAACTTTAGGTGACTCACTCTTTCTTTCTGGGGTTTCAGGTATCAGACCTACAGGGTATGTCTAGGCAAATGGTCCACCAATGGGCCTGACTGAAGAAAGTTCCATTTTGTTGGCCACGAATTGCAGTTTAGACTGAGCAGGCTGAGAGTGACCGGTGCCTGACTGGGGTGGAAGGTGGCAGGGTTGGAATGTGTCATTTATGACAGTCACCTGAAGGAGCCGGCTTCAAGGTCAGGAGGTCGAGGACAAAGGCATCCCCTGGCCTGGCCCAGAATAGGTCACGGGTCCACACCAGGCCCTCTGACCACTGCCTCCCCACTCCATCAGCGGGAGTTATATTCAGCTAAGAAGAATTACTTTCAAAGATCCCAACATTTCCTTATCTGCCAAAGCTAAGAAGGAAGCTTCTCAGGAAGTAGGCCAGCTCTATGCAGCTTTCCCTGGGTGTAAGCTATTTGCATCTTGAGGAGCAGTTTGCAGAAAACTTTTCAGGTAAGTGAGTAACAGATAGCGGGGCAGGAGGGCTGTGATCTGAACAGGTCCCTGAAGGTCAGTCTGGATAAATCGGGGGAGCAGAGAGAAGGGGGGATGGGGGGGCTTTTCTTCCCACCTTGTCTGGACTGCACACCATCTCTGCACTTACTAGGGGTACGGGGGCTGGCACCCGAGAGTGGAAGCAGCAGTCCCATTTGTGGCAGGAGATAAGCCATGGACGCCCCAGAGAGAGGTTCTCGGACAAATAAGATTTTGCCCAGGACGGGGAAACAATGTGGGGCAGGAGGCTTATGTAGCCAGAAGGAAGAAAAAGCAATTCAGAACCAAAGCACTGTATCTGCATCTGTACACTTAGAAGTGGCCTAATTTATTTAAAGGTGATGGATCCTTATACAGAAAGATCACCTAATGGACCTCTGAGTTGAAGAGGAGGCTTCCCTTCCCCTGGGCAGGAGGGGAAAGAAAAGAGGAATACACGGCTCCCTAAATAAAGGATGCAGAGTTTGGGAGCTGTTTTCTGGCCGCTGGAATGACTGAGGGGATCTCAAGCACAGAAAAGAGAGAGAAGGGGAAATGAGAAGACGCGTGTATCAAAAAGGTGACAGTCAGCGGATCATACCCAGCAAGAGAAATACATGAGTACAGACACGTAAAGACCTTATTATAATACCTGGAAGGCCAGGAGCCCTCAGGAGTGGCTGTTATTTCCCCTTAGGTGTGCACAGAGCAGGTCTCTTCCTTACGATTCAGGAAGGCCCATCAGAGGAATAGTGGATACATTTTTAGGACATTAAAGTCTAGTGTTAGATTTAATCTGTTGCCTGTACTTTGCTGTAATCTCCCTCCATTACTCCAAACCTTTAGCAAAATCTGGTAAAGCCAACCAGTGATGGTTAGTGAGACTGCATGAAAATGGAGTTAGGAGCTGGGGCCAGGGTAGGGGGCGGCGAGTGGGGAGAGAGGAAGGTAGCCGCAGAATCTGGGAACAAGAGTCCAGAGAAAGCAACAGGCTGCAAGTAGGGCCAACCGGAGTATCGAATCTACTTGGAAATGCCTGGGACCTTTGGGGTGGGGCCGCGCTGGGCGGGATCCACACAGAACACGGGATGGGATTTGAGGCATCTTATGTGGATGCTACAGTAGAGGGTCCAATATTTAAAGCGTACATCTTAATGAGTTGTGACATATGTATACATCCGTAAAACTATCACCATAATCAAGCAAATGCACATAAAATCACCTCAAAATTTCTTCGTGTTCCTTTTGAGTGTTTCCCACCTCTTTTGCCCTCTTATCCCGGACAACCACTGTTCTGATTTTTACCACTAGAGATTAGGTTGTATTTTTAGGAATTTTATTAAAAAATTAATAATGCAGTATTTATTCTTTTTTATCTGGTTTCCTTCACACAGCATACTTATCTTATGATATATCCACGTGGCTGTATGTGTCACTAGTTCACTCCTTTTCATTGCAGTAATTTTTCTGTTTTATGAATATACCATTATCTATTCCTTTAAGTGTTGATTGACATTTGGTTTGTTTCCAGTTTGGGGATATTACAAATAAATATTCTATGAGCATTACAAAAAATAAATAAATAGAGGGTCCAGGTTTGCATGGCATGTACTTGATCATGCTGTCTGAAGAACCAGGGCTGTTTAGGTGCGTAAACAGAATCTTCTGGTGCACACAGTTACTTTTAAATTTTTTTTTGATAAAGGACGTTCCTGAAACATAAGAAGGAGGCCTGCTCTGTACAGACTTAAGGGCAGAAGAAAAGGGACAATAACAGCTACTACTGAGGGCGTTTGATATCCCAGGCATCATAATAAGGGCTTTACATGTTTTTATTTATTTATTCCTCACAGGGACATACTGTGGTGTAACACTGCAACATGGGTGTCTTTGCACATCAGTAATTCAGAGCATCCCAAATGCAGTGCTTTAAATGGGTTATAGATGTCCTGAGACATAGGTGTCTAGAGGGCCAGAGCTGCAAGCTGGCTGTCCACTTAGCCCCATACAATATTATACAATATTTTCATTTTCTATGTGTGCTGTGAAGTGAAAAACAGTACAGAAACACTAAATTAGACAGTATTCGACAGAATCACGTACAATAAATGTATAATACTCTGTATAAATATATGTAATTGAGATTTTTAACCAATTCTCTGCGTTCAGGTTCCAATGCTGTCATTTGCCAGTGGTGTCGATTCAGCCTGCGTTCCTTCATCTGTGAAATAAGGACCCTAAATTTTATCTCGTATAAGTTTTGTGAGAATTAAAGGAGGTAATCCAGGTGAAAGTATTTAATTTTAAATCATAAAACTATTTAAACTTTCAACTATAGTTACAATTTTTACATATTTTGCCTAAATAGCTATTAAATTGATCACCCCAAGTTATCTCAAGAGAATCAAGTGAAGCATTTAGAACTAAAAGGAGATTTCAAAATGTGTCCTGTTATAAAATAAATATACCAAACCTAATTATTTTCCTTTATAAGAGCATTAATAACTTGGATAATATAAAGAATAAAAGATCGCATTAATTATTGAAAAATAGATACCATAGGAATTAAACGTTCTAGGGTCTATGAGAATAATAAAACATTCTAGGGTCTATGAGAAGGAAAACAAGGTCATGAACAATGACTTACAGAAGTAGAACGACATTATTTTATAGGTCCTGGATTGCAAAACCAGTTAATTTATCAGAATTAGTTAATACATTTACTATAATTCCAATTCCCATTTCAGTGGGATTTTTGGGAGGGAAATTTACCAAACTATTTAAAGTTGATATAAAATATTTATTTACGCATATAAATGGCTGTAAAAATTAAAAAGGGGGAAGGATATGGGACTTCCCTGGCAGTCCAGTGGTTAAGACACCGAGCTTCCAATGCAGGGGGCACGGGTTCGATCCCTGGTGGGGGAACTAAGATCCCACATGCAATAGAATATTCCAGATCCAGATCAGGTATATATAAAAATTCATTAGATGACAAAAGTAGCATTTTATGTTGAAGAGGAAGAACTTGTCAATAAACAGATTAGGAATAACCAGACAACTATTTGAAAAAATAGATTTTGTGATCTCCTCCCATACATTAACATAAATTTCAGGTGGATTTAAATGTAAAAAAACCCCTCAAACAAACCCTTAAAATCACTAGAAGGAAATATAATTACTTACATAACTTTTATTTTAAAAGGACTTTTTACTCATAAAACAAAGGTAGAAATTATAAAAGAAAAGGTTGATAGACCCAGCTAATAACTCGTTCAACCTTTGTGTGTCAGATACCAAATGTGACAAATAACAAGCTAGGAAAAATCCTTGCAAACTGTATCACAAAGAAATGGCCAATAACTTTAATATGTAAGGAATGCTTACAATTTCCTTTTGAAAACTCCAAGTGGAAAATGACAGCCAAAGGCAGGAAAAAAAATCATTCACAAACTACAAATGGTCAATAAATATATGAAAACGATTTCACCCTCTCTAACAATATATATTCATACTAAAAGAATAGGATAGTTACAACTGGGCAGCAAAAACAATAATTTAAAAAGCAAATTCTCAATTTTCTTCAGTTGTAATGTAAAGCAAAAGCACATTTGACTCTTTTTGTCCTGTGAGCGCCTTTCCATCATGCATGTCTTTGGGAAGCCTAGTCACTGAGATCCCAAAGCAACTTGAATGTTAGGCACATAGCCTGGGGCTGACTTGCAAATCTAATTCTCCAGGGTGATGGTCAATGTCCCATTGGCTGTGTGACTTTGAGGAAGGCGTCACAGGACCCTTGGCACTGAGCAATCCAGCATCCCTCTGTGTATTTAACAGGATGTACTTTAAGATGCATTTTTTTCTTTCACCGATTGCCAAGTGACGGGGTTTGAACTCAGAGGATGCTAACTTCCAAGTCAGTGGCAGAGATTAACGATGGCTGCATTCTTGTTTTCAAAAGGCACAGAATAGTTTCAATTCCATTTTCTATGCTCCCTCAAGATGAACGGATTCTTCAATACTTCCACTAAGAAAAAGTTGGAGATGAATCTGTGCCTTGTAAATTGTGGAGAGACAGGTAGAATTGTTCACTGATCACCCCCAGAGCCCTCCTCAGGTTGTCTGGAAGTGGGCTACCTGGGACTGAAGGTCACCTGCTGTCAGCTGAGAGAGGCTGGGCACACACTTAGTTTCCCATGGAACTAGAGGCTCCTGTGCCCCTGAAGCTAGAACGTCACTTCTTACAAAGTCACCAAGTTCTAGCATCTGGTGTGTGAACTCGGACAGCATGGCACCCGTGCACTGGCGTTTCCTCTCTCTGCGTGCCAGGCTGCTTTCGTGCTGGCACTGTGCAGATGACGTAGCCAAGGCAGGGCCTACCCTTGGAGCATACCATGGTTTGCTCGACGTGCTCTGCCCCTTTGTACTTCTCCATGGATGAGGACAGAGCAGGGGACTGTATGTCTCATCGTACTAGCTTGTACGTTTCCCCGATAAAACCCGTTCCTTACACCCATTCATGTATAAGGTGGCCTTCGGCCTCCCCTGTCTCCACATGAATGGACCTTCTTTAAGTCAGTTTAATTCATTCCAAAGTAGGCCTCAGCACCCTGGGCATTCAGAATGGACTTAATACTTGGGTGGTTCGCATCTTTTAGTTCACAGAGATAGTGGTTGTTAAAAGCCACGATTAGCCCTCGGTCCTAGAGAAAGAAATAGGGAGTGTCTTCATGCATATTAATGATTTCTGGTAATGATCGAATGACTTATTATTGCTTTCATTCCTGTGTTTGTTGGGTAAGTGGATAAAAATAAAACCTTCCAGGTTGTCAAGTTCCTAAACGAATCGTTTGGTAGAGCCTCTTGGCTCCAACTACCTGGTCTGGAGAGCTGAGAGGGAATTTCAATATTGCAATATGTCTAGGAAAAAAAAATTCCTCATTGGTCCTCAACTTTCCAGGGTTATCCTGGAGTTCTGGAGTTCTATACCTTATTCTGAATTATAAGCCCAAATACTAAACATTCAAAAATAAAATATATAAATATGTAGAACCAGACCCCATGTTACACTGGAGGGGCTAGGGTTGCACCAGCAGTTTTGAGAATCTGTTAGCTCCAAAAACCATGAGGTGACCATGACAGACCTGGCTCAGTGCTGCTGTTGGTGACAATGACAAGGAAAAAAGTGGCATTGGAGCGTTTTTCTCTGGTATTAGGAAAGAAGCCCCAAAATGCACAGGTTTTCACTCAAAATAGGTAGGTGAACAGCAATAGCAGTTAAGGGTGCTGTAGTGGACACGCATGGTTTTTCCCTGCTCGGCTCCATTTTCCCTAATTCTGGTCAGCGCTTCTCTAGCTTTTCTTGGGAATCACCCTTTTCCTTTTCCCACTCTCTGTGTGGTCCAGCTAGAGCTGATTGGAGCCCAAGCTCCATTTTTAACTGACCCAGGCTGCTAGGTCCTGGATTAGTCATGCAAAATTACAACACAGAGCGTTCCATTCTTCCTTCTGGGTGGAGGATTTGGGTGGAGACCTAGAGCCATCTTTAACTGAATGCACCTCATCTGGTACCCGACATAGGCCAATATTATGCAAGTATGGTACGAGAATAGAGCTAGTCAGCAGTTGACTAGATACGATAGAGAATTGAGTTAGTGAGGTGGACATGATTTCAGCACTAAGATGGAATGGATAAAGGATATTAAAAACAAGGAAAACTGTTGAGAAATAAGAGGAGAGATAAGAGGACAGTTCCAGGTGATTCGAAACAAGCATTGTGTAATTCATCCCATACACCTACCTCTTTTTTGTAGTGTGCTGGTAACACAGCAATAAGCTATTAACCTTGGTTCTTAGCCAATGCTTGTTTAATTCCTAGACTACCTGGTGACCACAAGGGAACTGGGGGTGTCTCAGTTGAGAGTATAAGAAAGAGTCGATTATAGGGTTTGGGCTTGTGGCAGGTGATCTGGGGGAGAGTTTAGGGAGAGGAGCTTGCTCTGGGCTAGATGCTGTCAGGAAGTGGGGTAATTCCATGACTGGGTGTCTTAACAAATCTGATCTAGAAGGATGGACGAGCAGTGTGAGGCCCAAATTGTCCTTGCTAAAGAAGCAGCAGATGCTCACATCAGCCAGAATGGGGATGTTTGCTCATGTTGTCGTTTGAACAGTACTCCTGTGTTGGCCAAGTTCACCCACGATGGTGGAGCAGTCGTGTTTGTGTCTTGCCTCAGCTCAGCTTGGCCAGAGTGATGGCCTTGTCTGATGTGGATGTTCTGTGAAAGGGTTCGTGTTCACAGGAGAAGTCCGAGGCCCGCTCCTGGCTGCCAGGGGTTGCTGGTCTCTGTCTCAGGAGGGAGGGAGATGCCTTTTTGCCCCCTGCATCTGAAGTCACCACCAGCAAGTGGCAACAGCAGCCCCCAGGCAGCGCAGGCTCCTGGGTTCTGCTCAAGCAGCGGCACAGAGCCTGGGCTCCGCTCCAGCATGAGTGACATCTGGTAACTCTAGGCTCCTAGTTGCCTGCAGCTCCCACGGGCGAGCGGACTCCGCTTTCTCTCTCTGCTACTCCTTCCCTTCTGACCCTCTGAAATTGCTAGAGTGGTTCCAGTTTTCCTAACTGAACACTGGTTGATAAGTTGGTTTATAAGCAGGCCTGCTCTTCAATGTCAAATGTCTACCTCTGCTTTTCTCACCTCCCAAGTGACAGGATTTAATGATTAACGAAGTGTTTTTCAAACGGAGGCCGTGGATCCTGAGGAATCCACAAACATCTTGAGACTGGGAGCTCTGAAATGGAAGGAAGGTTGGGGGAGCCCTTTGGCTCAGGGTGGCTCTGTGAAGAAAACCGTCAGCCTCGTGAACACCTTCTGCCTGTGTGGCTTGCTTTGGCGTGGACACAGATCTGGCTTTTCTCTTTGTGGGGGTGTTTTCTATCACCTGAAAGTACAAGCAGCCCTGCACTGGTCAGAGCTCAGTCACAGGGGGTGTGAAAGGCGTCTGATTGCAGAGTTTTCCCAGCCAGTTTCTGCAGACAGGCAGACAAGCTATTAATAGTTTGCTGGTAATCGAGCCGAAACTATATGCGTTGGGTTCTCTTGAAACTGCCTTACGTTTTAAACTCTAAAACATTTGAGACTGTATCTTTAAAAGATGTGCCAGATAGGTCCCACTTCAGGAAAACCAAATACACACAGAAATGTGGATTCTTTTTGTTTTTTGCGGTACGCGGGCCTCTCACTGTTGTGGCCCCTCCCGTTGCGAAGCACAGGCTCCGGATGCGCAGGCTCAGCCCAGCCGCTCCGCGGCATGTGGGATCTTCCCAGACCGGGGCACGAACTCGTGTCCCCTGCATTGGCAGGCGGATGCTCAACCACTGCGCCACCAGGGAAGCCCAGAATTCTCCTTCCTTATCCGTGCCCCTACTGTACCCATAATGTGCTCAAGCCTTTTCAAGTGGACTTTCAGGTTATGTCCAAAAAATGAGCTTTTCCCTTGTTTGTCTGATCAGCTTGAAAGGGCGTATCCACTGTTTCTTGATTTATCTATATGGGATTGTCCAGACCCAGCTCACAGCCTGCCTTAGACCAATCTAATGAGTGGTGGTGGAAGGGAATGGAGCCCTTGTGTTTCTGATGTTTGCAGATTCTTTTTAAGATTTTTCTTTTTTTTTTTGATGTGGACCAATTTCAAAGTCTTTATTGAATTTGTTACAATATTTCTTCTATTTTATGTTTTGGTTTTCTGGCCCCGAGGCATGTGGGATCTTAGTTCCTTGGTCAGGGATTGAACCCGCACCCCCTGCATTGGAAGGCAAAGTCTTAAACACTGGACCCCCAGAGAAGTCTCTGCAGATTCTTTTTAAATTTTACACCTGCAAACAAGCGCCTACTAGTTATCTCTTGCTACACAATGAATCTGTGTTTTGTAAACACCACTAATCATGCAGATAAGACCAGTCATGGGCTGTTTTCTCTTTTACCTTCCAGTAAAGGAAAGGGCTGCATTTTCAACGCGATTATACCAGATTATACTGGTCTGGGAGCTTTGTCAAGAACTGTCCAGCAAGACATCTTAAATCTCTTTGGTTTCCCTCTTGGGCTATTTTCTTTGGCTGCTCAATTGTCTTCAACTGCAAAATGTTATAAATACAGCTTAATGCAAGCAAGCCCACCTTCCGATGAATTCCCCATGCCTCCCAATAGTACTTAATCATCTGTCCCTTTCACTGCTGCAAATGAACAGAAGATGAAGTACTGGTGTGAGGACAAACTCAGCATACAAAGCAAGGTTAGGCAGCCTCTTTGAGCTGCTCTGCCTCTGGGGTTCATGGGCTCTATAGTTGGTTTGAGGCCTTTCCTGCCTGACGTAAGATGACCTTTTAGGATCTGTTAAGCAGCTAGAAATCGCTCGAAGCTTAGGTGGAGTCAGTTAAAAATTCCCACACGGAAAATTGAGTAGAACCTAGATGGAAACTGATGAAATGCAAATACATTGTCTCCTATCCCCAACCTCTCTCTCGGCCATATGCCTGTCCAAGTACCTGCTTCATTAACAAGGATTTGGGGGTTTAGGGATATTTCTGGATGAAGCATGGCTAATTTTGAGGGTCTTCTTATTTAGGCTGATTTGCAAATGAACCAAGGTCAACAGGTGGATCAGACCAACCCCGCTTTGGGCCATACCTCCTTTATCAAGTTGCCTCCCAGATACTGAGCCCCGAGAAACGGGGTCTAGGGGATGTTTCAAACTGACCAAAGCTCTTTGTTCCTGGAGAAAGCATCATCTCCAAAGCCTGCCCTTCTCCCTGCCCTGGTTGCTGGGCAGGGAGACCAGGCAGACATATGAAGTTCTCTTTTTCTCCTTCCTTAAACCTTCGCACCAGAGCTGGCCCTAAATTGCTAATCCGATGTCACCCCCATGCTGGATTCACCCATGGCTTTTCATGGCCTTCAGAATTCCATATAACCCTATAAAAGTGTCTAATCCTCAGAGTATCAAGGGCCTCATGTAAAGGGCCCATATTAGGAGCCTAGTAAACACCAGGTAGGCTGACATCGCTCTGGCCTTTTCATCCTTGTCAAGTCAGATGCAATTCCCTAGTCCTTTGGTGCTGGGCCCTGAGGAGGGAGAGGGAGAGAGGCTGTTTGTCCCTCATTCTCCAGGCCACCAAGTAGCACAATGTCCCACCTCTGCTCAGTCTCTCCCTGCTTAGATAAGAGCAGACATTCCCTGTGTCTCCACTGCTCTCTTCTTGGGTGATCCTTCTGTGTGCGCTGCTTGGGAAAAGAGGGTAGTGTGTTGGGCCAAAGCCGCCACCACAGGGGAACGGAGGGGACATGCTTTTAGGTGACATCAGAAGCCATGCAGAGAAGCAAGGTGGGTGGCTGATTGCCAGACCCATTCTGTTCTCACCCCCACACCCAAGGTAAAAAGTAGAAATATGGCCGCCAGGGCAAACCAGGTTAGAGTTAGGGTTACCTCATTCAATTAGTTGCCCTTCTACCAGACCTCCTCTGACGGTCACTTCCAAGTTCAGGGACTCACAGTCTTAACACTTAGTCTATTTACTTAACAGAAAATGTTTCTTCCATTAAATTAAAGTATAGCACCCTGTAATTTCTGTCCATCAGGACCTCTATTTGATCACTTCTGGAGTTCTTGGGTAATTTTAACAATAGCAGAGACAGAGGCCATTTGGAGATAGATTTTATTGGTCATTTTGCTTATTACAGTTCAAGGAAGTTATACAGTGTCAAAGATTTTGTAAATTCCAGAATTCCAATAACGCCCCAGTCCAACCCACTTCTTTCTCACCCCAGTTTGACCCTGCAATGACCCATGTGTTTGAATGGCAGTGGTGGAGGGAATTTATCAGGAAACTTCAGTTTGTCAGGGCTGCTTACAGACTGAGGCACCCAGATTAAAACAGTGGTGCAGCGGTGATCTGACCAGCACAGAGAGATCCCAAACGACCCCTCCTTTGTTCTGGAACCAAGGCTTCCATGAATGTCTCTAAAATAGCATTAACCTTTTTGTGGTCTCACTGAAGTGTTGACATGTAACCATAACCTCAGAATATCTTTTGTTTACCATTGTTATGGTGGTTGTTATTTATTTATTTTCATTATTTTTTAGGGTATGCGCAGACCTTGTTCCCCCTTCCTGGCTTCAGCCAGCTGGCCTAGATGGGATCACTGTTATAGTTTTTGCGGAACTTCAGGATTGCCATTCAGAAAAGCCTCAGGTCCCGTGGCCAGTCCAAGTATGAATTGTATTCAGTGGCTGCTCTGATCAATGGAAGTTGAGATGGGAGCTGTACATCCAGCTACTGGGGGGTCTTCATGAGGCTGAGAAAGCCTGGGAGTGCCCATTGGCAGAGCCACTTTGGGGAGAATTAGAGAGATATTACAGAGTAAAGATCACAGCTGCCGTTAAAAAGTACAGAATGTCTCGATAAACATGAACACTCTTTTCTTTACGATTTTAAGTTGGGTCATTTTCTTGTTTACACAGGCCCATTTTGTGAGGTGGAGTGGGTGTACCATCTGAGGTATTCAAATAGCAACTCCAAATGGATTAAAGCCTTAAATATGGGCTTCCCTGGTGGTGCAGTGGTTAAGAATCCGCCTGCCAATGCAGGAGACATGGGTTCGAGCCCTGGTCCAGGAAGATCCCATGTGCCGCGGAGCAACTAAGCCCGTGCGCCACAACTACTGAGCCTGTGCTCTAGAGCCCACGAGCCACAACTACTGAAGCCCGCATGCCTAGAGCTGGTGCTCCGCAACAAGAGAAGCCACTGCAGTGACAAGCCCGCGCACCGCAACAAAGAGTAGCTCTCGTTCACCGCAACTAGAGGAAGCCCTCACGCAGCAACGAAGACGCAACGCAGCCAAAAATAAATTTAAAAAATTAATAATAATAATAAAAAGACTTAAATGTAAGACCTGAAACCATAAAACTCCTTTTTCCATAGGGAAAATGTTCCTTGACTTTGGTTTGGCAATGTTTTTTTGGCATGACACTAAAAGCACAGGTAAAAGGAAAAAAAAGCAAAAATAAACAAGTGGGACTATATCACATTAAAAAGCTCTGTACAGCAAAGGGAACAATCAACAAAGTGCAAAGTCAATCTACAGAATGGGAGAAAATATTGTAAATCACATATCCGATAAAGGGGTGATATCCAAAATACACAAGGAACTCATACAACTCAACAGCAAAAAAAACAAATAACCCAAATGAAAAATGGGCAAAGGACCCTGAATAGATATTTTTCCAAAGAAGACATATAAATGGCCAATAGGTATATGAAAATGTGCTTAAGATCACTAATCGTTAGGGAAATGCACATCAAAACCCCAAGATATCACCTCACACCTGTTAGAATGGTTATTATTATTATTATTATTTTGCTGTACGCGGGCCTCTCACTGTTGCGGCCTCTCCCGTTGCGGAGCACAGGCTCCGGACGCGTAGGCTCAGCGGCCATGGCTCACGGGCCCAGCCGTTCCGCGGCATGTGGGATCCTCCCGGACCGGGGCACGAACCTGTGTCGCCTGCATCGGCAGGCGGACTCTCAACCACTGTGCCACCAGGGAAGCCCCTAGAATGGTTATTATTAAAAAGACAAGAAATAACAAGCGTTGGTGAGAATGTGGAAGAAAAGGAACCTTGTTCACTGTTGGGAATGTAAGTTGGTGCAGCTGGTATGGAAAACAGTATGGAAGTTCCTCAAAAAATTAAAAATAGAACTACCTTTTTGTAAATGCATGTTACCCTTTCATCAAAGGTATTCCTTATTTAAATTTCTGGGAGGAATAACTAAAAAGCTTTCTCAATTTGTATTAAGTGATGATGTCACCCCTTCACTTACATGCACCTTATTTAATCAGAAAGGATTGGGAAAATTGAAATTTTAATTTCAATATAATTTTGTCAACACAATATTAGTTTATAAAATGTCTTTACTATTTTACCTGCTTTATTTTACTTTATTTGTTTAACATTTTTATTGGAGTATAATTGCTTTACAATGTTGTGTTAGTTTCTGCTGTATAACAAAGTGAATCAGCTATATGTATACATATATCCCCTCCCTCTTGCATCTCCCTCCCACCCTCCCTACCCCACCCCTCTAGGTGGTCACAAAGCACTGAGCTGATCTCCCTGTGCTATGCGGCTGCTTCCCACTAGCTATCTATTTTACATTTGGTAGTGTATATATGTCAATGTTACTCTCTCACTTTGTCCCAGCTTACCCTTCCCCCGCCCCGTGTCCTCAAGTCCATTCTCTACATCTGTGTCTTTATTCCTGTCCTGCCTCTAGGTTCATCAGAACCATTTTTTTTTTTTTTAGATTCCATATATATGTGTTAGCATACGGTATTTGTTTTTCTCTTTCTGACTTACTTCACTCTGTATGATAGACTCTAGGTCCATCCACCTCACTACAAATAACTCAATTTCATTTCTTTTTATGGCTGAGTAATATTCCATTGAATATATGTGCCACATCTTCTTTATCCATTCATCTGTCGATGGACACTTAGGTTGCTTCCATGTCCTGGCTATTGTATATAGAGCTGCAGTGGACATTGTGGTACATGACTCTTTTTGAATTATGGTTTTCTCAGGGTATATGCCCAGTAGTGGGATTGCTGGGTCGTATGGTAGTTCTATTTTTAGTTTTTTAAGGAACCTCCATACTATTCTCCATAGTGGCTGTACCACTTTACAACAGTGCAAGAGGGTTCCCTTTTCTCCCCACCCTCTCCAGCATTTATTGTTTGTAGATTTTTTGATGACGGCCATTCTGACCGGTGTGAGGTGATACCTCATTGTAGTTTTGATTTGCATTCCTCTAATGATTAGTGATGTTGAGCATCCTTCCATGTGTTTGTTGGCAGTCTGTATATCTTCTTTGGAGAAATGTCTGTTCAGGTCTTCTGCCCATTTTTGGATTGTTACCTGCTTTATAAATATTTTAATTTTGGTGGACATCTTGGGACTTCAGATTTAGTGTATTAAGTTGATGGAAGATATTTGTCATATAACCAAAATAGCAAAGTCAATCCTTGTTGGCAAACCAGTTAGTCAACTCAAGCTTACTTTCTTCATTTAATAAAATTAGAGAACACCAACTTCATTTTTCAATGTGTTTTAAAGAACATTATTTTTAAAAGAACAATTGAGAAAGAACTTAAACAGCACATCTAGTGGGATATATTACCAAAAGCAATCAATAACAAAATGATATATATATATATATAATATAATTATTACTCTTTATTTACTAATATACAATGTAAAGTGTAGTTAAAATATTGTTATTTTTGAAGCAAGGTGTATGAAGCATGGTATTTGCAAAGTATGTGCTTGTATATTGAACACTGATGTCGAGCTTTTTGAAATAATTCAATAAGAATCATGTATAAAAATCAGAAATAATTATGTTAGGTGTCACAAGCAAACTTTTTTTATGTATTTAATGAAAGTGTGAGCATAAATCAACCTGACAACTGGCACATAATTTTGTTTTTTGTTAAAAGGAGATAGAAAAATATTAAACACTTTATGAAATGAAATAACACATTTTGTGATATGATGTGTTAGAATAGGTTTCACTACCTTACAGAATGAAGTGCACCAAATCTGAAAAATCACAGAGTGTTTTTATCTGCAGGTGGCGTTAATGGATATTGAAAAATGCTGGTAGCTCAGAAAGCATTCTAGTCATGCCTAAAAGAATCGGCATCACTCAGCTGCCCCTGTCCTTCAGACATAAATATATCTGAAAATAATCGTTTACCATTAAATACCGGGAGGAAACACATTTTCTGGGGCTCTTTGCTCTGTTCTCAGGGGATTCTCCCTCAAGAGTGATCCTTTATTGGACAGTATTTGGGAGATGGAAGAGGTGAAACCCCTCTCACTGCCTCTCTCTGCAATATATCCCACTTTAGAGCATCCTAACACAGGCCGACACATCTGGGTTCTAATGCTTTACTTCACCCTCATAGAAATGCCTCCAAGACCTGCAGACAGAGACTGGGCCATAGACAAGCCCACTGTGCTTTGATTAAAGGAGCTGTTCCCAAGGCAGTATTTTAAATTGTCTCTTTGACACCCGCAGTTTTTTACAGCTCGGCGCAATGTACAGTAGTAAGATTAAGGATGGGCGAAGGCGTTCCTTTCTTCTTTGTCAAAAAAGCCACTGTGAAAGGGAAGCTGGGAAAGGAAAAATCTCCATGGTCATTCCGACCTGTTCTCAGGCAGATTTTAGGAATGGGAGTTGAGGCATCTAGAAATTGATCCCCTTTTAACTCTCTAAGCAAGGGGGATCCTTGCCGAGTCTCTCCCCCCTCCCCTGCCCCTTTTCCTCCAAATATCCCTCCTCCTCCTCCTCCCCCACTTTTTCTAAAATAAGAGAAAATCTCATTTTATAACTTAAAGATCAATTATATAGGCCAAGGGTGACTAAGGCATCCTTAAGGAGACTTCAGTCTTAGAAATCAGTTCTGAGAGACTTGAATGTTCCTTTTACATATAAATTTGAACTCATTAAGCCTCCTCAGCTTAACACAACTAAAACTATTGAAGATAATTGCCAATAAATTACAACCTCTTAATTCCTGGATAAGACAGACAATGCATTAATAAAAAAAATATGTGTATATATTTCACTCAGTCGAGGATACATGAATTTTCAGATCTTAAAGCAGAGTATATTCTTTTTCTTTCTTCTAGAATCTTTATGGTTTCATGGTTTTCACTCTTTTAAATTAATTTTTATTGGGGTATAGTTGCTTTACAATGCTGTGTTAGTTTCTGCTGTACAGCAAAGTGAATCAGCTCTACGTATACATATATCCCCTCCTTTTTAGATTTCCTTCCCATCTAGGTCACCACAGATCATTGAGCAGAGTTCCCTTTGCTATACAGCAGGTTCTCATTAGTTATCTATTTTATACATAGTAGTGTATATATGTCAATCCTAATCTCCCAATTCATCCCACCCCCCCCCTTGGTATCCATATGTTTGTTCTCTACATCTGTGTCTCTATTTCAAGCAGAGTATATTCTTATAATTTCCTTTTTAAACATGATTGATACATGATTTAAACATGCTTTTTTAATTTCCTTTTTAAACCAACCAACAATTTAGCAAGTGGAAGAAGGAAAGAGAAACCTATAATGTATATTAAGCTTTTGCTCTCATTAGCCAAACAAACATCAAATGAACATGCTTTTACCACATCTGCTTAACTTGGAAGACTCACTATTTTGCTCGCTCTTGCTCTAGAAGTTTTATATTTTTATTTTTTGCAAAGTCTTCTTTTATCACGGTTTGATGCTCACTGGCTTAATTGCTCCATGGGAGGCAGTTCCCACTGCCGGGTGGCAGCATCCCCTAGTTGCTGGTGAGCTTTAAGGAGGGGAAGAAACAGGGGCAGGTCTGTAACCTCGACAGTCTTGACCCCATGACCTGCGCCAGGGCAAAGTGCACACAAGCCTCATGAACCCAAAAGGAAAAAAGCCACCAAAGACAGAAGCTAAGGTGAACATCTCTGAGCCTCATTTTCTGCTCACTTCAGCACGCATGGCTCAGGAGGTGCACACTTAGCAGAACAGGATGAAGCTTAAAAGGTCCTCGCAGGGAGCAGGGAGCAAGTGATCTGTGGGAAGAGTCCGCATTTTTTCCCCGTGGGGAAGCCCTGTGCCGTTAGCTCCTGACCAACTCACTTGGGTAGTAGCTTTTGTCTAGAACAATTGCTGGCTGTCACAGAGGGTCTGTTCCCTGCACCAGGGGAGCCAGGCTGGGAGGCCAGATTTGGTACCTTGCCTGAACCCTTCGGAGAGGACAAGTGATGCCACGGCCACTCTGACCTGGACGCACCGCGATGGAGCTCCTTGCTGCCCCTGAGGGGGTGACAAGCATTTTCCTTTGCCTGATTCTGACACTGCTTAAAAGGCTCTATGTGCGGTGTGATTGCAAAGTCAGCCCTGACTCTCTGCTCACCAACATCAGAGGTGTCCCTCCTGTCCCCACAGCCCCGTCTCCTCCCCCCACCTCCACAGAGCTTAGGGGGCTGTCGATGCTGAGAGGCAGCCTGTGAAGTCAGGAACATTGCCCCCAAACGTGACCATTTCTGCCACTAGCCAGGAGGTGAGTTAAGCCTTCTGTGCCTCAGTTTTCTCATCCGTAAAATTATTTGCATTGAATTCTGCATTGAGTTCTCCCCTAAAGTACCTGCTTTAGAGGAGCTTCTATCCGCAGCACCTCCCCCGAGGATTAAGGCTTGGATTTCCCTGGACTTTACCTGAAGGGATCCCCTCCCTTCTTAGTTTTGCGCTCTGCAGTTGGTGACGTGAAACTCACTCAAACCTCCTGGTAGCCCTCAGCAATCTAAGCCCAGGAACAGACAGAAACCGAGACTACAATGCAAGCTCCCGTGGAGGCCGTGGGCTCTCTACACGGCTGGCTTCTGACTCTGTCCTCAGGAGCCAGAATGAAATGATCAGCTATCCCGGGCATCGCTCCTGGAAGGAACTTCTTTCTAGGAAGGCCCTAAGCTGGCTGGACCTCCGACATTTCCTCTCTGATCTGCCTTACAGAAAACAATAGCTGCGACTAGCCCTAGCTTCTCTTAGTTGACAGCAGTACCTGCTTGCAGCTGCGTCTGCTGATACCCACAGGGAGAGGACCAGGCCAGAACATCGCTAAATGCTGGTGCAAAGGGATGAGCCATCCTGCCAGCGGACGCCTGGTCTGCACTGGCAGCGTGCACCCCACGGGGCACTGCTGGCCTTCCCCAAATTACCAGAGTCTGGTGTGGTCTGTCATCTGCTTCTCACAGTTCCTCTTGGTACTTAGCTGTTTTGGTTTGAGACCGGCTGGGACCTGGGACCCTTTGCTGCAGTGCTGGCACCTGGACACACCTCTCCTCCAGCGACAAAATACAAGGAAACCGTATGGAACTAAAAATAACTGCGTGCATGCGCAGTTAGGGCAAATTCGGGACAAAAGATACAAAAGACCAAAAAACCCAACTGCCATTTCTGAAGAGCCAGGAGCAAACGCAGGGTACTGCGCATGCCCCCTGCACACAACACCACCTAAGGGGATGGGCAGAACATCTAAGCCAACCCTCCGGCCCGACCCCTGGACGCACCCCTACCCTCACCCCATATAAGGAGCAAGCTCTCCCCAGGGGAAGGCGGGGGGGCCCAACAAAGCCTTGCCTGAATTTCTTGTCTGGCCTCTGATCAATTTCTATTGACTGGGGAAGGCCAAGAACGTTGGTTGGTATCAGATTTACAAGGTGGTTGACTCTGACCGCGCCCCCTCTGCTCCCTGCTGGAAATCCTTACTTTTACTCTTTCCTGTGTCCTCCACTTCACTGAATTTCTACCATCACTGCTATTGGCTTCACCAGCCATCTATCCTGCCTCATCCCCTGTTCCTGGAATTTTGATCAGATCCTCTGCTTATGGAGTTTTTAGACACAGAGGCTGGGAGCTTCCTTTGGATTGTATTTCATGAGTGTCTCATACGCTTGTTCCTAACAAAAGGGTATGTTCTTTATTCCCATTGACCCAAAGTCAACTGTAATGACATCAGTATGACCAATTTCCTCTCCAAGGGCCTCAGGGCTCCACCAATACCAAGACCACCACAAAGAGTTCCAGTGTGATCGCCATCTGGGATTTACCTGTTCTGCCTGTTTATTGCCAGCACGTGCTCCATGGGTCATGGCCCTCTAAGAGTTAGAGCACGAGGCACCAACAGCTCTACTGCCACACCTTGTCCCTGTCCCATGCACCGGTCATTGCTGGCCTTGTTATCTGTACAATCATCTGTCTCCAGGGACCAGCCAGCCACCTGATTTCCAATGTGGCTCACTATTTCCTGGTTTGGGAGACTATTTTCAAGGCTTTCAAAGATCATATCTTTTTGACCCCATGGTGCCCCCTTAGATGGAGAAAAGAAATGCACTGAACAGGAGCTCTGCAAGTTTAGGAGGTCTCCAAGACCACTCACAGGTTCAATGATTCACTGGGACTCACAGAACTTAGCAAAGCTGTTTTTCTCATGGTTATACCTATTACAGCAAAGGATACAGATTAGAATTGGTAAAGGGAAGAGGCACCTAGAGCAGAATGTAAGGCCTGGGGTTTCCAGGTGTCCTCTCCCCGTGAAGTCATGTAGATGTGTGACAACATGCATGGAGTATTGCCAGTGAGGGCAGCTCACTTGAGTCTTGGAGACCTGAGTTTTTATTGGGCAGTTGGAGCTGTAGTCATGGCTACACTGGTCCAGCCAAACTTAGTCTCTAGCCTCAGAGGTCAAGCTGACATTATGTGGCCCATGGCCCCCACCATGAATCACGGTGTTGGTGTAGACTCTCTGGCTTGGCCCAAGATAAACAAAACCTCTTTTAACATTCCACAGGTTAAAGGTTCCGTCGCAGGAGCTGGGGGCAAAGGGCCAAACCTTTTTTGGGTAAGGTTCATCCTTTACTGCACAAGCATTAAGATCCCAATAATTCCATGGTCCTGTTTCCTGGGAATAAGTCAGTCCTGAGGGGAGATTGGAGAAACTCATCTCCCACCATCAAAGAGCTCCTGAATGTTCCATCCTGCAAAACTCTGGGAGGAAAATTCCAATGCATATGGGAGAGTGGTGGGCTCTGAGCTGGCCCAGGGGTCCTGATAGCTTCCTGTCCACCGCGAGTAGGGTAGAGGTACCAAGTAATGCACACCTTCACATTTCTGCAACAGTCCCGAACCTCAGGGACCCACGCCAGGCTGCCTTCTTTCTTCTGTTCAGAATTTACTGCCTCCATTCTGGCATCTCCAAGCTTCTGTCCTATTCCATTGTATTTCCAGAGAAAATCCCACATGGGATCTCCTGGGAGGAGAAGAAGGATTGATTCCCAGGGAGACCAAGCCCCTCCCCTTGAAGAGTTGACCATCTAGCAGGAGACACAGTAATGCAAATGAATAATTACAGTACTATGTAATTAATACTGAATGAAGGACTTGGAGGGAGAGGGAAAGGGAGGACTTGGAGAAAGAGCAGCATGTCTGGGAAAGGTGAGGGTGCTTGTACAGCTGGAGGAGAAATGTGTGGCCAGAGATGAGGCTGAAGATGGGGCAGGGGCCGGATGTGGAAGGGCTTCCTATGCGATGCCAAGAGCTGCGAGATTTATTCTGAAATCGCCTGGCAATATACCTACTGGGCTTAAGGGAAATCAAATGCAACAAAATTCCCTCTTGTCTACTGTGTCTAGTGTGCTAGGTGATGAGGTGGTGGGGATAACGTAGCATAAAATAACACGAAATAATCAGACCTTTTTGCTACAAAGGCCTAGTGAGGCAGAGATGGGGAAAGCGGCCCCTGAATAGTGGATCTGCAGAGAGTTAATAGGAGTCATTTTGAATTCATTCAGTCTTTTTTTTTTTTTTTTGCGGTACGTGGGCCTCTCACTGTTGTGGCCTCTCCCATTGTGGAGCACAGGCTCCGGACGCGCAGGCTCAGTGGCCATGGCTCATGGGCCCAGCCGCTCCGCGGCATGTGGGATCTTCCCAGACCGGGGCACAAACCCGAGTCTCCTGCATCGGCAGGCGGACTCTCAACCACTGCGCCACCAGGGAAGCCCCCATTCAGTCTTTTAAACCTGTTTTCTATTCTCTATTCTACTGTCTCAGATCCCCAGCCCCCGGTGTATAATATTTTGTGTGCAAATTTCTCTCCCCACCTGGACCTGTAGAACATGGTGATTAAGAATAATGGGTCTGTCACGCAGAGTGAAGTAACTCAGAAAGAGAGAAACAAATATCATATATTAACGCATATATGTGGAATCTGAAAAAATTGGTATAGACGATCTTATTTACAAAGCAGAAAAAGAGGCACAGGTATACAGAACAAATGTATGGATACCAAGGGGGCAGGGGAGGAGGTGGGATGAATTGGGAGAAGGGAATTGACATATATACACTATTGATACTATGTATAAAATAGATAACTAATGAAAACCTACTCTATAGCACAAAGAGCTCTACTCAAATGCCCTGCCGTGAACTAAATGGGAAGGAAATCCAGAAAAGAGGGCATATATGTATATGTATAGGTGCTTCACTTTGCTGTACAGTAGAAACTAACACAACATTGTAAAGCAACTATACTCCAAAAAAAAAAAAAAAAAAAAATCAATGTTTCAATTTGAGTCCAAAGGTGGGAAAAAGCAGATGCCCCAGTTTGAAGGCAGTCAGGCAGGAGGAATTGTCTCTTACTTGGGGGAGAGTCAGGGTTTTTTGTTCTGGGCCTTCAACTGATCGGATGAGGCCCACCCACACCAGGGAGGGCAGTCTGTTTTATTCAGTCTACTGATAGAAGTGTTAATCTCATCCAAAATCATTCTTACAGACACACCCAAAAGAACATGCAACCAAATAACTGGGCACCCTGTGGCCCAGTCCAGTTTACACACAAAATTCATAGCCACACCCACTGTTCTGATGTGTCCCAGACTGAAAGGTTTCCCAAACTGGGACTCCAGGGTTACAGCTGAAAAAGTCCTGGCGTGAGTTGCCCATCCTACATTGCATGAGCCCAAAAAGCCAAGGAAGAAGAGGAAAGAGAGGTCCTGGGGGCATGGAACCCACATAATGTGTTCAGGGGGCTCAGAATTTCAAGGTCTGGGGGAATGGGGCCGGGAGTGGTGGCAGATAAGAGCAAGAATGGCACCCAGGGCCACACCTTGAAGGGCCTTGAATTTCATGCCAGGCAATGTGTCCTTTATCCAGCATGCAATGAAGGGTTTTAAGCCAGGGTTTTAATCTGATTTACATTTTAGAAATGTCTCCGACCTGCCTCGCTGTATTGGGTGGAACACTCCTGGTATTCATTACTCAAATGCCAACCTAAACGGGCTCTGGAAAGGCTAAATCAGAATTGCATCTGTGAGAACTGTCAAATGTACTCCTGCTCTTATCTGCAGCGACAGCTGCAATTCAGGAGTGTGGATCCAAGCCAGCTGGGCTGGTACACGCTTTGGGATGCTTCGGTCCCCATGGGAGCAGGGCCTCTCCCACCCTTTGAGCTCCTGTTACAGCCAAGGACCCCTCTCTACCTAGCAACTTGGGTGATTTACAAGGTACACCAGATCAGGAAACTGCTTCCCCTCCCATACCCCCCAACATCAATGGCTTTCCACTGTACAGTAAGCCCCCTACCTATGAACAAGTTCTGTTCCGAGAGCACGTTCATAAGTCCAGTTTGTTGTTAAGTCCAACAAAGTTAGCCTAGGTACCCAACTAATGCAATCGGCTATATGGTACTGTACTATAATAGGTTTATAATAATTTTCGCACAAATAATACATAAAAAACAAACACAAAAAGTAAAGAAAACATTTTGACTCTTACAGTACAGTACCTTGAAAAGTGCAGTAGCACAGTACAACAGCTGGCATCCAGGGGCTGGCATGGAGTGAACAGGCAAGAAGAGTTACTGACTGGAGGAGGGCAAGGAGGTGGGAGATGCTAGAGCTGAAGGGTCGTCAGCAACAGGAGACAGAGGGCGAGCCGTGACGTCACTCACGCCTGACGTGGATGGCGCAGGTTCTGGTTCCTTGCTGGATTCAGTTCTATCTACCCTCTTGAAAAAATGATCCAGCGATGTCTGGGTAGTAGCTCTTTTTTTCTTGTCATAGATGACATGGTAGCACTGGATTGCATTCTGAATGGCTGCTGCAACCTTCATGTACCATTCTACTTACATGATTGGACATGCGAACACACTTTCGCATCTTTGAAAGTTCGCTACTTGAAGGTTCACATGTAGGGGACTTACTGTCCTAGGGATAAACTCCAAACACCTAACCCCACCTCAAAGCCCAGCTCCTGCTTTTCTCTTTAGCCCGTCTCACTGTGCTCCAGGCACAGGAGCTTCCTTTCTCTCTGTGAAACATGCTACACTCCAGCCTCAGTACCTTTGTACCTGCTCTTCCCGTTGCGGGAGCATTTTGCTCTGACTCCTCACATCACTGGTTCCTTCTAATTCTTTAGGTCTCAGCTTCGATGTCACTTCCACAGAGAGGCTCTCCTTTACCACCTCATCCGAGTAAATCACTCTGTTATTCTTTGTCATAACATTTGTTTTTTTTCCTTCCCAGATTCTTTGACAAACTGTAATCATTCCACCTCATCCAAGTAAATCACTCTGTTATTCTTTGTCATAACATTTGTTTTTTTTCCTTCCCAGATTCTTTGACAAACTGTAATCATTTCACCTATTACTGTATTTAGTTATTTCTTGTCCATCTCTCCTACTAAATTGAAGGTACCATGAAGGCAGGAATTTGGACTACTTTGTTCACCTTCAAGTTTCCAATACAACATTTCCTCGTGCATAAAGGCATTTGATAAATATTTGCTAATTAAATGAGCGATGCAAAAATAACTTCCAGGGTCTAGAACTGATGCAAACTATCTAATTACCGTTACTGCTAGAATGTCCATCACTAGGCACACTCAAGGCTGGTAATTGCTACATTTGCCCTTTTACGATTCATCCCTGGGTGAAAAAGCACCAAGAACATCTCAGAGAGTCCCAGAGGTTCCTTAATACACCTTTCAGACCCCATTGTGCAGCCACAACCCTCGTTTCTAGTGTTAATCAGAGACAGTGATCCTGCCAATGTGGTAACTCTTTTCCTTGCCTGCCGGTCTACTGGCCTGAGAAGCCCCACGTGACCAGCTGGTAGTCATAGCTTCCAGTGGAAGCTGGAACCTTACTGTATTCCTGGCAGAAGTCCTCCCTTGCTGGGAATCACAACCTATGACCCAGCAGAATTTAGAGCTATGGGGACAGAAGCATATGTTTTGCAAGAAAGTCATTGGGAATGATGATAAGAGAGGCCACTGCTACTTCTGCCTCTTGGTTCCCAAACGTGAACTTTCTATATGCTGGGGGCATAGCACCAGAATGGCCCTTGGTTCACTGCATGTATTTCTCTCTGGAGGAAAGAGCCCTAATTCTCCAGGTGTCGTCCCCAATTTGGCATTTACTCTCAAAATTGCGAACGTGCATTTTCATGTCCAATCACATAAGTTAGTTCACGAGCCTGGAGTACATTGTCACATGTGTGCATCCTCTGCAAGTGGTTGTGTTTTGTGCACTTTACTGTACAGTACTGTAGAGAGTACAGTACCTTTGTTTCAAGCCCAGGATGTCTGGAAGCAAGCATAAAACAGCGGTATATAGCCGATTGTGTTAGTTGGGTACCTAGGCTAACTTTGTTGGACTTAGCGAACGAATTGGACTTACGAACGCGCTCTCGGAACGGAGCTTGTTCGTATGTGGGGAACTTACTGTAGTTGGATTCACGTTGATGAGGGAGAGCCCATGCGGTGGTGCCCACTTGTAGCATTTACACCTGCCTCTGTGGTCTCTCCATCCATGAGCTCATTGTCCAAGGTCTGGGACGGTTGAAGAGACCTTGGCTGCCACTCACAGGATACAGCAGCCTGTCCCCATGGCAGTTAGCTGCATGCCTCCTCTGCACCGGCTTCATGTAAGACAAATTCTGTGCCCTCTATGCTCTTCCCGTATGTCTGTCCTCAGGTCTCTTCCTCAGTCTTTCTGATCTCTGCTCTCCCCACGTTGCTCCTTCCAGACCCCTGACTAATTAGCGAAGCATTTGTCCCTACTCAGCAGCTGACGTGCACTCTAACTTCAGGCCACTTCTCTGTCTATGGGTTTTTTTTTAAGATTTTTTGATGTGGACCATTTTTAAAGTCTTCACTGAACATGTTACAATATTGCTTCTGTTTTATGTTTTGCTTTTTTGGCCCTGAGGCATGTGGGATCTTAGCTCCCCACCCAAGGATTGAACCAGCACCCCCTGCATTGGAAGGCAAAGTCTTAACCACTGGACCACAAGGGATGTCCCGATGTCTAGGTTTGATGTGCTCAGCGCTGCTCGCTGGGAGGAATTCCCTTCACGGATGTCCTTCAGCACCACCCTTGAGTGGGGACGTTGGTGGCAGCATTCCTGTTTTTGCGCGAGCCAATCCATTTATAAACGAGGGCCGAGTTTTTCTTCCTCTGTCAGTTAATCAGTTAACCTCCCCAGCCCCCTGCCCTAGGCCATGGTATCAGCTGAGCAGCTGCATCACAGGTAGGAGACTTGGGGCTTTGGGCTTCCCATCGAGGCCACCTCTGAACCTGTTTGGACTCGATTCTGAATATATAACCTCCATTATGACTCAGCGCAGCCAAAAATACCAGCTTACAATTACTTAGCTCTAATCCCATAGTCCCTTGCAACCCGTGGTCAGAAACGCAGGCATGCCCAGCTGCGCGCTAGCCATGTTTTTCCGACGGCAAGCGGCTTCCTGCTGCAGATAGTATGGCCTTGATCTAGAACTCTAGGGCTCTGAGCCACATCTCCCCCATAAGGTTTGCCAGAGACTCCGCAGAGCACTCTTACCCACCACAGGTTCTTCTAGCCCAGCTGGATCCTCCAGCCTTATGGCCTGAGTGATACGGAGCTTGGTGCAAATGGCTGTCAATGTAAACTGGGACGTATTAGAGAATCCTCTCTCTCGCTCTTGCCCTGCTCAAAACTGGAAGCCTTCCAGCATGCCTGAGAAACGGGCTGGAGTAATATTCCCAAGGGCTGGGTATATGCTGCTTTCAAAATCCAAAAAAAGCCTACCAAACCTCATTCTCAGTGGTAGAGGGTGCAAGGGTTAACAGCCCACCTTAGAGGGGAACGCCTGGCAAGGCTCGGACCACAAAATGCCTGGAAACTGCACCAGTGTGACCATCCTCTGAATTTCCATGGATTTTATCTTCCATATTCTGGAGCACGTGTTTTCAAATATGCACCACTTCCTGCTCATCAGGTCCAGTTAGCCTGACGTCATCCACATAGTGGACCATCAGGACGTTTTGTGAATGTCAAGACAATCAAGATCTCTGTGGGCTCTGTTGCGACAGAGAGCAAGAGGGTTACCATGGGCCCTACAGCGAGGCGGTGAATGTGAACTCTCGTCCTTCCCACAGAAAGGTGAGCTGATTTTTACTCTCTTTACTGATGGGGTTTGAAAGGAACATAGGTGCCAGATCAGTAACCACATTCCTAGTGCCCAAAGCTGTGTTTACATCTTCGGGTAAAGATACCACATCCAGCACAGCAGCTGCAATTGGGGCTATCATTTGGCTTGGTTTATAGCGTCCACCAGCAGCTACTAAATCCTTCTATTTTTTTGCAAAAGACACATGGATGAATTGAATAACAGAGACATGATGAAAACCACCACCTTTGCATTCTTGGAATCTTGGAGGGTGGCACTAGTATTTGCCATTTCACCCAGGAGGTGGTATGGCTTCTAATTTGCTGTCTTGGTTGGAGTGAAAGGCTGTTTCAGGGGCTTCTGCTTGTCCTTCCTATTTTATCTCTTCCTCCACAGGTCAGGGAATGAATGAGAAGTTCTGCCAGCTATGCAGCATAATTATATACTTGCAACCAGGAAAAATAACTGGAGGGTAGATCTGTGGATACAAGGGATCCACTGTGAGAGAACTTGGGCTCGAGCTCCAACTAATCTCCTAAACGCCTAACTGGGAAGGTGGGGACCCTTGACAGCATTTTGGATTCCTTACCAGGCTTCCACTGCAAGAGGCCTGGGTTCGATCCCTAATTGGTGAAGATCCTGCATGCTGTGCAGCGTGGCCAGATAAATAAATAAGAATTAAGTAATTAAAAAAAAAAGTGCACACACAGAATTACTCTGGTAAATAGGCACAAGTCGCTTTGGAGAAGGACTGGGGGAAACGCTTATCTCGCCCCTGACCACGGGGTGCTTGCTATGTGGCAATTCTATCCCCTCCATTTACTATTTATGCTGACTGTCACCTCCATCGCCTAGTTCTATGGCAGAATTGTATACCGTCAATCCAGGCTAACAGATCACGTGGCCGCTGAGCGTCTCAAAGATGCTTCTGCCGTCAGCAGATTTTGATTGCCTTCTGCACCTTTCCGGGGAAGTCTTCATGTGATGGATTCTCCCTTTCCCCCAACTCCCCGACCCCTCGTTAGTATGCTGCCCACGCTGATGTAGTATCTCTACTTCGTTTCCTGACGGTTATTGTTGTGTTGAAGCTTCGAGGAATAGCTGATTCACTTTGATATAAAGCAGAAACTAACACACCAGTGTAAAGCAATTATACTCCAATAAAGATGTTAAAAAAAAATAAATTAAGGGCTTCCCTGGTGGCACAGTGGTTGAGAGTCCGCCTGCCGATGCAGGGGACACGGGTTCGTGCCCCGGTCCGGGAGGATCCCACATGCCGCGGAGCGGCTGGGCCCGTGAGCCATGGCCGCTGAGCCTGCGCGTCCGGAGCCTGTGCTCCGCGGCGGGAGGGGCCCCAGCAGTGAGAGGCCCACATACTGCAAAAAATAAAATAAAATAAAATAAAGTTAATTAATTTAAAAAAAAAAACAACTTCGAGGAGACATGCCAGCAGCACGTTTGACTTGTTCCCCATGACCTTAGGAGAGCATTAAACGCTGCTTCGTGAGGTGGTGCTTCTATGCCAGCCAATTCCCCCCAGGGCAGCTTTATATTCTCCTCACCCCCCTTCCCTGCCCAAGACCCTGGGCCATTTGCTCCCCAGTTCCTGCCAGCACGGATTACCCAGGTCTGGAAATGTCTTGAGGTTGCACACTGTGTCTTCCTGGAGTAGGAACCCTATTTCCCTGTTCTGGTCATGCTGAAGCCTGGCCTTTGTTATTGGTCTGGAGGCAACGAGGGAAGGAGGGGCAGACCTTGAGGCAGATCTTGGGAAGCAAATATCATCTTGCAGGGTTTTAGGCCAAAGGCTGACAAACTACAGTCTGCAGGCCAAATCTGGCTCCCCCTCCCTTTTTTTTGGCCACGCCTCGTGGCATGTGGGATCTTAGTTCCCTGACCAGGGATCGAACCCGTGCCCCCTGCAGTGGAAGCACAGAGTCTTAACCACTGGACCGCCAGGGAAGTCCTCACCACCTGTTTTTGAAAATAAAGTTTTATTGGAACATCTCCCCGCTCATTTATGTATTGCCTATAGCTGCTCCCAGGCTGAAACAACAGAGTTGAATAGTTGCGATAGACTCTGGTCTGCAAAGCCTAGAACATTTACTATCTGGTCTTTTACAGAAAAAGTTGGCTAACCCCTGCTTTTTCCTGGAGCCTATAGATTCCATTAAGGATTTATAATATCTGCCTAATGAAACATAACAAAGAAGAGAGGAGTTAGGTAGGCAAGGAAGTGGGCCATGCACGGGTAGAGAACCAGACTGGATTTGTCCAGCCTTACAGCACTGCCTGTTACTAACTGCGAGACCTGGGACAAGTCACCCAGCATCTTGAAGCCTCAGTTTTCTCGTTTATAAACCTGAAAGTACTAGTTTCTATGCCTTCTACTTTACAAAGCTGACGTAAAGACCAAATAATATGATGGATATAAAAATCACCTGGAAAACTACAAAGGGCTGGAAAATTTGGAGTTACATTATTTGCTACTCCATGTCATGACCTTCAAAGCCACAGCTGGGGAAAAGGTCTTTCATCAGCCCCTTTCCTGTCTGACTGTGCAGGTCATCTCAGGACGACCCTCTTGTGCAGGTTTGGTCTTCAGCCCTAATCTCAGGGCTGCAGCCTCAGGTCTTCTGCCAGGTTGGCAGGCTTCCCACCTGATGTGTGAACCCCAGAATCTTTTCAGACACCCACAGAATCTATGATATGGGTGCAGAGGAGGGTTTTGAACTTTCGATACTGACTTGGGGTGGTGGTAGTGATAGGGGGTCTTCAAAGAGGTGCTGCTTGAAACTATAAAAGGGATTGTAAACAAAATCATTTGAGGAGAGAAAAGAGAAGTGCTCCTAGGAGAGAAACTACAAGGATGCCTGAATTTCAGTGAGCGTAAGGAGGAAAGGATTGAACCAAGGAACTAGAGAAGGAGTGAAAAGGGAAATTGGAGGTGGGGTGGTGTTCAGAAAGAATGGCACCTGGAAGCCAGAAACTCTGTGTTTAATTCTGGGATTGTCATTTCTTTGTTGTGTGACTCTGGATAAATCACTTGATCTCTCTGGGCTTTGATTTTTCTCAGCTTTAAAATGGAAATGGTGAGAATTCCTGCCTCCCAGGTTTATTGTGAGATTCGGAAGAGAAAGGACTGTAGAACTACTGCATGTAGGGGCATTTTAAAAAAACTCAGCATCTTCCCCAGCACAGGGAAGGAGCGTCCGCGGCTTCACTGTATTTACATTTTCATCTTGCTCTCAATCTCCCTTCGGGTCTCTGTAATTCCATTGTCTTAATACAATCTAAATTAGAAAGATAGGAGAAAACTTCACACAGATCCCCTTGTTAGTACATAACTTCTCTCCAAAGCTTGATTCTGTGATCGTTTTTTTTCTGAAGCCTATAACTTGCATTACTAAGAAAACAGCAAGATGTCCTGAATGTCTAGCAACCCATTTCCAACATGATGCCTCTTATAATAAGAACAGGTCAAGGAGTTACAGTCTGCAGGTGCAGAAAAGGCTTTTCTGGAGGAGCAAAGGTTTATTTGGTCTCAGTTGGGAGGCAGTGTTTTGGAACAGTTCAAGATTTTCAGATATTCAATGCCAAATCCTCTGGCCAAAAGATGTCCTCACAAGTTTCTATAGATAAAATCATTATAGGAAATCAATGTGCTCCTGCATTTTCCAGTATAACTCAGCCATAATGCCCCAGATACAGCCAGGGGAACCCAGAGCTAATGACTGGGCTGGGGTGAGGGGGAACTTAGGCTGCATTTGCAAAGTCAAAAGCACTGCTCAGAGTTCATAAAAATAGGCCCACTCAACAGTTATTTGATGGACATTTATTTCCCTATCTGAGCCTCAGTTTCCTCCACTGTCAGCTGAGGCCATTAGAATAGATTTCCTACACTTCTCTTTCAGAATATATATCCTGTGCCTTTACTGAACATTCAGCCAGATACAGGCGCTTTGTCTGAATGTTTTCCTCAATCTTCTGTTTTATTAGAAAGTTCTGGTTTGCCTTTTAAGAAAAGAATGTCTTTGGTTTGCCTAGGGCTTGCTGACAGCTACATATTGTGGGTGCAAATGTGTTCCAGAGGAGAAGGGGCCCCGGTCTGGCTGCAGCAAAAAACTCCCTGGGTGGCTTTCGATTAAGCATTTTGCTGTTCTGAGCCTTGCTTTCCTTAACCGTAAAACAAGCCATAGGACATACAAGAAGCTGGTAACCTTAGTTGCCCCTAGAGAAGTAAACGGATTAGCTGGGGATCAGTTTTAGGAAATGGTGTGCTGAATTTGCATAAGAGCCATACTCCATCAGATAGGTACTTTGCACCGTACCCTGCGTACCTTTTGGACCCTATGAATTTCATACACACACATATACCACCTATTCATTAAACAAATACATGTTTAAAATGAACTAATTCCATAGACCTAGGGAGTTTGTATATTTCCTCCTGGAAACAGAACATACTATTGTATTTCTTGTCCATGATTCTGTCTGCTGAGAATGGTTTATAACATTCCCTTCATTTATCACCTCATGATTTTATAAACAAGGCATTAAACATGATAGCTCTATACAAACCAAGTCAAATGACAAAGAACGCATCCCGTTCTAATGCGGATTATTAATAAGTGTGAAAAAGCCTAGTTCTGTCTGTGAGAATGAAGCCTCCATTCCCTTTTGCTGGCAGCAGAGAAGAGGACGCTACCATCAAATTGCATCTTTTTAACTGGCGGGAACCCTTGCAGGGGCTACTGTGATGTGGTCAGAAAAGGACTGCCAGCACCACAGAGAGCCGAGACAACAGACAGAATTTTCCCTGAAATTGCAAGGACATTGGTTTAGTTAACATAATAAATTCCACGACCAACTTAATTTAACAGGAAATGCCTGCTGTTTGGGACCTATGAAATGCTGCCTGATGATATCCCATAGGCGTTTAAGCTTCAGATTAGGGGGAAAATATAAGATAGATGTGTGACATATATATGTTCTTACAAATGTATATGTAGGAATGAGGGTACCTGGGATAAAGGAGAAACACAGTTATGAATGTTGGCAGCAACATCTCAGAAGCAATGATTTGAAGAGATTCAATCTAAATTATAATTTCCCAAGTCAATCACAATAAATTTCCAGAAACAGTTCCTGCCTTTTGAATGCAGAATGTGTTGACAGGAAGATCACGTCATTACCATAAGGTGTTTGATGTGAGTCTTGTTGACCTCTGACCTCAAAGCATCCTCTGTGTTTTTGTCTTTCAGATTTGAAACCTGAGCGCTGGAAACATCTTGGTTTTTCACACTTGGCAACAGCAAAGAGATTTGCAGAACTCCAGGCCTGATAATTGCGTTTAATCACTTAATGTATGCAGGAAGAAACATTTTCAGAGAGGTTGGGTAACTCACCTAGGGTCACACAGCCAACAGGGACAAAGCAAGAACTAGAACTTGTTCAATACACTTGATGGTTCCCAAGAGCTGGCAGCTTCTGAATGGTGAAGGTGTGACCTTCCTGGGTAGGGGAAGATCATTCGGGTCACCATTCAAAGTAAATTATTCCCCAAAGAGCCTGGGTAACCAACAGAAATACAGCATGCAAGTGGAGGGCTTTATCCAGGCCCATTCATGGCTCTGAATTTGGTCATTTGAATCCTTTTGTCCTTTTTAACAATTGTCAGATTCAGAGAAAGGCTGTAGTTGTAGACGCTGCTCCCCAAATGCACTGACAATCACTTTCCAACATTGGCAGCTACCCTTAGAGCTCTGTGATTTGTCCCATTATTGACCCATCAAGGAGTATGACACATGCCAGGTGCTCTGCGGAACCCAGCGGAGGAGCTGCTCTTCCGTGGAAACAACCAGGAAGCTTTTTGTTTATTTATTTATTTATTTATTTAGGCTGCATTAGGTCTTTCTCTAGTTGCGGCGAGCGGAGCCTACTCTTCGTTGTGGTGCGCGGGCTTCTCATCGCGGTAGCTTCTCTTGTTGCAGAGCACGGGCTCTAGGCACACGGGCTTCAGTAGTTGCAGCACACAGGCTCAGTAGTTGTGGCTTGCAGGCTCCAAGGCGCAGGTTCACTAGTTGTGGCGCACAGGCTTAGTTGCTCTGCGGCATGTGGGATCTTCCTGGACCAGGGAATGAACCTGTGTCCCCTGCATCAGCAGGCAAATTCTTAACAACTGTGCCACCAGGGAAGTCCCAACCAGGAAGTTTTGATTCACTCTTTCAATGAACTTCTTGATTGGAGTAGTCATCTTCTCAAAATAGATGGAGAATGAGGTTTGAAGATAGGAAACTGTCATCCAGGTAAGGAACCCTTGCTTTGTCCCAGTTCAGTTGTGCAAAGGCATGTTCATTGAGCACAGATCATTGCTGGACAGTGGGAGGACTCAGGAATGGACTTTATGTAGTTCCTGTTCTAGCAGGAACCGCACTGTCTAGTTGGGATAAAGAAGGAGATGCAAGTCTTGGGCAGTGCCCATCCCAGCACCATGCAGTGGTGGGGATGCCTTAACACTAGCCTTATCGCGACAGTCATAAGTGGCAGAACTGACCCAATTACAGAACTGGACACACCAGGCTGTTTTTTTTTTTTTTTGGTATGCGGGCCTCGCACTCACTGTTGTGGCCTCTCCCGTTGCGGAGCACAGGCTCCGGACGCACAGGCTCAGCAGCCATGGCTCATGGGCCCAGACTCTCCACGGCATGTGGAATCTTCCCGGACCGGGGCATGAACCCGCGTCCCCTGCATGGGCAGGCAGACTCTCAACCCCTGCACCGCCAGGAAAGCCCCACCAGGCTGTTTTAACTTCATGTTATTAAATTATCAGAGCATATTCACTGAGATGGACATGAATTGTTTCTGGCTGTCCAGCACCCGTGCCATCTTCTGTTGAAAATACCAGCCAGCTTTTACTTCTCTGCCACTGGATACTGTCCTGGGGGTTAATTTGCTTAGACCCTGTCCTTCTCTAGTTGTCAGAGAATGCCTGCTAGGCTCTTTATACACGCCCTCCCTAAAGGTGAATTATAAGGGGAGAAACAAAGGACTGAAGGAGCGGCGGTCCCTGCACCTGTGATGCCAGACACTTGTATGGTCCGTGCTGACGTTCCAGCCTTCTTTCTTTCCTTTAGGCAACCTCACAACCTTCCCAAAAAATTCTCTTTTCACTTAAGCTATCCAGATTCAGATCCTGTGACTGCATGCAAAGGGCCCTAACATGTATATTAAGATCCCTTTGTATTGAATCCATACCTACCAAACAACCTTCTACTTATACACGTACCTTTGATCTTTCTATCTCCACTCATCCGGCACACAATAAGTGCTCGGTAATTTTTGTTGAATAAACGACTAACTAAACAATAAGTGTATACAAGTGATTATGTCAAGATAGGGGTTGCAGTCAGGACCCAAACTGTGAGAGTGGAGGGAAGAGGACAGCAGGCTGTGGGTGAGAGGCAAACCAGGGGTGATGCTAAAGAGAAAGTGTCCGGGGACTTCCCTGGTGGTCCAGTGGTTAAGACTTCACCTTCCAGTGCAGGGGTGTGGGTTTGATCCCTGGTCAGGGAGCTAAGATCCCACATGCTTCATGGCCAAAAAAAACTAAAATATAAAACGGAAGCAATATTGTAGCGGTTATGGTAGGGACTTTTTAAAAATGATCTGTGTCCAAAAAAAATCTTTAAAAAAATAAAAAGAGAGAGTGTCTGAGCTGAGGTTTTTGTTTTGTTTTGTTTTTTGCGGTACATGGACCTCTCACTGTTGTGGCCTCTCCCGTTGTGGAGCACAGGCTCCGGACGCACAGGCTCAGCGGCCATGGCTCACGGGCCCAGCCACTCCGCGGCATGTGGGATCTTCCCGGACCGGGGCACGAACCCACGTCCATTGCATCGGCAGGCGGACTCTCAACCACTGCGCCACCAGGGAAGCCCATGAGCTGAGTCTTGATGGATAGATCCAGTTTGGGGTAGGGTGGACAGGGAGGTTAAGAAAGAACGAGGATGGCACAGCTGTAGAGGGGGCTGCTCCTAGCATGGTTCAAGGCAGCGTGTGGCCTCCTTGGACTAGTCACCTCGATTTCATAAATATTTGTTGAGGACCTACTGTGTGCCTAGGGAGGCACTGTAGATTCAGAGATGAATAAAACCAGGTCATGTTGGGGTGGGTTGGGGAAATTACCCGGAGGACACCCATCATTATAGCTCAGTGCAGTACTCAACGAGTGCTCCAAGGAGGGGTGCAAGCCAGCACGCTGGGGCTCCAGAGGGGTTTAGAGCCTGAACATATCCCACTCGTGATGAAAAGCAGAGCTTTCCAGCAAGAATAAGAAAAGTAAGTCATAAACTTCAACAGCAGGCCTGTGTTCAGAAACCATAGATTGAATCTTAGAGGTTGCTCATGTCAGGATGGGGAATTCACAGAGATACCACATTGGGTTCCTAATACAGTCCAGTGAGGTTCCGGGATGGGTCTCACACAGGGGAAGGAGTGACAAGGTCCAGCAGAACAGAGCGGGGAAAGCACAGGATCTACGTGAAGAGCCGAGAGTTGCCCTTTGGCTCAAATGGAGACAGGCACACCCAGTGACCAACAGGCGCCTACTGGGAGGCCCACGACAGTGGGGTTGAGGGGTCTGCCTTACCAAGGTCAGCAGTGGGGAGCAGTCACCGATGCTCTCTGAACACGTCAGTGGCTTGATCAGGCCATGGGCCATTTTTAATAAAGCAACAAATGTAACTTCTTGCCCCAAAGCAGGAAGGGGCCTGCAGATGGCCCAGTTTAGGTTGTTTGCCTTGTTATTAGCAATTTCCTAGTCACATTTGTCATTACAATTGGGGGATGGATTTATTACTTATTATTTTTCTGCCCATGGTGGCGGAATTTTTTGAAGTCACAAATCAAAATCAATAGTAGTTGTGGAAACTCAGTGCAGGCACCGTCAAACCAGGTCACTTGGGACTGGCTGGATCTTTCCTTATGCGTTGTTCCAGGGTCTAATGTCTAAGTAGATCAAAGCCATATAAAAAGCAGTGCTCTGGGCTTCCCTGGTGGCGCGGTGGTTGAGAGTCTGCCTGCCGATGCAGGGGACACGGGTTCGTGCCTCGGTCTGGGAGGATCCCACGTGCTGCGGAGCGACTAGACCCATGAGCCACAACTACTGAGCCTGCGTGTCCAGAGCCTGTGCTCCAGTGAGAGACCACAACAGTGAGAGGCCCGTGTAACGCAAAAATGGAAAAAAAAAAAAAAAAGCAGTGCTCCCAGCAAGGTCAAGAAACACAAAACAAATTTTAATTGCAGGCCGTATGCTGAGAACATAGAGCTCAGGAAACAGCTCAGGGGATTTAATAAGCAAAGGTACCATGGTGTGACAGGAAAAATTTTTTTTTTTGGAGTAAGGTAATACTTTTAATGAAAATTTTATAGCAAAAACTAGCAACTCTTATCTCCCTTCCTACTCCATACTTCCCAATCCTTGTCCTCATGCAAAGGTATTTTCTTTGTTGCCATGGTAACGTGTATAATTCCTTTTGTAGTTTTTAAGCATAGCACACCATAAACTTTTTCCTTTTTCAGATACCACATTAATTTGAGTTTAGCGACTGAAGAACATGCCATCTAAGAGAGCGTACCACACTTTTCAGAACCCTTCTCTTAACACTGGAAACTTTTTTCTATCCTAGACAAAGCGGTCGCAGATATCGTGGTGGACAGCTTTGGGGAAATGTCACTCTTGGCTTCCTACTCTGGCTTTTTATAAATCAGACTTAAAATTCTCAGTTTGGCCTGTTAATTGGGCCCCTGGTATGGAAATTTCAAGCACCTGGCAAGTTTCTTGCCTGACACTTCTGGGGAGGAGGGTCTGATTTGTGATAGGACAGACTTCTTGGCCCGAAATCCCAGCCAGCCAGGATCAGCTGCCCATTATCAGAAATTCCCAGCTTACCAGCTCCGTGATCTCTTTCCAGGGGCTCTCAGTCTCATCTTACCAGGAGAGAATCACTTCCCTGATGATAGCAGTGTTCTCTGATGGGGTCGTTTACTTTCAGATTCATGGAACAGTAAAGAAATCTCCAAGCATCCTGCAAAGTTTGATGTCTAAGGCAAATTTGAAGGTGGTGATGGTGGGGAGAACTATTATGGAAATAACTTGAGACACTGAAGGGAGTTAGAATAGAAAATGGGACAAGTGAGAAGAAATCTAACAACATACTCCTGACTGCTATAAATTCATAAGAGTGGAACAGACTGGGGACACGGTGGCTGGCTAATAGGGACATTGAGGGTCTACCGTCTCAGCTCACAAGTTTGCCCAGTCTCTAAGGACGTCCTCCCCCTCAGATTTATACAGTAAAAGAAGCCAAATGCCCAATGTGATCCCCCTCCACTCGGCATCCTTACCGTGACTACCCCATCTGGACCCAGGGTAGCTTGTGATGTTAGCTGACAATGAATTCTTTCCTCTAGGGAATCTGGAAAATCTCCCTCTTCCCAGGAAATTGTAAAGTTTCCCTTTAGGTGGACAGCTGCCACGCACCGTATTTACAGCACAAGTAAACTTGAATCAGCTCACCTGGCCTTGTCTTCCTGCAGAGAGGGCTGACACGCTCCAAAAGGGACAGACTCTCTGTCCAAGTTCAATTCCTGGCAAGGGGCTGCTTTTAACTTTTCTGTCCGCTCCAGACATAAGAATTTGGGTTGCAAATATTGTTTGAGTTCACACAGTTCAGCTATATCTCCTTAACAATAATAAGAATATAAATCACACAGTTTAGCAAACTATTAACTTAAGCCCCTGTCTATTAAATTCCAGATAAGTTCCAGGCATCACTGCAGGGTGAGTCTTATTAACTACCAGTTAATAATACCGTCTTATCAGTGTAATATTTCTCAACTAGGAGTGGGCTTAGACATCACCTACGGCACTTGTGAAATATGTACATCCTGAAGACAGGATTCTCCTCCAAAGCTGCAAGGCTTTCTGCTGAAATGACTGGCCAGGCTCTGACCGTGATGGTAAATGCCACCCGGAAGGGCTTCTCCCTCATTAATTAGAGATTCCCTCTTCAGTCTGTTGTACCCGTTCCATTAGGCTGCAGCAGCTGCAGTTAGAAATTCTCTATATGCTGCTGCAGGACCAGAGTGTCTCTGTCTGACTATCTCATTTCCACTGCAACATGGGTTACTCCGTCTTTTACGAGGCAGGGAATTTTTTCCATTTTCAAAAGTAGGGAGCAAGCACGCAGCAGTGCCAATGGGAAAGAAGCCAGGCTTAGAGCAGACAAGAGTCCTGACCATCAGGAGATTTGGTTTGATGCTCTGGGTTAAAAGCTGGTTCCGGGTAGATATAAATGCATATGTTGCAAATGCTCACAGGGACTTGAAAAATAGCTACTTCTTAAGGCTATTGAACACTGGTTTGGCAGTGCTATTGATGCTGTTTATCTGCACTTGCGATGAAGTCATGTTTTACTAAACAAAGATGAACTTTGGTCCAGTCACTGAATTATCATATATTTAAATTAGTGTCATCCAAGTTAATGAGTTTTAATGTAATGCCAAGTGCAGACGCAGGGACTAGGAAGGGTAGAATGGATCATGTGATTTTCCTTAGCAATAAAGGATAGGAAAGCTATGAATTGTTTATGGGAATCTGGAGGTAGGAAGCCTGACTGCATTGGTTACACGCAGCTGCGTTTAAAATATAAATATAGGATTTTAGAGAGAAAGAAGCTTAAGATCATCTTGTCTACGTCTTTCATTTTGCAGGTGAAAAAAGGCAATCAAGGAGGTAGAATGATTTGCCCCAAGTCACACAGAAAAGCTATTAAGGGCCCTAAACAGATGTTATTTAAATAAGATATTTAGGTTTAAACTGGCTTTTAAAAACACCTCTGTGAAGACTGGTTTTAATGCCTTTGACTTGGGCGGTCCTCTGCCCTGACCCTGCATCCACCCTGCCCATCGACAAACTCCATAGAAATGATAGAAAAGCCTTTTCTTTTCTTTCTTTTTTTTTTTTAAGTGTAGTCACCCTTGTAAACAACACTGGATGCTCTCAGCCTTGAATCTGTGAAGGGTCCCTGAAACATCAAAAATGGTCAGGACCGATATACGCTACTATGTAGAAAATAGATAACCAATGAGAACCTACTGTGTAGCACAGGGAACTCTACTCAGTGCACAGTGGTGACCTAAATGGGAAGGAAATCTAAAAACGAGGGGATATATGTATATGTATAGCTGATTCACTTTTCTGTAGAAACCAACACAACATTGTAAGCAACTATACTCCAAAAAACAAAACCAGTCAGGAACCAGCAAGGCAAGCCTGCAGAAGAGATGGCTCAGGACACCAGGGGTGAGTGAGTGCTGGCACAGAAAGGTGGGAACAGTACTGAGGCTGCTTTCTGTCAGGAGGTGGGAGAAGCTGGGGGTGGGGGAGAGAGTCAGGTGGGTTGACCCCATACAAACATTCTCTCCTTTCCCCAAGCAGCAGGAATTATGTTTTCCTCCAGTGGGAAGAATGACTGCAGGTACTTGGACTGGAAAGGACAGGCAGAGCCTGTTCCTGGGAGAATGGGGAACATGCACACCTAGATGACCAAACTGCGCTGGGAGCCTGGCCAGCTTGCCTAACTGTACTGAGCACGGTGCAGACTGCAGGAATGCTTCTTCCTCTCCCCCGACCCCTCCCGGGCCAGCCGCAGATCAGCTAACTAGGAGTCTCAGCTAATAAGATGAGAGTCAGCTAACAGTTGAGAAGAGCCACGCAACTCGTGCAAAAGATACAAGACATTCAAAAAAAGGACGAATTTAATCCTAAGGTAGCACACGCTGCCATGCTGTGACTTTGGATGTAAAGTGACTGGCGTGGGTCCACTTCTGCCATGGGATATCATTCTTGCCTTTGTGGGGATGGGGAGAGAGGGCAAGACGGGGTAGGGAAAGGGCTGGCAGGGAAGCTGGGAGCAGAGTCCTCATGCTCAGGTATTATTCTGAGACTGAGCTGATTAAATGAGCCTAACTAGCTAGGAGAATTCCTGATGCCCTGGAAACCTCAGAAGCCACATGACTCAAACGAGTCTCTACTGATATTCAAACCAAAGCGGACAACCACTCTCAGGTTGGTACCATACTTCAGCTGGAACTTAGAGGGACTTGGATTTTATAGTTGCACCGCTGTGCATCTCAGCGGGCCAGCCGTGCTGGTTTGGGCCCTGGTCTTTCACTGATGGCGCCACTATGCACCCCTACATTGAGAGGGCTTTCCTGTGTAAGTAAAATAGCCTCGAACTTCCCCCACCCAAAGAGCAGATATAATTATGATATAAGAAAGAAATTTATAACAATGATCTTGGAAATAAAAAAATAAATGCTAAAATAAAAATTCCAATTAGTGAGTTGCATAGCCAAATGAATAGAATTGAAGAATGAATTAATGAACTGCAGATTGAACTGAGGAATTCTCTGAGGTCACGGTTAAAGGAGAAAGTGACAGGTTAAAGGAAATATTCAAAGACATGAAGGATAAATCCAGAAATTTAAAAATCCTTCTAATAACAGTTTTAGAAGAGAATAGACAGAAAGAGGGTTGGGGTGGGGGGGATGCAAGATCTGGAAAAAAAAAAGCTAAGAATTTTCTACAACTATAGAAAGACATTCATCTTCAGATTGAAAACGTCTACTGTTTGTTGAGTTGGATGAATTAGAAAACAAACCCACAGACAACACCTGGACAAACTGTAGTGAAATTTCAAAACTTCAAGGATAAATAAGGAAAATTCTAAAAACTTCCAGGAAATAAAGATAGAAGATTTATGCATGAATGAGAATCACATTTACCTGAGCAACATTGGATGAAAGACAATGAAGGAAAATCTTTAAGGTGCTGAGGGAGGGGAGAAAACCTTTTGCTTCTAGAATGGTCTATCCAGTAGATTATCATTCTACAGGAAGAATGAAATATAGGCACTTTTCTAAGGACTCAGGTAAACTTGCCACCTACAGATGCTCCTGAAAGAATGGCTACAGGATATATTCCAGCAGGAATAAGGAAGAGACTAGTAGGAAGAAAAAGAATCAATTATAAATAGAGAATATATTCATACATTACTTGTGCAATTAAAAATAATTTTTGAAAGATAACTTAAAAATATAGCTTTAATTAAACTGAAAATCCTAAATATGTTATAGTGGAAAAGGAAACAACCATATATTCGATGTTTAAAGTCTAGACAATATATTTACACCATAGAGCCATTTCAGAAAATCTCTAAAACAATTTTAAGGCTTTCAGTTCACAATGAACTCAGACAAAGATGGTCTATTGACCATATGAGGTTATCGCCCTCTCTCTTATGAAATCCACTAAAATGATGGTAAGGGAATTAAAAAAAAGGCACAGATTCCAAAGAACAGTGTGAGTATGAGAGGGGAAATCAGCTGAAAAAACACTTTTTTTTTTTTTTTTTGGAAAAATAAAGGAAATAGGGGAGTGGTAAGTGATCTAACCCAGGGAAGAAACTGTTCTCTTGTGGTGAGTACCGAGGTGAGAGCCAGTTTACCCGACAAAACCTGGAGAGGCTGGCACTCGGAGGTACAAAAGAAGAGGTAGAGGGCTGAAAAGAAGGAGATAGGGGAGACTCAGACTGGAGACCAGATGACCCTCCACACCCTCTGCCCACTCCTCTGCACAGGACACAGGCAGCCAGGTCTCTCCCTAGGAAGACACAGGGAATGTTCACCAGAGAAATGGAATCAGAGACTTGAGGTGCCTGGAAGGATGCCCCACGTGTACACCCTTCCACCCCTCTCCCACTAAGTCTGATCTGAATTTCTACACCCATCCTTGGGATGGGTGTAGAAATTCATCCCCATATGCACAGTCCAGGCAGGCTTAGATTCCTCGACTCTCAAGGGTGAGCCTCCATCTTCCGTGACGCAGGTAGGGCCTATCATTACACACACCTCTAACTTGTGGGCAGTCTTTCTACCTCTGTTCACAGGTGGAGAAGCCCCTCTGGGGGCTTCCCCTCTCTACGCAGAGAGCTCACATACAGACTCCCGCTGGGCTGGAGGCCTTGACTCAGACTGTGCCCATGAGGGCATTGGTATTATAAGGCTGGGTTGGCAGACGTTTTCTGCAAGGAGCTAAATAGTAAATATTTTAGGCTTTTTGGACCAAGAAGCAAAATCAAGGGTACTTATAATATAACCATTTAAGTTGTAACCGTTTAAACATGAAAAAATTCTTACCTCCCAAACTGTACAGAAATAGGTTGTGAGCTGAATTTGGCCCCTGGGTCGTAGTTCGCCATCCCCTGTTCTAAGGGATATATTCAAGCCAGAGTCTTTGACAGACAATTTGCTCTATTCCAGCACATCCCTCCAACTCTTATAGTCTATTTCATCTCCTGCACCTGGTATTGCTTTTCTTTCTTGACTTTGAACTTGGCTTTATATTTCAAAAATTTTTTGTTGTTATATTTTATGCAACATTTGTATGTTTTCGGAGCAAGAGGTGGGTCTTTCCACATAAGTTTATTTTGTCGTTCAGGCAGAAGTCCAAGTATCACTTTCATAAGGACAGCAAGATAATGAAAGTCTTTAAAGAAGTCTTTTTGAACGCGTAAGCATGAAATGGAACTAAACAGAACGTTCGAGTTGCTTTCCAATGGACTCCCTACACCCTTACCCCAGCCATCTATCCTGCAGGCACGTAATTGCTTCTTGGCACTGTAGTAACTGAAAACAAAGAGAGAAGAGATGAAATTCAGGTCAGAGTGGTCTCCAAACAACCCGGGCTACCCCATTTGCTGTGTGGATCAAAGCAGGGAGCTGACAAGAAAGCACTTTCAAAACAGAAAGTTTTGATGGGGGGAGGTCATTTCACTAGCATAGGTCAGTTCCGTCACTGGAAAGGAGTTTTGGTAAAAATACTCAGTTAAGTTTTTTGCTCAACAAGTTTAAAAAAAGAGGGAGTCTCTATCCCAACTAAAATGTGTTTTATTCATTTTTTCATGACAGATATTTTCAAATCTGGTTATATTAGCAGGTAGACTAAAAGGAGTTCCTAAAGAAATGTCAGCTGTTATAGAAAATATTTCTTCTTGGTAAATAAATGCTACCAGATGAGACCATAAAACTAATATCTTAAATATTACACAAGCTAATCAGGAACTCTTTTTTAAAATATTTATTTATTTTTGGCCGCGTTGGGTCTTCGTTGCTGCGCCTGGGCTTTCTCTAGTTGTGGCGAGCAGGGGCTACTCTTCGTTGCGGTGCATGGGCTTCTCTTGTTGCAGAGCAGTAGTTGTGGCACGTGGCCTCAGTAGCTGTGGCTCGCGGGCTCTAGATTGCAGGCTCAGTAGTTGTGGTTCTCAGGCTTAGTTGCTCTGCGGCATGTGGGATGTTCCCGGACCAGGGCTCGAACCCGTGTCGCTGTATTGGCAGGCGGATTCTTAAACACTGCGCCACCAGGGAAGCCCCAGAGAGTGCCTTCTTAAGTCCAATTTGTTAGCCTAGGTAAGTCCAATTTGTTCGTAAGTCCAATTTGTAAGTCCAACGAAGTTAGCCTAGGTACCCAACTACACAGTCGGTTATATAGTATGTACCGTGTTGTAATAGGTTTATAATACTTTTCACACAAATAATACATATAAAACAAACAGACACAAAAAATAAACATTTTAATCATGGTACAGTACCTTGAAAAGTACAGTAGTACCAGCTATCAATACATCACCGCTGGTTTTTTGCTTGCTTCTGGACATCCTGGGCTTGAAATAAAGATGCTGTACTACCATACTCTATACAGTACTGTACAGTAAAGTACTAAAAAGCACAACCACTTGTAGAGGATGCACGTACGTGACAATGTACGCCAGACACGTGAACTAATTTATGCGGTTGGACATGGGAATGCACGTTCACATCTTTGAAAGTCCGCAACTTGAAGGTACGTATGTAGGGGACTTACTGTATATGGTTTCAGTAATTTAATTTTCTCATTTGATCTTCCTAATCACGCTCTGATGCAGTATGGCTTTGAAGTCACCTTGTTTTAGCAGAGTTTCCAAGTGTCTCCTGGGAGAGTTGATGGTTGAATTTTGCATAGTAATCCAACCTTTAATAAGTAAGTTTAAAATACTCACAAAGATTAATAGGACCTACGTTTTAGTTTTGATTCTGTTGTCGTATTTTATGTCATGCTTCCTAGTATTAGAGTTTCTTTCATTATATGCTTATTTGCTTACTTGGGGTGAAGTGACATTTGAAAACTCTCTTAAAACAAGGTAACTTCAAAAGTTGAAAACTAAAGACTGGACAAAGGCATACTGAGAAAATAGAGACAAACAAACGAAAAGAGCAAAGGTTACCATCTTAAATTCAGACAAGGTGGAATATCTCTGTACCAAATAACGTGGAAGGGACATTCATAAAGCAAAAACTATGGAAACTGAATGGTGAAACAGACAAAAACATATGATTACTAAGAAAGCTTACTTCAGTCAATGACAGAGCAAGGGAGCAAAAAGTGAGCATTAAAAAAAATCTAAGTAACATATTTAAAAGGTATAAATTGATATATTTTGAAGTCTATGCTCAGCAAACAAAAATTCAGAAAATCTGACCATTATTCAAGCCATGAAGAAAATGTCAAATTGTCCCCCAAACTGAAATCATGCGGATAAGTTTTTCTATTCTGTGGGGAGTGTGTATTGGTATAATCTAAATGGAGGGTAAAAATTTTTTTTTCTTATTTTGTTTTAACATCTTTATTGGAGTATAATTGCATTACCATGGTGTGTTAGTTTCTGCTTTATAACAAAGTGAATCAGCTATACATATACATATATCCTCATATCTCCTCCCTCTTGCCTCTCGCTCCCACCCTCCCTATCCCACCCCTCTAGGTGGTCACAAAGCACCGAGCTGATCTCCCTGTGCTATGCGGCTGCTTCCCACTAGCTATCTATTCTACATTTGGTAGTGTATATATGTCCATGCCACTCTCCCACTTCATCCCAGCTTACCCTTCCCCCTCCCCATGTCCTCAAGTCCATTCTCTACATCTGTGTCTTTATTCCTGTACTGCCCCTAAGTTCTTCAGAACTGTTTTTTTTTTTTTTTTTTTTTTTTTAGATTCCATATATATGTGTTAGCATACGGTATTTGTTTTTCTCTTTCTGGCTTAATTCACCCTGTATGACAGTCTCTAGGTCCATCCACCTAACTACAAATAATTCAATTCCGTTTCTTTTTATGGCTGAGTAATATTCCATTGTATATATGTGTCATACCTTCTTTATCCATTCATCTGTCGATGGACACTTAGGTTGCTTCCATGTCCTGGCTATTGTAAATAGAGCTGCAATGAACATTGTGGTACATGACTCTTTTTGAATTATGATTTTCTCAGGGTATATGCCCAGTAGTGGGATTGCTGGGTTGTATGGTAGTTCTATTTGTAGTTTTTTAAGGAACCTCCATACTGTTCTCCATAGTGGCTGTATCAATTTACATTCCCACCAACAGTGCAAGAGGGTTCCCTTTTCTCCACACCCTCTCCAGCATTTATGGTTTGTAGATTTTTTGATGATGGCCATTCTGACCAGTGTGAGATGATACCTCATTGTAGTTTTGATTTGCATTTGTCTAATGATTAATGATGTTGAGCATTCTTTCATGTGTTTGTTGGCAGTCTGTATATCTTCTTTGGAGAAATGTCTGTTTAGGTCTTCTGCCCATTTTTGGATTGGGTTGTTTATTTTTTTGATATTGAGCTGCATGAGCTGCTTGTAATTTTTGGAGATTAATCCTTTGTCAGTTGCTTCATTTGCAAATCTTTTCTCCCATTCTGAGGGTTGTCTTTTCGTCTTGTTTATGGTTTCCTTTGCTGTGCAAAAGCTTTTAAGTTTCATTAGGTCACATTTGTTTGTTTTTGTTTTTATTTCTATTTCTCTAGGAGGTGGGTAAAAAGGATCTTGCTGTGATATATGTAATTGAGTGTTCTGCCTGTGTTTTCCTCTAAGAGTTTTATAGTGTCTGGCCATACATTTAGGTCTTTAACCAATTTGAGTTTATTTTTGTATATGGTTTTAGGGAGTGTTCTAATTTCATTCTTTTACATGTAGCTGTCCAGTTTTCCAAGCACTACTTATTGAAGAGGCTGTCTTTTCTCCATTGTATATTCTTGTTTCCTTTATCAAATATAAGTTGACCATATGTGTGTGGGTTTATCTCTGGGCTTTCTATCCTGTTCCATTGATCTATATTTCTGTTTTTGTGCCAGTACCATACTGTCCTGATTACTGTAGCTTTGTACTATAGTCTGAAGTGAAGGCGCCTGATTCCTCCAGCTCCATTTTTCTTTCTCAAGATTGCTTTGGCTATTCGGAGTCTTTTGTGTTTCCATAAAAATTGTGAAATTTTTTGTTCTAGTTTTGTGAAAAATGTCATTGGTAGTTTGATAGGGATTGCACTGAATCTGGAGATTGCTTTGGGTACTAGAGTCATTTTCACAATGTTGATTCTGCCAATCCAAGAACATGGTATATCTCTCCATCTGTTTGTATCATCTTTGATTTCTTTCATCAGTGTCTTATAATTTTCTGCATACAGGTATTTTGTCTCCTTAGGTAGGTTTCTTCCTAGGTATTTTATTCTTTTTGTTGCAGTGGTAAATGGGAGTGTTTCCTTAATTTCCCTTTCAGATTTTTCATCATTAGTGTATAGGAATGCAAGAGATTTCTGTGCATTAATTTTGTATCCTGCTACTTTACCAGATTCATTGATTAGCTCTAGTAGTTTTCTGGTAGCATCTTTAGGATTCTCTGTGTATAGTGTCATGTCATCTGCAAACAGTCACAGCTTTACTTCTTCTTCGCTGATTTAGATTCCTTGTATTTCTTTTTCTTCTCTGATTGCTGTGGCTAAAACTTCCAAAACTATGTTGAATAATAGTGGTGAGAGTGGACAACCTTGTTTTGTTCCTGATCTTAGAGAAAATGGTTTCAGTTTTTCACCATTGAGAATGATTTTGGCTGTGGGTTTGTCATATATAGCCTTTATTATGTTGAGGTAAGTTCCCTCTATGCTTACTTTCTGGAGGGTTTTTCTCATAAATGGGTGTTGAATTTTGTCAAAAGCTTTTTCTGCATCTATTGAGATGCAGGGTAAATTTTTAATATTGATAAGTTAAATTACATCTATCCTTTGACTCATCAGTTCTACTTTTGAGGATTTATCCTACAGATGTTTACTCTCAAAGGTGTGAAATCATCTGACCAAGAATATTCATTGTATCAATGTTTTAATAGTAGAACTTTTGAAATTACCTACATATCCATTCATGGAGACTCATTAAATAAATTATGGTCATCTGTACAATGGAATATTACGCAACCATAAAATAGAATAAGACAATTACATGTAAATCTACATATATCTCAAAATAAAAAGTTTAATTTAAAAAAAGAAGGGAGCTTGATAGATGTTTGATCCCCCAAATATCTTGTTGATGGTGAAAAAAATTAATTTATAAGAAAACGTGTATAGAATGTTGTCGTTGTGTAAAAAAATAAAAGACTATGCTGATTTACTTTTATTTTCATAGTCTGTCTTTGGAGGGACAAGTAAGAAACTGGTGAGTCAGCTGTCTCCAGACAGGGTAACTGGTTGGTATCTTTAGAATATTGTAAAATTTTGCACTGTTGTCTGTTGTAAATGTATTACTTATTTAAAACAATAAATTAAACAATTTATTTAACAATAAACAAAGTACCACTCCCATGACTCCTCGATGGCCTCGCCTCCTCGGTGTCCCCATGCCATTCTGCACTCACTGATCACCCTGAATTATAAGGACTTCTTGGCATCTGTCTTTCCCAGTGGACAGTGAGACTTTTGAGGGCCATATGTCACTCATCTCAGTATAGTGTAAAGGTTCAAAACATAGGTTCTAGAGTCAGACTACCTAGGCTCAAATCCCTGCTCCAGGTCTGTGACCTCAGGAAGTAATTAACCTCTATGCACCTCAATTTTCCATCTGTAAATGGGGATAATAGTATTATCCATCTTACAGGATTCTTGTATGGATTAGGTAAGGTAAGACTCAGAACTGATATCTGGCATGTACTAAATTCCAAATGACTGTCAGCTCTTGGTGACATCTCTGCACTCAGGGACAGCTAACAGAGGGCCTGGCACATTGTGGCACTCGGTGTTTTCAAGGAATAAACAGGTGCATACCCCGCCGTGATCCAGTGCTCACAAAGCTGCCTTTCTTTTTGCTTAGCTGGTTGATAATTCTGGATGATTCAAGTTGTCCAGTAACCTGACATCCCTGACATGCTAAAGGAGATGGTTATTTCGGTAGAAACCTGGAGGCATGCCCATTTGTGTCAACCCTAAAAATATTTTTGTTTATCTCAAGGATCCAGATAACTCCAGGGAAATAATGTGATCTCAGAATGAGGCTTAGTTACCAGACTTTCAGCTAGAGAGGCCAGCCTTTATCTGCTCACAAAATAGCACCTGAAATGCCAGCAATTCAAGTACAGCATAAATGGATTTTTCTTAAGTACTCTTCTCCAATGAGTTTCCCTTCAATGAACTCCTCTTTGTCAGGAAATATTATTTAGGTTGGCTGAATTGAAATCCAGTTTCTTTTTGAAGTTCAGTCAAGTGGAGAAAATGTTAGATCAGCATTAGAGAATTCCTACTTTCTGGATGACCTTGGTGGAGTCATTTCATACATAGCGCTGTGGCTTTCTTCTCCTGTCTGTCAAGCCATGATAAGACAACAAACATATAAACCAAACCCCTGCTCCCTGACATCACGAGGATACTGTGAGGTTAACATCAAGCTTGGGCTGGGAACTGCCCAGATAAAACACTGTGGAAATATAGAGCTGATTCTACAGACAGGCTGAGCACCTACTGTGTGCCAATCCTTCTACTTGGATCTGGGGACTTAAAAACGAATGAGATTCATGTTAAATAATTTTCTAAGAACACCTAAATCATTTGAAAAATATTTGCTGAGCCCCAAACTATGTTTCAGGCACTGTTTCACTGCCTGGGATACATAGTGATCAGAATGCACAAAAAGTCATCCTTTTGCTTTCCAAGTAAATTGGGTGCTGTCAGATACTTGGGTGCTGTTGAAAAGAAATAGAAGAAAAGCCTAATTATTTCCCTCGGGGATTCATATTTCAATTCTCATCTTCTACCATAAGCAATAACATCTAGGGATTGTCTAAACATCCTTGTGTGATTATGGTCTCAGTAAGAAGGAGTCATAGTTTTTCTGTAACAATGCGTGACTCTTATCTCATCCGGACCCTGCAAATCAGTAGGCAATTAGGAGGCATTGTGTCCCCCAGACTGCGATGCCCAAAAGCTCTTGGTTTCCCCACTCACCCTTGTTCCAGAGCACCTGGTCTCTCTCCTCTCCCATCTCACACAATGAAATGAAAAAACTCAGGGACTTCCCTGGTGGTCCAGTGGTTAAGACTCTGCATTTCCACTGCAGGGGGCCCAGGTTCCATCCCTGGTTGAGGAACTAAGGTCCCACCTGCCACATGGTGCCGCCAAAAATAAATAAATAAATAGATAGATAATTTTTAAAAACCACTCAAACCATGGACAGAACTCCTTTTCCCTTCTTACCACCTTCCTCCCTCACTCCCAGAAGCCTCACTCTTTGAGGGGATAAAACCTAGCAGTTAGGACAGTGTTCAGGGACTCTCTTCTGGGCACCCCTGAGACTTCCAGAGTATGAGAATTTCCAAGAGTGGAAAGCCAACCTCTCATTGCCAGTCAGGACTCTGGGTTGCCAAGCATTAGCCATGGGGCACCCATGCCAGGGGCATGATGTTTTTTATTGTGCTGTTTGCCATTTTGTCAGGCCAGCAAAGCAACATCTCCTCTCGGGATCTAGAAGTAGATTACAGCTCAGCCTTTCAGGCCAGAGGAGGGAACAGTTTCCCTGTGCTTCAATTTCTTGTTCTTTGGTACAAACAAGATTTTGTCTAGACGCACAAGATGCAAGGCCTTCTCCTTCCTCCCTTCTCCCTCCCCTCCACCCTCCCTCCCTCCCTCCCTTCCTTCTTTCTTTTCTTCTTTCCTTCCTGCCATCTGAAAAGCCACAAACATCTGCTGAGTGCCTATTATGATACTTCCAACTTTGCACTTATTTGGTCTTCCCAATGAAACTATGAAGGTTCCTATTCCACTTCTGGAGATGATGAAACAGAAACTCAGAAAAGGTTAAGAAACTGTGTGTGTCAAGTCAGCAGGTGAGCTGGAGATAAAAATGTTTGCCTAATGATACCACATCCAGTGTCTTTTTCTAATACTTCAATATACTTAAAATGTACCCAGAGGAGATCTAATTATGATGGACCAAAAGGTATTAATGTGTGAATATACACAGCCTTCTCCCCTACCTCTATCACTAAAGAGAATTCTGATTTCGACCACAGTTTTCCCTTTCCCTGTCTAGAAGGAGGAGAAAATAGGTAGATCTACATTGCAGAGTAAGGGAAGGAAGGGGGAGAAGCAGAAAGATGTATGCTATGTACTTAGAGAGTATCTGGAGGATATCGGTGAGAAAGAGACTCTGAAACAGCTGAGGTAAGAAGGAATTACAGAAGACACAGCGAGGAAGATGTTAGTCCCTGAGAAATTCGGATGAAGGACTTGATTAATGATACATTTCTTTTGGCTGCTGGACTGTGTTTCATTGACAAGGATACTTTACTGAGACTGGGTCACGGGGATCCCCATAGACTGCTGAAGGTTTCATAATCAAGCTCGGATTCTGTCTGAGGGAAACCATGTTTCTCAGCCCACATATTAAACGTAAGTAAAATCCGACATTTCAAGTGTTAAAGGATAGAAAACAAGCCACGTAATTTGTCCATGTTCACACAGGTAGTTTATATCATTTAATGGATGTCTATAATCAGATCTTCAGATTCCAAATTTAGGGCTGTTTCTCTTACACCATGTTGGGTTTTCACATCTTTACCAATGATATTAAGAAATGCAATGTGGGGATCTGGGAGGGACTCCATAAGAAGTGGGGGGAAAGTCGAGGTTGGGGCTTCCCTGGTGGCACAGTGGTTGAGAGTCCGCCTGCCGATGCAGGGGACACGGGTTCGTGCCCCGGTCCGGGAAGATACCACATGCCGCGGAGCGGCTGGGCCCGTGAGCCATGGCCGCTGAGCCTGCGCGTCCGGAGCCTGTGCTCCGCAACGGGAGAGGCTGCAACAGTGAGAGGCCCGCGTACCGCAAAAAAAAAAAAAAAAAAAAAGTGGAGGCTGGATGGTTTCCGGGTGCTGATTCCATTTCTGTTTGTGGTCTGGTGCCTGGTCCCCCATCTCCTCCTCTGTCTCCTTCTGTTCTCCAGACGAGAAAAGGAAAAACAAACAAACAAAAAAACCCAACAGCAACAACGAAATTTTACTTACCCTGGGAGTGTAGTGCTATGAATTTATATCATTTTCCCCCAACTTTATGCTTTGGGTCCACAGAGAAATGGTGACTACGGTTTGGTATCATTCTGGCACAGTGAGTGATGCAGAGAAATGACCTTCACTCTTCCCCAGGAGGGCAAGATGGCATGGGTACCAGGATGTCCCTTGTGTCTGTAGAAAAGTAAAGGGACTCATAGAATTCCAGCCTCTGTCCAGAGAGTAATGCCAAAGCGGGTGGCCAACCAGAAAGTGAGAGGACTACCTCCCAAGGCTTCTGGGACAGGCTTAGGGAAGTTGGGAGCCAGGAGGGAAAGTCCTTTGTAACTATGGATACAACTAGCCACCTTCTGGGTAGAATCTAGTGATGTTAGGGTCTGAGATCTACACTCCGCATGTTCATTTTACGCTGTTTTAAGTTTAAAACGTTGGTTTCCAAACAGTTCTTCTGGAAAAAAATTTAAATCAATCTCTAGCCTGCCTCAGCTGAACTAAAGAGAAAAGAAGATTTTTGTCCCTTCTCACCTTTTCTCACTTTTGTCCATTTTGTCCCTTCTCACCTTTACAAAGTTCTGGTTTTTCCTCCCAGTGCTTAGTGTCTATGGTGGTATTTTGTGGAGAAATGGGAGAAAGAACAAGAAAAAAGTAACACTTATTGATATATATATATATATATTATATATATATATATAAAAATTTGCTTAGGTCTCAAATAATTTTCCTCTGAACTCAAGGAGCAATGAGGATCCTGAGAGGCTCAAGGTCACTTCAGCTATCACTAGACCTCTTACCTTGACACACTTTATTCCTTGGACTTACGTCTCTTTTTGCCAAAAACAATATTGCAACAAAAGACAGGCAGTACTATTTACGATTTTTAAATCTCCGGGGCAAGGTAGAATGAATCAGACAAACTTTGCTCCCATCTTACCCTTTCAGATCCTTTCCCCCTCTCTATAGAAGGGGTTTCAACTTGCCTCACGAGAGGTACTAAGAGGCAAATGGATTTTAAACGTCGGGCAGTGAGGAGCTCTGAGAAAATCAAGTAGTCAGCACGTATCACCCCGATCAGGCATTATTTAAAGTATCCATTTATTAGCAGGTTCACTTTTAGAGCGCTGTCGCCAGCGACATCCAGGCAGCGCGAGAAGGGAGGCTGAAACACGTCTGAGTCCGCCCCCGCCCCGGGGCCGGCGCTCAGACCACAGGTAGCAAACGTCTGAGCTGGGATCCTGGCTGCGCTCCCGGAAAAGCCACCGACTGCGGCCCTGGGAGAGGGCTCTGTCCCCGCGGAGGTAAGCTCCTCAGCCATTCTGTTCCGCGACTCGGTAGGGGCCTTTGCTTTCCTTTTGCAATGGGATCTGTCGGTTCTGCAACTACACTCTTTTTGCTCTTTTCTTGACGAGGGGACCCAAAGTGCTGTTCATTGGAGCTTCCCCAGCCGCAGGGACAGGATCCGTATAGATGGTGGCCCCAGAGGCGGCTGCTGCGTTTCAGCCCCACTGCAGCGCGCCGGGCGACTCGCAGAAGGCCTCCAGTTCTAATGGATGTATCCAATTTGACTTTTGGAAACCCTGGGCTTGGGGGTGTGTGTGTTTGTGTATTTGTGCGTGTTTGGGGAGGGGGTGATCACGTGACTGCCAGTCGCTCCAATCTGGGTACCATTTAAGCCCAGTGCAGCCAAGAGGAAAAATCAATGAGCGAAGTGACCACTCTGCCCTGGCCTTGCAAAGGACTGCGGAGTCGGAGGCCGGGGAAGGGTGAGCCGAGTGCACCGGCGAAGAGGAGAAGCGAGGACGCCGTTCGCCCCTGCTTGGCCGCTGGGGGCCGCAGTCACCTTCAGCTTAGGGGAGCGGGGAGACGCGAACCCTTTTGGCGGCTCCGGCCGCCGGGCTCCCTCCAGCGCACAGCCTCGGCTCGCTCACCCCCAGAGCTGCAGCCGCGACCCGGGACCGAGCGGACGTCGCCTTCCCCGAGCTCTGGCTGGGCCCCCATCCCGCCCTACCCGGCCGCAGCCTCCAGACAGGCAGCCACTCGGCGCGTCTGCCGCGCCCCTCCCGGGCCCGCCCCCTCCGTCCCCCGGGTGCGCGCAGTCGCTGCCCGTGCGCCCTGCCTGCCAGCGCGCCCCGGGCGGGCGAAGATGAGGAAGCTGAGCCGAGCTCTCTGCCGCCCGCTTCCCGGGCCGCGCCGCTCACCGCCCGCAAGCCCGTGACGCGGCGGCGCCGGCCGAGACACAAAGACCGCGGCTGGGGCCGCCCGGGGGCTGAGGCCACGTCCCGGGGCCGCTGCGAGCCAGAGAGCCATGCGAGCCGGTGCCGTCCGCCCGCTGCCCGGGAGAAGCCCGAGCGCCCGCCTTCGCCGCCGTGCGCCGGCCCCAGTCCCGGCCGCAGCCCGGTGGGCGCCGCGCAGGTGAAGGCAGAGCCCGACCCGGGGCGGCCGACGCCACAGCCGCCCCAGCCCCCGGGGTGCGGCCTCTGGTGCGGACCCCGGGGTGTCCGAGAGGCGGCGGGGCCCGGCGGGTTCCGGAGTCTTCCCGAGCCGCGGCGTCTGAGGCCGGGCTGACCCCGGCGGGAAAGAAGTGGGAGCCCCGCAGGGCGGCGTGGGCCCGGCGCCGGGGGAGCCTCGGAGGTAACTTCGGAGAGCCCGGGACGGGCGGGGGACGGGAGCGCACGTGTACTTGAGTGTGCCGGTGCGAGGTGTGTACGCCGTGTGCCCGCGGCTCGCCGCACACGCGCGCGGGGTGTGAGGTCTGGGGCTGCGGGCGCACCTCCCCGCCTCCCCTCGGCCCCGGAGCACTGCGGGCCGCAGCGTTGGGCGCTGTGATGGGCAAGGTGTGTGTGCGGTGCTGGGCTTGACCAAACCTGGTGGAGAGATCGGGGCTTCGTTAAGCGAGTCAACGGGAAAGGATCATGCAGTTTGGGGCAAGTTTTCATGGCTGAAAATTCCCTTGTAGAAAACGGTGTCTTGAGGGTTAAATAGGCGAGCACTGTGTGCAAAAAAGCCTGACACATCAGAGGCGCAAAGTAAGACGGAAAGCTGGACGAACCCCAGCTGGACCGACCAGTGCCTCCAATTCTTAAATTGAGATTTCCAGTCACGTTGACGTGGAATGGGACCGTTGTTCTTCCCGAGGAGATAAGGATGTTCAACTTCACCTGCCAGAAACACAGAAGCCAGGCCTGGCGGGTGAGGAGCGTGCACTCACACCCTGTCTACCTCGTACATCTGCAGCATTCCCTACCTGTTCCGCCCTCCCTCTTTAAGCGAGTATTCCTCCGGGCTACCACATCCAGCCAGGGTAACCGTTTGTCTACTCTCTCAAGGGTGCCGGGAGCTTCTGGCGGCATTTGAGCCGCTTCACTGGAACAGTGCCCAATGCAGCATTGTTTTGCTGGAAGACTGTAGCCGTATTAAACTGTTGTGTAAGGTGGTTGGGTTCAGGCACACTTTTCAGTGGGAATTAAGTATCGTTTGCGGAAGACCTCAGCTGGGGGATCCAGAGTCTCTGCGATAAACAATAGAGATCAAAAAAAAAAAAAAATAGAGATCTATCTTAGAGGCTTCTAGCCCATTTGTCTTGTGCAAGGGGCAAAGTCCATGCTGCCGCCCTCATGGCTGTGATTGGGAGCTTCACTGCCCCAGCTGGCTGCGATATTACGCGTGGCATAGAGAGTTGCCAGGAGTGGTTTGGCAGCAGGGTATCGAGCCAGGTATGCACCCCTTTCTCCAGCAAACAAACTGTCGCCACCGCCTCCCCCAGATGGAAAAGTTGGGTAAATGACCCTTCCTTCCCATTTCTATGACCACCAGCATCCCTGGAGTCCGCTCTGCAGGTAGAAGACAGCAGACAGCTGTGGCCGCAGGATGTCTTTTGGAATGCGACCCTCGCAGCAGTATTTTGAGGACAGTTGAAATAACAGAAGGAGCTTCAAGAGAGTAGGGTGCCTGCTGCTGCAGGGAGAGTTGTACACCTCCCCGTTAGGGGCTTTCTTTCTGTGTATCAGAGGAAGGTAGAGCAGGAGACAGAAGGGGGAGTCTGCAGAAAGAACACATTTAGAGATTTTCTTAGGTTACTGGAACCTGGAAGGAAAACCTTAAATGTCTGGTCAATAGAGTCTGATTTTTATTGTGCGTGTCTGAGAGGTTTGTATAAATCTGAGTCTGTGTGCAAATAAATGGCCAGGGAAATAATAGCTCAAACAGTGTATTTGCATTTCTGATGATTTTGGTGAGGAAGTGTTGTACAGCAGTTAATACTTGGGAGACAGACAAAGGTTTCTTTGTTGGTGATGTGTTCTTTTTGAATTTTACATATATAAAGTCCTTTTTTTTTTTTTTCCTGGCCAGTGCTAGAGACAAAATTGATACATCTTTTCAGCTTCCAAAGCTTTTGTAGCTATTAACCCTCTGATATTCCCTCCGAGACATTCAGTTGCCTCTGTGAGGTTAAGATGTCTGTCCTGTCTCTACCCACTGCACACAGAACTGGTCTGGGGGTTTTCTCACTCAGGAGTCCCCGAATAAGCCCTTTCTCAAATCTTGACAAAGGTGAAGCAGAAGGCAGTGTTGCATCTATGGCTTTGTGCTTGCGGGGGCAGGGATTTGATAACCAAGAGAAGGAAGGGGAAGACCCTGCTCCCTGCTTCTGCCAAGTGGTGATGTGTGTTCTCAAAGTAGCCGGGAAAGGCTCCAGATTCCTCTGTGGCTGTGCTGCTAAAGCCCACTGATTAGCTTTTCCCACTGACATTTGGAGCTTACCTGCAGACTTGGTGTAAATTGGAAAAAAAAAAAAAAAAAAGAGGGGTATGGAGTTTAGAGACAGGCAGAGGCAGCTGGTGGCCAGCCTCAGGTATGCTTCTAACTTCACGCTATGACCCTGGTAAGTTACTTAACTTTTCTGCATGTTTATATAAAATGACAGAGCATCAGACTAGACCATTCATTTTTTTCCCCTCCTTCTCTCTCCCTAAGAGTAGAGCTCTTTAAGCGTAGAACTCTTTAAGTTAAATCTTATATGAAAGTTAAGTATATGAAACAGATTAAAGATGAGGGTGGGACATGGCAGCCTGTTCATTCCCAAGGTAATGTCTGAAGCACCCTCTTGGAACCGTTTACGGCACCCCAGAACACAGTTAAGAGAACCCCTAGAAGCCTTCTCTCCAGAATGTGCCATATTCCCCCTCTGAGTGTTTGAAATGAACTACTGTGGTCGCCTAGTTCTGTGTTATTAAGGAGGATCTGGCGCCTGGTCCTCTTCGATGGCTAGCTAACCCCCTACGACGTGGGCTCCAGGAAGATCAGGACGTCTCCAGCCCGAGAGCTCCTAAACAGAGCACAGTAGCTGGCAGGTACGTAGGTACTTAGTAAATGCCTGCTGCATGGATAAGAAAGTGAGGGCGTAAAGTTATTCTGACCGAACAGGGACTAATGGATGGAACGACTGCAGTATAAACCTTAGGAGGGCAGGGACTTTGATAGACTTGTTGCTGCCTAGCACAGACAGATTTTGGCTCATTGCAAGAAAAACCTTTAAACTAGTTCAAGTTGGGAACCGATTGCTCTAAGAGGTCAGCAGCACCACGCGTATGGTGGTTATTATTCTGCTAATAAAGAGTCTGACTGTCTCTCCTTCTGGGAACATGGAGGATTGCAGTTCCCTGGCCACATGAAATTAGATGTGGCCTTGTGCCTTGTTTGGCTGGGAGCTTTCAGGGTTAGCAGATGCCTCACTTCTTTGTTCTCCCTTTTCCTCTGCTCCAGGACAGTCAAAGTTCCATGGGATTTCCCTGGCAGTCCAGTGGTTAGGAGTTGGAGCTTTCAAGCTGCTGTGGCCTTGGGTTCAATCCCCGGTCGGGGAGCTAAGATCCCATAAGCTGCACTGGGGCTGCCCCTCAGCCTGGGCCCCAGGCTGAAGGTGATGTGGGGCAGAGCCCCTGGCTGACTCACCTTGGTCATGTCCATGGATAAGAAATAAACCACTGGTGTTTTAAGCCACTGGAATCTGGGGACAGTCCTGCTGCAGCATAACCTAGCCTATCCTGATGGATGCAACGTGTAAAGAGCTTAGGATAATGCTGGTCTGGGATCAGAACACATCAGCATAGCAGTGTTATCCAGGAAGGCCAGAGGTTGCTGAGACAGGGCTTCATGGCGATTAGAACCTTGGTGTGATTGAGGCATGTGTTGTCATCTTTGCTGGTTGCAGAGTTCATTTGCTAATATACCCAGGCCAGTCTTTTAGAGAAGGACCCGTGATAACCAAAGGCCTGACGCATAAGACATAAAACGCTGGCTTAATAGGTTAGTGGGAAGAAAGTGAATCGTTAAGTGTGTTCACCGGTCAGGGAGAAATGCCCATTAGAAGGCAGATAATAAAAAGAAGCTCTTGGGCTTCCCTGGTGGCGCAGTGGTTGAGAGTCCGCCTGCCGATGCAGGGGACGCGGGTTCGTGCCCCGGTCCGGGAGGATCCCACATGCCGCGGAGCGGCTGGGCCCGTGAGCCGTGGCCGCTGAGCCTGCGTGTCCGGAGCCTGTGCTCCGCAACGGGAGAGACCACGGCAGTGGGAGGCCCGCATACTGCAAAAAAAAAGGAGCTATTTTGTGAGCTTGGAATGAAATGTAGGGGAGTTAGTGGAGTGAGCTGCAGGGCCAGTGTCATACGGCTGTGACATGCTGTTGTTTCCTTTTTTATCCAAGTTCGAGAACTACCTGCTGAATGCACTACATACACACACACAGACACCATTTAATGCCATCTTTAGTGCGTGATGTGTTGAGCACGATTACTGTATGATTCTTCTGGGGCTCTGTTGTCCCATGTTCTCAGCCGACGGGAGCTTTCACGGCAGGCTTTTCTACTGGCTTGGCCTGTAGGAACGGTGGCCTACAAAAGCTCTCAGCCAGCGAGCCCCCCACCTCCTCTCCGCCGTGGAAGCCTTCCTCAGAAGCCCTTCCACCTGCTGTGCCCTCTACTCCTGCCTTTCTCCTTGTGTCCTGGCGAGCAGTTTTGACTTCCAGTGGCTAATGTGCTTTGATTACCACGTTGCGGCCTCTGTAACATCACTGGGATTTTGAGAAAGAAAAAATGTATGCAGGATGCTAAACATGCAAGCTTTATGGTGACTTAAGGAGACTTCAAGTAAACAGCTGAGAAAACAAACCAAAAAAGGTCAATAGGCCAGTAGGGATTGATGGGAGTCCTGTGGGTGTGAAGGGCTCTAGAACCTCCTGGAAGCCTGGAGGGTTGACCACGGTCGTGAGAAGGCCAGCCAAGAGACACGGGAATGGGGCCTGGAGTTGAGGTTGGAGAACATGGAAAGCCGTTTGGCATTGTGGGTGCAGGATGGAGAGCAGGTGGCAGGCAGGTGGGTTGGGGGGGATGGAGATGGGTAGTGAGTGGGCATGGGTGCGGTGGGTAGTTGGCTCTGGGCCCTCTCTCCCTATCTGTCCCGCCGCCACGGGTGCACTTCCTGTGCCGTGTTGAGCATACCTTGTGCAGCTCTGCCTCTCCCACCGAACTGTGGGCCTCTGGAGGAGTGGGACAGTGTCTCAGTCCCCGTCTTGCCCCAGTGACCGGCACGGAACTGGCACAGGCTGGGCAGTGCAATAACGCTGTCCCTGTGGAGGAGGGAATGAGCATCGCGTCGGATGATTCAGAGGCCCTCTGCAGGGGCGGGGGAGGCCTGGCTCTGTAGCTGCCGCATGATGAAAAATGGAAAGATTCAGTCCGGTAACCTCCATCTGAGTCAACAGTACGGTGTGGCCACTGGAAAGATCCTTAGCTGAAAGATGGCGTCCGGAACGAGGAAGGGGACATCCGTTATCTTCTGTACTTCAGTATAAGGAGGCTTGACTCCAGAAGCCCACGAGCCAATTGGAAATTATTTAAAGTACCAGGGTGCATCAATGCCAAGATGTGTCTAGTCCGGCATTCCCAGGCAACTGTCAGGGCAAGGACAGTACCAAAGCCTCTTGGGGATCTTTTATTGTACTGTATTGTATTGTATTTTTTAGATTAATTTTTATTGGGGTATAGTTGCTTTACAGTGTTGTGTTAGTTTCTGCTGTACAGCAAAGTGAATCAGCTATACGTATACATATATCCCTTCTTTTGTTGAACTTCCTTCCCATCTAGGTCACCACAGAGCACTGAGTAGAGTTCCCCGTGCTATACAGTAGGGTCTCATTAGTTATCTATTTTATACAGAGTATCAGTAGTGTATATGTGTCAATCCCAATCTCCCAACTCATCCCCCCCGCCGGGGGGGTCTTTATAAATGTAGATTTCAGGCCTATGCCTGATCTGCATGGGCAGAATGGCTGGGCTTGAGGCCTGGGCCCCTGTTTATCCCCCCACGGTTACAAGTGCTGTTTGGAGTTGCCTGAGGAAGGGGAAGATGCGAGTCAGAGACCTCGTCCCCATCAATAGGAAGGATACAGGGCGGTTGCAGCTAGGTCCTGAAGTGAATGGTTGGAGGACGCCGGAAGGATCAGTTCCCTGTCTTGGGGCCGTGGTGCCCAGGCAGGCATGGGTCAGGGTTGCTGTGAGCTTGGAGAATGGGGAGAGGGATGTGACAGTATGACCTTCCCCGTGTCCAGGGTTTTAGGATGTATTTCAGGATTACAGTACAAGAGAGTCCTTATCAACATCACGAATTATCATTATCCTCAGTTGCCAGTCAGTAGAGGGTTCTACCTGACAGGCTGGGCAAACCAGATCTTATTTGATCAATTAGAGCAAAGCATTTGCCTTCTGAGAAGGACTGCAAACCTTCCAGCTATGTCAACCCTAAATATAAGAAAGTGGAGAGGACAAGACTTCCTTCCTTGCCTGTGTGCACTGGTGGTCAGGGATTCAGGCCCTCCATTAAAGAGGTACCCAGCCCCAAGACGGCCATGTCCTAACCCCCAGAACCTGTGAATCTATGACCTTACGTGGCGAAAGAGACTTTGCAGATGTGATGAAGATCTTGAGATGGGGGGATCATGCTGGATGATCGAGGTGGCTCAAAGTAATCACAAGAGTCTACCAACGGGGAAGAGGAGACAGAAGAGTTAGCGATGGAGATGTGACCACTGGAGTAGAGCTCAGAATGATGTAATTGCTGGCTTTGAAGCTGGAGGAAGGAGCTGTGAGTCAAAGTAAACTGGGCAGCCTCCTGGAGCTGGAAAGTGCAAGCAAACAGATTCTCCCTTAGAGCCTCTGGAAGGAGTGCAGCCTTGCTGATACCTTGACTTAAAAACCCATTTGGTCTTCTGACCTCCAGAACTCTAAGATGATAAATCTGTGTGGTTTTAAGCCACTATATTTGTGGTAATTTGTTACAGCAGCAATAGGAAACGAATACAGCACAGCCTCTGAGATGATCGATATTTGCCACCTAAGTGTTGGGAAGCCTCAGAACTTTGCAGAACCAGAGGTGTAACTTTAACTTTTTCTGGGGAATCTGATCAGATCTGATCAGATCTTCACCTTGGTCAGTGTTTCTTGAATCCTAAAACTCTACCCTCTCTACAGTGAACTCAACAGAGGCCAAAGGTTCCATCGACTGCAGTTTCGGAAACACAGTAATAAAAGTTCAACACTGTCCCCAAAGTGTGAATAGTCACTGAGACCACATAGCCACCGCAGTTATAAGACAGCCACACACAGGATCTAGATTATGCATTTACATTTATAATGAAATGAAAATAAACAGGTAAATTAAGACAAATCATAGAAAAATGGCATACCATTTTTCCCAAACGGCATGTATAGGAAAATACATGCAAGGAGGGTTGGAAAAACTTTCCTAAATGAGAAATGAACTAGAGGGTTCTTATACTGTTAGGAAACATTTTGACTTCCCTCAAATGGTATCTGTCTGTACCTCTTCATCCCAACAGTCATCATCTGGTCCAGGGCCTCATCTCTTCCTGGGAAGTCAAAGGTCAGGAGGGAGGCTGACATAGGGATGATTTTAGGTGGATAGAGGGGAAGTTAAGGATGCTCCCAGCTCGCATTATTTTTTCACTGTAAAATGGAACATGAGTGGTGCCTGAGCTATTTTTGGAGATGTTTTGGTAAAGAACATAAACACCTTGGAGCTAAATATTATATCAGAGACAATAAACTAATAAATAGTGTTTATTTGCGCATCATATTGTATAAAGTGCCTTCCTGGCCAACCAAACATGCCAGTCATGCTTCAGCCTCAGGACCTTTGCACTCGCTGTTCCCTCTGCCTGGGATGCTTGCTTTCCTCTGCATGTGGTTTGCTTGTGGTTTCCCAAATAGGTATTTGGGAACTTCATTCAGGTGTAATCTTTCCCCTGAGGACTTCTCTGAACATCTTATTAAAAATTGCAAAAAAAATAAAAATAAAAAAAAAAATAAAAATTGCAGCCCCCATCCCTGGCCCCATGCTTTCTAACCCCTCCTCTATTTTTCTCCATAGCATTTTCCACCATCTAATGTACTATTCATTTTACTTATCTATTTTGCTTATTATCTGTCTCCCCACTAGACTATAAGCTCATGAGGGTAGGTGTTTTGTTTTTCTTTTTTTTGGTCTTTTTGAATACCCAGCTGTATTTCTTTTATTTTTTTATTTTTTAAATTTATTTTACTTCATTTCTTTTTTTTTGGCTGCATTGGGTCTTAGTTGTGGCATGTGGGCTCTTCATTGTGGTGTGTGGGCTCCAGAGCGTGTGGTCTCTGTAGTTTGCAGCATGCAGGCTCTACGTGAGGCATGTGGGCTCAGTAGTTGTGGCGTGCAGGCTTAGTTGCCCTGTGGCATGTGGGATCTTAGTTCCCCAACCAGGGATCGAACTCACGTCTGCTGCATTGGAAGGCAGATTCTTTACCACTGGACCACCAGGGAAGTCCCCCTGCTGTATTTCCAGTAGTTAAAACCATGCCTGACACATTCCAGTTACAAAATAAATATTTTTGAACGAATAAATGGGTGTCTCATTTGACCCTGTTAGTAATTCCAGGAGGAGGAATTGATATCTTACTTTTCTAGGTGAGAACACCAAAGATCAGAGATAATAATTTACTTCCCCAAGTTTCCATCGCTGGGGTTTGCCTACACATCTTTTCTTCTTTATTTTTTATTAGAAAATCACATATTCCAAACATTTAACTAATACAGACCTAAAACAAAGGGAAGGAAAAAGCACTGAGAGATAGTTTTTATTAACATTTTGGTATATAGGGTGTGCATATAGATAATTTTATATCCTATTACAATATGCCATTTAGAAGCACACTTTTTACTTAAGAGTACATCATTAAAAATTAAACATGTCAATATGTATATCTATGCAACATGGCTTATTAGTGGCTGCATGACTGCAATTTTATATAACCAATTGTTAGCTACAAAGGTTATTGCTGATTTTTTCTTATTATAAGCAACATTAAAGAGAATATTCGTAGCACTTGTTTTTACACATATCTGATTATTTCCTCTAGATAAGTACCTACAGGTGTGGATTTGTTTTATTTAAAGGATGTGCATATTTCAAGTTTAATGCAGATTACTTCCTGGAAGGATCACACAAATTTCTCTCTCTCCAACAGTGCTTGGGAGGGCCCACTTTCCCACATTCTCCCCAACAGTGGTCTGAGTCTTCTTAACCAATCCCAATTCAGCAGGCAAAAATTCCATAGCATTTTGGTGCTTCTTCGCCTTAGAAAGAAAATATCATTTTTATTTTCTTTAGATGTGTAACGATAAGACAGTCAGACAAACTGCTGTTTTAGTTTACTTTCTTTGTTTATTAGGATGTTGCCCATTTTTTCCTTTGCCTTTCTGTCTTTGAATATTGACTCCTTGTCTTTGGGGTGGTTCATTCTTTCGTATTAATATTTAAAGTTTTCTATAAGATGCAAAAAGTTTCTGCATTCTTTTCTTTTTTCAATTTCTGTGATGTTTACTGACAAGGTAAGTCATTTTCATTTATTGAAGTTGACGAATCTTTTTCATCATGGTTTCAACTTTTGGAATCTTGTGTGGAAAAATCTTTTCACAACTTCAGATTATTTAATCCTGGCTCAGATTTCCTTCTTTACATTTAATCTGTTATTTACTTTTGTATATGGCAAAGAATGAGAGCTAACTTAATTTTTTACCAACTGTTTAACCGATTTTTCTAATAATACTTAACTATTAACTATTACTTAACTATTCAGTAACATGCTTTACTGAATAAAACATTATTTTCTCATTGACTTGAAATGACACCTTCCTCATAGAATGAATCCTTAGCTACGTTTAGGTATGCTTCTTGTCCTTTTATTCTGTTCCATTGATTTACCTGTCAAATTATACTTATAGGAGCTTTGTATAGTAGGCTTTAAAATTTGTCTATCCAAATAGATTGCCATTTCGACCCAGAATTCTTAACTAATTAAAATAAAGCAAATAGCTATTTAGCGTTCCCTTTAACACACAGGCCTCTCACCATAAAAATGCAAAATCAGCAAAACATAAGCAACAACAAAAGACTGTCATCAATTTTCTTAATAGTTACCTTTACAGCCTTATTTATAAAAATTTTCTTTTGGCTCTGTTTTGACAGGTCTAAGTGGGAACTTGTTTATCTAGTTTTTAAAACTGATGTTCATTTTAAATCAGCACATATTTTTTAAAATGCAGAAAAGTACAGAAAATAACCTAAAAGATGTCCACGTACCATGGAGATTAAATAGGTGTTAACATTTTGTCATTTTTGCTTCCATGCTTTATTATTTTTTTTAAAGAAAAGACAATGTGGTAGTTCAAGTTCTACCTGCTCCTCCTTTTGTTTAATCGCCAGCGATTCACCCCACTGGAGAAGGAGGATTCTGTCCCTAGGGTTATGGGAATGGTCGCCTGACATCTGACTCTGGAAGATGAGACTGAGAGCAGCTTGTTAATCACATAGACTCACAGTCTGGGGGGAAGACACAGCACATCACACAGGGCCACACCGGGATTGACTTGGGAGCAGAGTGAACAAGCAGGGTCTGAGAGGGGCAGGCTTCATAGTAACAAGAGGGTGAGGTGACCCCTGGTTCCTGTGGGAGGATGTGATTGGCTTGTTTGAATATCCCTGGTCTGGCAGGGTACCAAACCTGCTACCCAGGGATAAGTAGGAACCACCTGGTCCCTTTGATGAGGATGGTAATTTGGCCAGGGGATCCTATCTGTGGGAACACAGTAGGGAGAGGAGCTTGTGGCTAGATCATTCGAGACCCTCCAGGTCTCACCAGATGTCAAGACAGCACATAATATTGGGCCTTAATTTTAGGCGTTAAACCACATTTTTCCTTCCCTTTCTTTCTCTCCAAAGGAAACCACTCTGCCAGACATGGTATATGTCATTTCCATATATGTTTTTGTACTTTCCTTTTTATATATACATCCCTAAACATTCTATTTTTTAAAAAAAATTATGTCAATGATATACGTCCATTTGCAATTTTCTTTTTCCATGCATTTTTATGTTTTTGAAGTTTATCCTTAAATTTATTTTAAATAAATGCATTCATATTAGTTGCTGTATATTATCAATTATTTGAATAACCCCAAGTTTATCTTTTCCTCCACTGTACTATTTTACTATTAAAAAGTATTTTAATAAACAGTTTTGCCTCCTTCTGAGCCCATGTGAACGGTTATCTGTGGTAACCATAGATAAGCAACATAACCAGAGGTGGATTTGGATGGCAGTAGGATTTGTTTATCTTGAGCCATATCCATATTGCCAAATTGCTTAATGTTTGCCAGACGTTAGTACGTATAACATGAGATAGATACTATTATCATCCCCATTTTACAGCTGAGAAAACTGAGACAGAGAGACTAATAACTTGCTCAAGTCACACAGCTGGTAACTGGAAGAGCTTGGATTTAAACGTGGGCAATTTAGCTCTGGAGTCATGACCTTTAACACTTACACCATTCTGCCTGTAACAGATACCAACTATATTCTGATTTGGTTTTGACTGATACTATCTTATCCCATCTGCATACTTTCATCCTTTCTGTGACAACATGTTTAGGTATGTCTGTTATAGGTAGCATTTGACTGCAATATTTAAAAAAAAATTTTTAATCCAATTTGAGAGTCACAGTCTTTTAACCAGTAAATTTAGCCTATTTACATTTTCTGTGTATGTTGTATTTGGAAATATTTCTGTCATCTTATTTGTAATTTTTACTTGTCCTAATGTGTCTTTGCTTCTTTATTTCCCACTTTCCTACCTTCTTTCTATTAATTGATTGAATTTTATTTATTCCATGTTTTCTGTACACTGGTTCAGTAGTTTTACATTAAGTTCTACAATTTCTTCCTGTTCTATTAGTGGTTATGCATAAATTTTTTCTAATATACATTTTTTTACTTAACATTAAATGTATTTAACATCCCTTTTCTCCTCTGGAGAATACAGGTAGTACTTAGAGAGTTTTAACCCTGATCATTGCCCCTTCCATTTTACCTCTAAAATTAGTAATTGTTTTATACAGAATTAACTATATGTTTACCTCTTTCTTTAATCTGGGCTCACTTTCCTTCTCTCTGAAGGAGCTTCTTTAATAGCTTTTACAATGAGGAGTGTGAGTGACAAACTGTCTGAAATTATAATTTTTTCTTTATTTCTGAATAATAGTTTATCTGGTAATAGAATTGTAAAACTATAAGTTATTTTTCCTTAGCACTTTAAGGATTTTATGCCTATGTCTTCTGATCTCTATTTTTATTCTTTAAAAATCTGTTTTTAGTTTTACCATTTTCTAGGTAATTCATTTACCACCTTCCCATTTTAAGGCTTTCTTTTCGCTTCTGGTGTTCTTCAATTTCAATATGATGTGTGTTGGTGTCTAAAGGTGAATTCAATTTTATATGCCTTATTTGGAGTGTATGTTGCACTTTGAGAATTCAAGTTTTTAATTCTGGAGCATTCCCTAGACATTATCTCTTTAATTATTGACTTTCCACCATTTGTTTTTATCTTTTCTGGAACTCCTGTTAGACATTTGTTAAAACTTCTCCTTTGCTCTATGCCTTTTAACCTCAATCTCATATTTTAAAAATCTTTTTATTTCTCTGCACTGCATACTGCTAAATTCCCTTAGATATATATTCCAGTTCAACAATTTTCTCTTCCCTTATGTCTAATATGTAATTTGCTTTGTCCACTGTGATTTTTATTTCAATGATTATTTTTAATTTCTAGAAGTAGTGTTTCATTCTTTACCAGATGCATATGTTCATTTTTTCACATCTTCTTTAATTTGGATTTCCAAAATGTTTAAATATCTTTACTTATTTAAAATATACTTATAGCTTTTTAAAGATTGTTTTCCATTTTGTGATGTTCTTGAAGTTCTAATCCTCCTGATTATTTTGTGTCTGCTGACTGTTACTGTTGTGTATTCCCTCTTGCATGTTGTAATTTTTAAAAATAGTATTCAACATTAGTGTGGCTTCTTTTCTCTTTGGGGCACCCTTGATTGTTCGGAGCAGTTTTGCACTTGTTTTGCTTGTATCCAAAGATATCAGCAACATAGAACCTATTTGCACATTAATTTCTTAACTCAAGAGACCTTAAACCATCCAGCAGCATAAATTGAGCCCTAACGTATTTAAGGCATCAGCCCTGTTTTACATTCTAAGCCCTGTTTTACATTTAACCGAGAGCCCAGGCAGAAGCTGACGAGTCTCCTTGCTTCCTGTGCTCATAAGCAGGTTTTCCCTCTATTTCATACTCTCACTTACAGTTAGAGAATAGTCCTTAAAGGGTCCCGTCTTTCTGCAGACATCTTTCCCACTCACCATCTCATGGAGGGCCGCTTCTATTCTAACTTAGTAGAAACCTCCTGCACCAGCTCCCCCAGAGCAGCTCCTGCACCAGCTCTGTGATTTTCAATCCTGTCTCTGTCTCTGGCACCTGGAGATTACCTTGCTCCCTTGCAAGCTTAGCTGCACACATTAAGAAAAAAAAATCATATTTTATCCAGCATTTCTAGGTGTTCATAATGGGAAGCTCGTCCCATTTTCTAAGCTTGCCTTCTTGCCAGACCTGGGAAATGCTTCATGTCTTGATTTCTTAATCAAGGGCTTTGCACTAGGGTTGAGCTCTGTGGGGATACATCTTGGCAAAGAGGAGCAAAGCCCCTTTCCCATCTCTATGCTGCCCTCTTTAGCAGCTTTGTGGAGGAAAACTGCCATTAAGAGAGAAAGGGGTCTCCTTTCCGTTTGAAATGTATCATAGGTGACACAAGGGGAGGTAGAAATTCCCATCCATAAATTTTAGATTCCTAGAGGAATACCTTCCTTTCGTAGTTTCATTGAATCCAGAATTTCACTGAATCACAGTAGCATTCACCATCCTGGAAAAAAAACAAAATCCAAAACAACAAGCCAGGTCAGTATCTGGGCTGGAATTACACAAATGCTACAGAGAAATGCTCTTTACTGTGCTTTTCATGAGTGTAAAGTGAGAACATTGTGCCCACGTTCCATCTTGGCCCATTATTTCAGTGTTGGAAAGATCGATATATCATGGCATATGGGAAAGCTTTAATAAGAACACTTCAGGGACTTCCCTGGTGGTGCTGTGTTTAAGAATCCGCCTGCCAATGCAGGGGACACAGGTTCGATCCCTGGTCCAGGAAGATCACACATGCTGTGGAACAACTAAGCCTGTGCGCCACAACTACTGAGCCAGCACCCTAGAGCCCGAGAGCCACAACTACTGAGCCTGCGTGCCACAACTACTGAAGCCTGCTCGCCTAGAGCCCGTGCTCCGCAACAAGAGAAGCCCCGCTCACAGCAGCTAGAGAAAGCCTACGCGCAGCAACGAAGACCCAATGCCGCCAAAAATAAATAAATAAATAATTTAATTTAATTTAATTAAAAATTTAAAAAAAGAAAGAACACTTCACAACCGAGTTTTGCTAATCCAGTTCAAGGTTGGTGTCATTTGTTCTCATCAGATTTTGGAGTTCTTGGCAGAAGGGAAGATGAAACCTTTAAGGGAGTTGGTGGAAATGAAATTCAGAGAGCTTGTCTTCTGTCCAAAGATTCATGCAGCAATCCTGCAAGTTATATCCCTAAATCGTGTCCTTTTCTTCTGCTCTGTTTTGATCAACATCCGATGTCAAGGCTTTGAGCAGATAAAAATGCAGAAGGTCATGAAAAGGTGAACATTCACTTCAGCCTCTTACACGGAACAGCTATATTTGTCACAGTTGGAGCATGACATGAGAAAGACACACAGTGTCATGAGGTAGTGGGAAAAAAATCTGGCATCCGTTTTCTGCCCTTCCCAAACCTACAGACTGCTGTGTGGTGGAAAGAGCCATGGATCTGGAGCTGGAAGAGCCTGGAGTGGTCCTCCTGGCTGTGTACGTGCAGGAAGCATTGCCGAGGAAGAGAATGTGGACCCCGGTCTGTGCACCCTGTGGGCGGGTGCCCACCTGAGCCACAGGCCCGGCCTCTCCAGCACCTGCTCTGTTGGTGCTCCCAGCTCCCACTGCCCACAGAATCGAGTCCAGACTCCCAGCCATTCAGCGCCCTGCCTTCTCTAAATGCCCCCTGCTTGCCCAGCTCCACAGTCAGACTCTGCCCCGCCGTACCTTCACGCCTCTGCCCTTTGCCCTGGAATCTGCCCCCTGTCTCCTTCCTCCAGACCATGAAACACCGTCTTCCTCCTCAGTCTTCGAGGCCTTTGCAGATGGTGCCTCCTCTGCGATGCTGGCCTTTCCCTGTGGCTGGGATTCTTCGCACTCCCTCCGGGTCCCCGGCTTCTTGTTTATGCTTCTCTGGCACCTGACAGCCAGGACTGGCGTTTCTGCACAGACACTTGTGAAGATAGGCAAGGTGTCAGAAGACCTGCGTCCTGCGGCCGATTCTGCCAGTAACTCTCCAGGTGGCTTTGGAAAATGATGGCCCTAGGCCCCGTTTTCCAGTTTGTAAAGGCGAGGGGCTTAGCCTGGGTGCTCACCATGGTCCCTTGCACAGTGCCATGTACACACTGTTGCTCAGACAGTTTGTGAAGCTCCGAATGGCTGCAGAATCTTCAAGAAGACCCGAGGTAGTTGCCCGGGGTGGGCATCAGGAAGGTGACAAGGGGGGCCCGGTCTTAGAGTGACATGTGATAAGGGGGCTGAGAGGACACCCCTGTTTATTCTGAGTGGATAATTCCAACCTCTGGCCTCCAGAACTTCCTCATGGAATCAGTTTATGAACTTTCTTCTTATTTAAAAAAGAGATGAATAAAGAACTCTGCGCACAACCTGTTCTCCTCTTGAGGTGTAATCCAGAGAGGCAGTAACTCACGGGTTTAATGCGGATCCCTGAAAGCACATGATTGAGGACAGAGTTTTCTACAGTGGGAAACTAAAAGTCTTTTTTTTTCAAATAAATTTATTTATTTTATTTATTTATTTTTGGCTGTGTTGGTCTTCGTTGCTGCATGCGGGCTTTCTCTAGTTGCGGTGAGTGGGGGCTACTCTTCGTTGTGGTGCGCAGGCTTCTCATTGCAGTGGCTTCTCTTGTTGCGGAGCACGGGCTCTAGGTGCGCGGGCTTCAGTACTTGTGGCACGTGGGCTCAGTAGTTGCAGCACACGGGCTTAGCTGCTCCGCAGCATGTGGGATCTTCCGGGACCAAGGCTCGAACCTGTGTCCCCTGCGTTGGCAGGTGGATTCTTAACCACTGCACCACCAGGGAAGCCCCTAAAAGTCTTTGAAGAGATTGAAAATGTGAAAACTAGGGAGGCCAGAATGCTGCTTTGCACAGGTGTGTCTTGCTCTCTCTGTAGAATGGAGTCATTGCCCCAAAATGCTCACGTGGTCCTACTTCCTAACCTGCAGGAGGTGCTGTGAGGCAGAAACCCACGGAAACTACTAGATTTCCCACTGCCACCGCTGTTCCATGAACGACTGCTGTCATTTGTGGAAGGGCTGTCATTGGAGGACACTTTATGAAGTGCTGTACATGAGCTTGTTAATTAACCCCATTGTTACAGGTGAGGAAAGTGAGGTTGGGGACTGTAGGTGACCTTCTGGAGGTCGTGTAGCTAGTGACGAGCAGGGCTGGAATCTGTGAGCCCATCTTCTCAACCTTTAGGTTGCACTGCCTCTTGCAAAACCCAGCTCCTTTACTTGCTTTTTTTTTTTTTAAGCTCAGTCAACATTTTACTCAGAAATTCGTTAAAGATTTGAAACCTTTTTTAAAATTAATTTTTATTGGGGTATAGTTGCTTTACAATGCTGTGTTGGTTTCTGCTGTACAGCAAAGTGAATCAGCTACACGTATACATATATCCCCTCTTTTTTGGATTTCCTTCCCATCTAGGTCACCACAGAGCATTGAGCAGAGTTCCCTGTGCTCTACAGCAGGTTCTCATTAGTTATCTATTTTATACACAGTGGTGTATATATGTCCATCCCCATCTCCCAGTTCATTGCACCCCCCTTTCCCCCTTGGTAACCATAGGTTTGTTCTCTACATCTGTGTCTCTATTTCTGCTTTACAAATAAGTTCATCTGTATCATTTTTCTAGATTCCACATATAAGTGATATTATACAATATTTGTTTTTCTTTTTCTGTCTTACTTCACTCTGTATGACAGTCTCTAGGTCCATCCACGTCTCTGCAAATGGCACAATTTCATTCCTTTTAATGCCAGCCCCTTTACTTTCTAAATGGGGTTTCTCAATCCCTCAGTCTGAAACCCGACGCTTCAGAAATACCTGGGTGGCTTTAACAACTCCCGAGATTCTGGACTCCTCCCAGGAATTCTGATTTAATTGGTCGGTCTGGGGTTGGGGGGCCAGATCTCAATATGTTTTAAACCATCTGAGGCAAGTCTTTCCTGTGTGAGAAACACTATTACCAAGGTGCGGACAGAGGCCCGCTGAGCACCGAGAAGGGAGCAACCGATTCCAACTGAGATCAGTGAGAGGTTGGGGGAAAGCAAGGCTGTTGGAGGCGGGCCCTGGAAGGGAAGCAGGGTTCCCGGGGTGTGGGCCGTGAGAGGGCACAGGCCTCCCTGGGGGAAATGCAGAGTGGACATAGGAGATGCAGGCAGGGGAGGCCTGGGCTGTGAGGATTGAGCTGGGCGGGCGGTTGGGGACCACTGGGGGTCCTGATGAGGTCCTGATGGGTCTGAATTCCAGAAGCCCGGCTGCTCACGGGCTCCCCAGGCCGGACTTCCTGCCCCTGGGGGTGGATGCACGTTACTCAGCAGGTGGCTCCCGAGTGCGGGCTGGGGTGGGACCCGGCCAGCCACGTCTCAGCGCCTTAACGGGGAGGGGGGGGGGCGTGTTCTCCTGCCCCGGGAGGGTGGGGGGGCGTGTTCTCCTGCGCCGGGAGGGGCTGTGCAGCCCTGTGAGTGGCGCCTGCCGCCTCCAGGTGCATCCCGTGATTCCGCAGAGACCGGTCGCTGCAGGCGGTGTGCTGGGGGTGGGCGTCCAAACGCCAGGGAGGGGGGCTCTGTGGACGCCTTGGCCTTTCCCCAGAGGCACATCGGGCTGTGCTGGGAGCTTAAGAATGTTCAAGCCCTGAGGACTCGGCTGAGAGAGCCCAGAGAGAGAAGGGGTGTGGGTGAGAGGGGGTGTGTGCCTCTCCACGTGGGTGTGGCAGTGAGGGCGTGTGTACGTGTGTGAACTGTGGCCGAGAGTCGTGTGTGCGGCTGTGTGTGTGAGGGTATGAGTGTGTGTGTGCGTGGGCGTCGCTGTGTGTACACACACATACACGTTCCACGGCAGGTTCACTCAGCCCCCAGAGCTTTCGGGCCGATGTTCCTTCCTTGCCCTTTTGTCACTGAGATGAGAGCCTGGGCTTTGGCCTTCTACCGATTCGGCTTCAGGTCCTCCTCGTCCGTGTAATCCCTCCGGCCTCATTTTGCTCACGCCTCCAGCAGAGGGTGCAGAGCGGTGGTGCCTACCTCTCCAGGCTGTTGCGGACGTTTCCTGTAAAGCCCCGGTGCATCGTTTCATGTGTTTGTTGGCAGTCTGTATGCCTTCTTTGGAGAAATGTCTATTTAGGTCTTCTGCCCATTTTTGGATTGGGTTGTTTGTTTTTTTGATATTGAGCTGCATGAGCTGCTTGTAAATTTTGGAGATTAATCCTTTGTCAGTTGCTTCATTTGCAAATATTTTCTCCCATTCTGCGGGTTGTCTTTTCGTCTTGTTAATACCCTGAGAAAACCATAATTCAAAAAGAGTCATGTACCACAATATTCATTGCAGCTCTATTTACAATAGCCAGGACGTGGAAGCAACCTAAGTGTCCATCGACAGATGAATGGATAAAGAAGATGTGGCACATATATACAATGGAGTATTACTCGGCCATAAAAAGAAACGAAATTGAGTTATTTGTAGTGAGGTGGATGGACCTAGAGTCTGTCATACAGAGTGAAGTAAGTCAGAAAGAGAAAAACAAATACCGTATGCTAACACATATATATGGAATCTAAAAAATAAACAAAAAAATGATCATGAAGGACCTAGGGGCAAGATGGGAATAAAGACGTAGACCTACTAGAGAATGGACTTGAGGACACGGGGAGGGGGAAGGGTAAGCTGGGACGAAGTGAGAGAGTGGCATGGACGTATATACACTACCAAACGTAAAATAGATAGCTAGTGGGAAGCAGCTGCACAGCACAGGGAGATCAGCTCGGTGCTTTGTGACCGCCTGGAGGGGTGGGATAGGGAAGGTGGGAGGGAGGGAGACGCTAGAGGGAAGGGATGTGGGGATATATGTATATGTATAACTGATTCACTGTGTTATAAAGCAGAAATTAACACACCATTGTAAAGCAGTTATACTCCAATAAAGATACGAAAAAACAAAAAAGCCCCAGTACACAGGAGGTGGTCAGGCTGCACTGCCTGTCCCACTCAGCCCGCCGCCTCCACCAGTTCACATCTGTCCCTTGTGGCAATGCTTTTGCTCCTCCTGGCATGAGACGGAGCCTGCTACGCATCCCACAGCATGCCCTCATCCCGGGCTGTGGTCTACTGGGGCCCTAGCCCCATGGCAGACCCCAGGCAACTCAAGTTCCCTCTCCCTTCCTCAGTTTCCTCATCTGTGAAAAGGGAGTGCTCTTCGCACACCACAGAGCTGTTCGTGTGGCCAGAAGAGGTAGCTGCCAGGGGCTGCGTGCTGCAGGCCAGATCCTGTTACAGTCACAGAGCCAAGAACTCTGCCTTTTCCTTTGAGCCTCTCTTTTGCTCCTTAGTCCTCTATGGCTTTCGTTAGCATAGTGTGGAAAATCTACATGGAGTTTCTCTATGGTGATTCACCACCACATGCACACACACCAGGCCTGTGGCCATGTGCCCATTTGCACAGGGGCACTTGCCTGTCTTCCCGGCCATTCATAATCCCCTCAATTTCAGTCTTAATAGAAAATGACTCAGGGTTAGCAGATCACTTGTGCTTCCTTTATTCACTTCAGGAGACACTGGACCTTGGTTTTCCGAGTTCTTTTTGGACCTGGGATTAATACAGTTTTAGCCACACAGAGTAGAACAGAAAGTTGAGACACTCTCGTGGGAAAGTGGGGTTGGGCTGCAGCTCTGATGATTCTAGTTGCGCCTAGCTGCTGCTTTCAGTGCTCCGTGCCTGTTTCCTCATCTGTCGGAGAGTAATAGTGAAAGAATCCTCCTGAGATTGTTATGAGAATTCTAGCAAAGAGTATCTCTGAAAGTGCTTTGTGTCACCAGACTATGAAATATGATGTGCATGAGTGGTAGTTGCTCTTCCCTCAATTACATTCATTTGTCCTCCACGCTGGTTTCTGTGCCTATTTATTTCCTTGCAGATCAAGCGTGGCAGGTTGTCCCCACCTTTAACTAACCAGAACATCCTGACATGCAGGGCTTCTATCACACGGACTGGGCGGCTGGGGCAGGGCAGGGAGAGCTGCGTGGGGAGACGTGCGTTTTCTGTGACTTGTTCTGGGCAGGAACAGAGCCTCTCGGGGCTTCATTGCCTTTTCCATACAAGAAAATCCAAACCACTGGTCTCTGCATGTCCCCGCAGACGTTCGTGGAGAGAGCTCACTAATGTGTATAGATGCCCATGGAGAGCACTGCCCTCAGGGTGGACAGAGACCTCATGGTCCAGAGCAACTGAAATTTAACACCCCCCCCACCACAGACACTGTTTCCCTAGAAAATAGTCTGGCTGTGTGTGGGCTGAGTCAATTTTTTTTTTTTTTGTGCGGTACGCGGGCCTCTCACTGTTGTGGCCTCTCCCGCTGTGGAGCACAGGCTCCGGACACGCAGGCCCAGCGGCCATGGCTCACGGGCCCAGCCGCTCCGCGGCATGTGGGATCTTCCCGGACCGGGGCACGAACCCGTGTCCCCAGCATCGGCAGGCGGACTCTCAACCACTGCACCACCAGGGAGGCCCTGAGTCAAATTTAAAATCAATAAGTCAATCGTCAAAATGCCTTTTCTAAGCAGGGTGTGACTGGGGAGGGTAACGTGTGTGATTTGATGTTTCCTTGTAAATCTCAGAACCTGGGTCCATATTTATCCGTGAGGAGCTTTACTTTCCCTTAAGCTTTGTTAAGCTTTCAGTATGATGTTTTTCATTTTTCCATCCAAGATATGTTAATGTAGATTTTTCTTCCCATTTCAAAATAAGGTTAGTTATTGTTTGGTGATTACAAAATAATACGTGGTCGTGGTAGGAATTTTGGAAAAGAAGGGAAATTATAAAGAAAATATTAGAGTTACCTGTAAAAAATAAGAACTGTGCTTGAATGGGAAGGGGCAAGGGGAACGTTCTAGATCTTTGTAGGGGTTTTGCTTATAACACAGGCATATACGTTTGTCACAACTTCAGCAAATAGACTCACGTTTTGTGCACTTCATTGTATGTAACTCTTATATTAAAAGAGAAACTGTAAACAATGATTGAACTTGGGTTAATTATATGCATGGTGAAATCTTTAGGGGGAGGTGTACCGATGTCTGCAATTTAGTTTGAAGTGCTTTAAAAAAAAACGAGATGGCTTCATGAAGGTTAGATGGATAGATATGTGATAAAGTAAATATAGTAAAATGTTAATGGTGGAATACAGATGGTGGTTATATGAGTGTTCACTATAAAATTCTTTCAGGACTTCCCTGGTGGCACAGTGGTTAAGAGTACACCTGCCGATGCAGGGGACACAATGCAGGGGTCGAGCCCTGGTCTGGGAAGATCCCACATGCCGCGGAGCAACTAAGCCTGTGCGCCACAACTACTGAGCCTGCGCTCTAGAGCCCACGAGCCACAACTACTGAAGCCCGTGCGCCTAGAGCCTGTGCTCCGCAACAAGAGAAGCCACCACAATGAGAAGCCCGCACACCACAACGAAGAGTAGCCCCTGCTCGCCGCAACTAGAGAAAGCCCACGCGCAGCAGCAAAGACCCAACTCAACGAAAAAAAATAATAATAATTAATTAATTAATTAAAAAAATAAAATTCTTTCAACTTTGCTGTATGTTTGAAAATTTGCATAATAAAATATTGAGAAACAAAGATGACTAATTCAGAAAGAACATGCGTGTTTACAATCCAAAGGTAACCACCATTAACATTGGAGTGTATATTATTTTCTTCCAGTTTCATTTCCAAGAAGATATAATTTTATATAATTAAGATCTTACTACATAACATATTTATTTTCACATTTTCCACTCAGTATTGTACCACAGTTTTCTTTTGTCATAAAAAGTCTTCAGTGTGTAATTTTATAATTAAGGTACAATTTACATAGCTAGAATTCACACGCTTTAGCACACACTTCTGTGAGTTTTGACAAATGCATAGAGACATGCAACCACCCCTCCAATCAAGAGGTGGAATAGTTCCATCATCCAGGGAAATTTCTCTGTGCCGTTTCGCCAGCACCTTGCCTCACATCCAGCCCCGGGCAGCTACGGACCTGTTTTTCAGAATATCGTTAAGATGGAACCATAGAATAGGTAGCCTTCGAGTCTGGCTTCTTTCACTCAAGCACAATACATTTGAGATTCATCCATGTCATTTACAAGTACTGGTAATTTGTTCCTTTTTATTGATGAGTAGTATTGCATTGTAAGGATGTACATTAATATATATATATTTTTTTTTTTGCGGTACGCGGGCCTCTCACTGTTGTGGCCTCTTCCGTTGTGGAGCACAGGCTCCGGACACGCAGGCTCAGCGGCCATGGCTCACGGGCCCAGCCGCTCCCCGGCATGTGGGATCTTCCCGGACCGGGACACGAACCCATGTCCCCTGCATCGGCAGGCGGACTCTCAGCCACTGCGCCACCAGGGAAGCCCTAATATAATTTTAATGTTTGTAAGAAATCATCGTATATGGTAACCCGTTTTATTTATGCGTTCCCCTAATATTTGGATATTTAAGATGTTTTATTTTTTCACTATTATAAATGCCATTGTAATGAACATCATTTTTTTATAATTGTAACTATTTTTAAAAAAATTTTTGTTGGAGTATAGTTGATTTACAATGTTGGGTTAGTTTCAGGTGTACAGCAAAGTGAATCAGTTGTACATATACATAATGAACATCTTTATGCAAAATCATAGTCAATAATTTCTTTAGGTAGATTACTGGGAAGCGAATTACAGAGTATATTATAAATATTTTTAAAGCACTTATGACATTTTTTAAACCTTAAAAAGTTTTTCCTTGCATTTCTTTATGTGGTTCATAACCAGCTTGACTTAAAACTCCACTGGTGTTTATAATCCTTTCTCCCCCGCTTCTCTTTTTCAATATTGTCACCCCGTAGAGCTGACTCGAAGTTTCAGTGTCATCAGCGAGGCTTTGAAATTCTAAATGATGGAGACCAATCAGGAAACTTCCCTCTTCTTGGTGAAAATCTTGGAGGAACTGGACAGCAAGCAAAATACTGTTTCCTACCAGGACCTGTGCAAATCCCTGTGCACCCGTTTTGATCTGTCCCAGCTCTCCAAACTGAGAAGCGTCCTCTTCTACACGGCTTGTCTCGATCCCAATTTTCCAGCCACGTTATTCAAAGACAAGATGAAATGCACCGTGAACAACCAGCAATCGAAGAAAATCATGGTGGCGGCAGATATCGTGACGATATTCAACCTCATCCAGATGAACGGGGCTACAGCCAAAGAGAAGCTCCCCAGCGGCCGGCAGAAGATGCGCAAGAAGGAGGCGGCCTTTGACTTGGGCCGCTCGGACACGGAACTCTGCACCGCAGCCCAGTGTGAGTCCCTCAGCTGCGAGCTGAACGACCAGCCTTTCAGCCGGGGCTACCCCACCCGCCAGTCTTCCAAATGCCGCAAGATGGACTGCAAGGACTGCCCGCAGTTTGTACCTGCCTCCGAGCCCAACTTCCTGCTGGGGGTCAGCAAAGATGTGAAAAACCGGGCGGCTTCCCTGGACAGGCTGCAGGCTCTGGCCCCCTACTCGGTGGCCAGCCCTCAGCCCTGCGAGATGCAGAGAACCTATTTCCCCATGAACATCGAGAGCGAGTCCATGTCCGATCAGGACTCCCTGCCCCTCACCCAGGGCATCAAGGAGACTTTCATCTCTAATGAGGAGCCCTTCGTGGTCCAGTCCTGCGTCCAGAAAAGGAACATCTTCAAAGAGGAGTTTCACAACCTGATGACTGTGTCCCCCGAGTTGGCCAGCCCCGCCAACAAGGCTGAGGGCGAGCACGGGAAACCCCAGGGCCGCAAGGAGTCCCACAAGACACCCTTCCCCAATCACAGCTTTGAGATGCCCTACAACAGCCAGTACCTGAATCCCGAGTACTCCCCTGTTCCTGACAAAAGGCGGGCAAAGCACGAGAGCTTAGATGACCTTCAAGCCTCCACGTATTTTGGACCCACTCCAGTGATGGGGACCCAGGAGGCCAGGCGCTGTCCTGGGAGGCCGGGTAAGCAGACCCCCTGGCCGGCCAAAAGCTGGAGCCTAAACACTGAAGAAGTTCCTGACTTTGAACGGTCCTTTTTCAATAGAAATCCCTCCGAGGAGAAGCTCCGCTATCCAAATCCCAGCAGCCAGACCGCCAACTTCCCAACCCCAGACAGGCGCCCAGCTTACCTCGTGCCGCAGGAGCAACAGCCAATGCTCCCCGTTGGCTACGCGGCCAAGCCAAACGGGCTCAAATCTAAAGAGATCTCGTCCTCCATTGACCTGGAGAAGCATGAACCGGTCAAAAAGTTTAAAGACAAGAGCATTAGCTGCACCAGCAGGCAGCTCAGCTCAGACACCAGTAGCGTGGGCACCCAGACCGAGCAGCACGTCCTGGAGCCCAAGAAGTGCAAAGACTTGTGTGCCTCTGGGCAGGGCAAGTACAGTGACAGGCACGCCATGAAGCAGTCAGATGACGACTCGGAAGTCGTCAGTGATGACATCAGTGACATTTTCCGATTTCTTGATGACATGAGCATCAGTGGCTCGACGGGAGTGATGCAGTCATCCTGCTACAACAGCACAGGATCTTTGTCCCAGCTTCACAAGTCGGACTGTGACAGTTCACCGGAGCACAACCTAACCAAAATCGCCAACGGGCTCCCCAGCAGCAAAGGAGAAAAGGGCAACCGGCCTGAAAACAGCCACCACTCGGAAGAGGAATTGAAGACCAGCGTGTGCAAACTGGTGCTCAGGATCGGTGAAATTGAACGGAAGCTCGAGTCGCTGTCGGGTGTCCGCGAGGAGATCTCCCAGGTCCTGGGCAAGCTCAGTAAGCTGGATCAGAAGATACAGCAGCCCGAGAAGGTGAGTGTGCAGATAGATCTGAATTCCCTGACCAGCGAGGCTCCGTCCGATGAGAGCGCCTCTCCCCGGATGTTCCGTGCACACAATGGTTCCCACGGGCCCAAACTGGAGAACTCGGCCGACTGGTGCTCCTCAGACGCCAGCGGAAGCAACAGCGAAAGCCTTCGTGTCAAGGCGTTAAAAAAAAGCCTCTTCACCAGGCCATCCTCCAGGTCCCTGACGGAGGAAAACAGCGCCACAGAGTCCAAAATCGCCAGCATCTCCAATTCGCCCAGGGACTGGCGCACCATCACTTACACCAACCGCGTGGGCGTCGGAGAGGAGGATGTGAAAGACAGAGGCCCTGGGGAAAGTAAGGACTGGCATCGAAAATCTAAAGAGGTAATGCGCGTGTAAGCTCGCGTAACTAGGCAGCAGCCTTACTATATAGCCCTGGTCTGTTCCCAAGCCTGGAAGCTTACATTACACGAAAAAGAGGCCTGCCCTTCTTGTGCTCGTAATCCTTCCAGACCTTCCACGTTAGAGCAGAGAGGACAGCATAGCCTGGTGGTTGGTCCCGCCAAATTGTCCATCAGCCCGGAGGAGCACACGCTGCTGTGTTGCCGATGGGAGAAAGCATGGCTCAGATATTGGACTGGTGGTTCAAGACCTGATTTGCATAGAATGGGGAACATGGCAGAGCAGACAAGCATCACCAAGGATTTCTTCCCGTCCTTTCTGAAAGGGCAGGGTGCAGGCAAAGCAAAGGAGGGGAATGACTTAAAAGCGAGCTGGCTCCTATGCCCCTTTCACATACTTTGTGGCACGCGTGGTGTTCCTTTTTAAAAGTTTGAGTTTTTTTCATTTTAAGATCAATAGATGATTCATAAGAAAAGAAGATAAATTAAGGAAATTATTCACAGTTCCACCGCCCAAGGATGGCAACTCTTAATATGATGTCTTTCTTTGCTTTTGAGGTTTTTTCCTACAGTTTTATGGGAACGTGAGCGTTTTTACCTTTATAGTCAGCATCTTTCTGTCAGTGCTGGAGTGAGCACACACACACATACTCACATTCTTTCTTCTTCTCGTCCCCTGCAGTAGGGATGATTTGTTTCAGCGGTACTTGTGGCCGCTGTTCCTCCTTCTAAGTAGGTTCCATTGAACCCTTTCTGGCCAAAGTGATGCCATTTCAACTTGTTGCTCGTCTCAATTCCCTTCCCTGATTCCAAAGGTCAGTGGACAGACCACGGGGCCTCCTGAGGGCTCGGAGGACCAGTCATCAGAGAGGGAGTGAAGAGGTGTGGCTGCAGACATTGAATACAGAGAAGGAGGCTGAGTCCCTCGAATGCCAAGAAGGGCAAGCTTAGAAAATGGAGCCCTAGGGAAGTTTTCAGGGTCCAAAGCAGGGAAAGAGAGTAAAATAAGAAGTGATTTTTTTCTGATCCCAAAGGAACCTCTGGTACCTGTGCCGGCCACTGTTCTCTTCGGTAGCCACTTACAACACGTGGCGTTGGACAGAAATCAGAATATATTATGGGCGGACACTCCGACAAGATGCCCAGCTGTGGGTCTTCTCCTCTGGTGCTGCTGTCGTGTCAATTAGCTGCTAGAGTCTGGCCAGGTTCCTGGAGCCCTGGGTCTTAGGGAGCATTGAAAATGGCCATTTAGAGCACGCCAGTGGTTTGACACTTCTGTAGATGTATCAAGTTTAACTGAACTAGCCATGCGTCCAACCCATAAAATGTCAAAGCCCCCAGAAACCACCAGAAATAAGCTTGAGAAGGACCCCTTGAACTGCACAGCTCAAAGCTGCTGGTGTTTGGGGTGAGCGGTCTTCACTGGGCCTCCTTCTGTGACCTCATTTCTGCCTCCCGATGTGTGGCTCTCACCACCCCTGGGCCGATGCCTGCCGTGGTGGGGACCAACCCTGGGGCCCTTCTGAACTTTGCTCCCAAATCTCAAACTGCTGAAGGCCAGCTCCCCCAGATGTCTGCCGTGGGCTGAAATCTGCGGGTCCCAGCTAGATTTCCTGTTCCTTCAAAGCCAGGCTTCCCTCTCCCTGTACCCATCCTGGGGTCGCCATTCTAGCCATTCCCCAAACTGAAGGGGCGTCTCTCACCTCTGACTTCCCTCGTTGGCTCTCTCACATCCAGCTGGGCTACTCGACCCTGTGGATTTATCTTTTGTGATGTTTCTTTCCGCTTAAATCCACCCTCCCTCCCCCAAGTCCAGGCTCCTCCCACCTCCCACCTGGGCTTTGGGGGCACATTTGTAACTGGTCTCTCTCGCTCATCACCCCCCCACCTCTGCCGCCACTTCCATCTCATCCCATCCACCACTGCTGTGCTTCCTTTCCTAAAGCTCCACTCGGGGGTGTGCAGTGCCTCCTGTTCCCAACTCCTCCTTGACTCCCCTTTGCTCAGCAAAAAGTTTCAAGCCACTCAGCCCGGCCACTCAAAGCCTGGGCCTGTCATGTCCTTCTCCCCAACAGGAGGGCTCCAGGTCACCTGGACCGGGCCCTCCTCCACCTTGATACGTCTGCCTGGTTTTCCTCAAAAGTGCCACCCTCGTTCACTCAGTCACTCGTTCAGCAAGTACTGATGAAGCATCTGGGATGGCCAGGCCCCATCCCACTGTCGAACCTTCACTCACGTGATTCCTTCATCAAAAGTTTCCTGTCCAGGGACTTCCTTGGCGGTCCAATGGTTAAGACTGCACCTTCCAATGCAGGGGGTGTGGGCTTGATACCTGGTCGGGGAGCTAAGATCACACATGCCTCGTGGCCAAAAAATCAAAACATAAAACAGAAGCAATAGTATAACAAATTCAATAAAGAGTTTAAAAATGGTCCACATCAAAAAAAAAAAAACAGTGTCCTGTCCACCTGCTCGGTGCTGATCTAGACCCAGTTCCCCTCAAGGCCTCTTCATTCGTAAGCCTCTGAAAGCATCCCAAGATCATTGCTGGTCTCTGATCTCCTGCCTTTCATCCTCTTTGTTCCGACAGAGTAGATACCAACCTTTATTTTAAAAGTATCTTAGGTATACACACCGACTGCCATGCTAGAACGCAAACGCCTCCACGGTAGGAGCAGGGAGGCAAGCGTGGGCAGCGGGTAACTTTCCATCTCAGAAGCGAGAACAAATTCAAATCCTGGCTCTGCCACTTCCTGGCTGTGTGACATTGGGCCAGTTCCTTAACCTCTCTAAGCTGAGTTTCCGCATCCACGGCGGGGATTATAATGTTATAGCCTTGCCGATGTTCTCGAGAAGCTGAAATGGGATATCGCGTGTTCAGCCCCGAGCACAGCAGGAGACACGCACAGTCAGCCCTCAGTTCATTGTAGTTATGATGCCTTGTTGTTATTATTGGCCCCTGCCCTGCCCCCAGCTCGGCACGGGCCCTGCATGCCATGGGAGCCCTCTGAGTGTTCGGTAGTGGTGATGAGCTGAATGAATAAACTCAGTGACACCTTTTAGAAGATACTTGGGTTTGATGAGCTAGAAAAGAAGAGGACACCTCACTTCCTTATTTGGATTTGGCCAAGTTTATCCTGCTTTCTCTGTAGCAGCATCAGCGGTCCTAATGGTTTGGAAGGGCTCCGAGTTATACTGTATTTGAGCAAGGGCCGATGGGTCTAGTTTGCTGGGAGCTGGGAGCGTGCTTCTGGTCCCCATCCACGTGTAGGATACGCACACTCCCACTCACACACGTTATCTCATCAGCTGCTCACACATAAACTCTCCCTTTCCTGACACCTGAGCCCATTCCCCACCTCTTGCTTATCCACACCGTCCCTCACTCATGTTCTTATGTTTCCTTTCTCTTTGTCTGTTGCTCACACCCACAGCTCTTCTGGCTCTCTGTTTCATGTGCACGACTCCATGATGTTGGGATCCATCCCTTTAAAAAGATTGGAGTGCCTTCTCCTTGGTGGTATGATTTTGCTGAGCGGGCGATTAAAAGGTGCTCACTGGGCTTTCCTGGTGGCGCAGTGGTTGAGAGTCCGCCTGCCGATGCAGGGGACACAGGTTCGTGCCCCGGTCCGGGAAGATCCCACATGCCGCGGAGCAGCTGGGCCCGTGAGCCATGGCCGCTGAGCCTGCGCGTACGGAGCCTGTGCTCCGCAACGGGAGAGGCCACAATAGTGAGAGGCCCGCATACAGCAAAAAAATAAATAAATAAAAGGTGCTCACTATTGTGCCCTGCCTTCGGGGAACTCACAGTCCGGCGGAGGAGACAGACAGACAAACAGGCAGTTACAGTTCAGTGGGACAGTGCTGGCCGCAGGCTCTGTACACAGTCTGAAGGGGTCACGTAGATGGGCGCTGACCCGGTCTTGGTCAGGGAGTACTTCTGGAGGACGTGACATCTATGTGGAGATTGGAGGGCCTCAAGGACTGAGAACGTAAGTGATGGCAGCTGTGTTGGGCACCTTCCTGCCTCCAAACTGTGGTCCACACTGTTCCCTTGTCTTGAAGGCCACGCAGAGGTCTCTGAAAATCACTAGAGGCTCCCACCACGTGCTTTCTGGCTTGGCTTCTTCCATCCAGAGACGCAGTGTGGCATCAGTGGTTTCAGCCAGCTCCTAGGGGGAAGGACCCCATATCTTTTACTCCTCAGTGCCAGGTAGAAATTGGTAAGAGAAAGAGGGGGCAGTGACTTCCCTGGCAGTCCAGGGATTAAGACTCTGCGCTTCCTTTGCAGGGGACGCAGGTTCGGTCCCTGGTCGGGGAACTAAGATCCCGCATGCCGCGTGGTGCGACAAAAAAAGGAAAAAAAAAAGGGGGGGGAAGTACTATGCAGTAGTTAAGCAAAGCTTCTCTGAAGCCAGATGATAGATTTAAATGCCAGCTCCTCCCGTTGGCAGCTGTGCACCTTGGGGTAAATTACTGAGTCTTTCTGGGCTCCATTTCCTTAGCTGAACAATGCGTGTTAATGATAGTAGTCATGGTATGAGGGTTAGATAAAATCATCTCTTCCTGGCATAGAAATGTTGGGTCGTTTGAGTATTATCAATGTCATAAGCTTTTCCTAGTAAATGTCCCCCAGTCCAGATATTCTTTTTATTTGCTCGTGAATAACTGCATGTTGCTACCCAGGCAGAGCCCGGTGGTGAAAAGCTGGTGTCTGCCCACTGGCACTGTGGGCTCTCTGACAGCATCTGTGTCGCTCTCTGGACTCCTCTGTGCCCCTCTGCAGGCAGACAGGCAGTATGACATCCCCCCGCAGCACCGACTGCCCAAGCAGCCCAAAGACGGCTTCCTGGTGGAGCAGGTGTTCAGCCCTCACCCCTACCCCGCCTCCCTCAAGGCCCACATGAAGAACAACCCTCTGTACACAGACATGCGGCTGACGGAGCTGGCGGAGGTGAAGCGGGGCCAGCCTTCCTGGACCATCGAGGAGTATGCTCGCAACGCGGGCGAGAAGGGCAAGCTGACAGCCCTGGACCTGCAGGTAAGCCTCTCACTGCCCCGGGTGGGGGGAGCCCAGCCACACCCTGGCGGATGCAGGAATGGATAGCGGATGCCCTAACCGGCCCGCTCCCTCACCTTCAGCTCCCTGGGTCCCCACCGTGGAATTCGGAACCTGCATAACATCGTAGAGCAGAGATTGTTCGCAAGGAGATTGTTATTTCGCTTATTGCTTCGTAAACATGTAGCAGTGGGAATGCTTGCTTGATTGATTGATCGACTTTGGCCATCCGATTTGCTAACGATACGTTTAAGACCCCATACCAAGTGCAGATTCTCGTATTTGCTCACAAGACCTCAGCCCAACTGTTTAATGAAACACAAGCTGATTTCTCCTTCCCCATGTAGCACGTGGGATAAAAGCATATTTGTGGGAGCCGAGCTATGGATTATGTTTCCATACGGAGCAGTCCCAGGTAAGCACCGTCCCCGGAAGCTCTGTGAATACAGTTGTGGCTGGAGGGCATGCTTTCTGTTCAACCACAGGCAGGGCTGGGTGTTGGCCACTTCCATTGTGGTGGGCAGTTCCACCTGGTTCCATCCGTACTGCGTCTATCTGTGTGTCCGCATCACCTCGGGAGCACAGGAAGCACCCTGCCCCCACCTGCCAGCTAGCTTGGTGGGCGGCGAGGCTATCATCCCAACGCCACCACTCACGTACGGGTCCCGGCAGGTCCACACCACTTAAAGGGCAGTTGGAGAGATGCCAGTGGGGGGGTGGTGGTATGGCAGGGTCTCCCCTGAAATGGCCTCTCCCTAAAGCCAGGAGGGCTGCAGGAGGTGCAGTGCAGTGGCGAGAAAAGAAATGTGTTTTCCCGCAGTGTGTGGGTTCTAAGCCAGGGTTCCTTTGCTGTGTGGCCTGGAATGTTCACCTGTTTGAGCTTTGGTTCCCTCACCTGTTAAATGTCCATAATAATATCTAACTTTCAGAGTCACTGTCAGAAATGAAAATAATGTATTTAAAGTACCTGGCATTAAGAAGTCACCGAAAAGGCATTTTGGCGCTGTTGAAATGATGCTGAAATTGATCCACTCTGTATGGGACTTTTTTTTTTTTTTGCGGTACGCGGGCCTCTCACTGTTGTGGCCTCTCCCGTTGCGGAGCACAGGCTCCGGACGCGCAGGCTCAGCGGCCATGGCTCACGGGCCCAGCCGCTCCGCGGCGTGTGGGATCTTCCCGGACCGGGGCACGAACCCGTGTCCCCTGCATCGGCAGGCGGACTCTCAACCACTGCGCCACCAGGGAAGCCCCGTATGGGACTTTTTAATCACGGTCTCTCACGCAAGGCACAGTGGCCTGCAGGCGGGAGTGATGATGTTCATCTCAAGTTTATAAATGAGGTACTCGAGGCCCCAAGAAGCACAAGAACTTGCTGCAGGTCTGACAGGTCTAAATTCATAATGGACTATCTGGCAATAAGACTCCTGTACTTCCTCCTGTGTTGCCTTTCCACCATGTCATTTTTCTGTTGATGACAGTATAGTAGAGCTTCATGTCACACAAATGACTGCAGCGACGTTTGTTTATGTTGGGCCCTAAATGACAGCAATTATGGGAAGGGACATCTCTGGCCAGATCTTGAGAGTCAAGTGGGTGGTGATATCAGGACCACCTCAGAGGTACTCCTGGCCCCTGTCACCTCCTGCATGTTTTGTCCCCATGCCAGCTGCACGCCACTTGACCCTTCAGGCCACGTCCTCTCCTGTCACCATCTTGCTGGCAAGCAGAAGGAGGATCCCAGTGCTCTGCTGTGGCTACCACACCGCAACCTGTGGGTATTAGGATGCCACGAGCTGCAGGCGAGTCACAAAAGGCCCAGAGGTGTGAATGGCTCACCTGGTGGAATAATCAATGTTTCACCAGTATCATGGGATGACCTTGACAGGAGCAGGTTAATTGGATGAGTCATAGACTGAGAAACATCTTTTTAAAGTTTGGGAGGCAGAGTCTGGGAGATTTCGCTCCTACAGATACATGCAATTTTAAAGTGCCAATTTTTAGGAAGCGTAAAGGCAAAATTATAAAAACTAAAAGATCTTTAGATTAGAGAGCTTTAGGTGACATCACTTAAAAATGCAAAGGATAGTGTATCTAGTCTCAAAAAAATATAAGACAGGAAAGAGTTCGATAGCCTTTCGAGGGTGTTTGCAGCAAAACAGAACAGATATCAGGAGCTCAATGAAGGCAGAAAGGCACCACCTTACTTGTTTTCATCGCTTTGCAGAGACCCAGGTACTGTCTTAGGGCAGCTTCCGCATCTGGACCATCTTCTTGGGGCCCCATGGCGTCAAGATGTAAATTTGCCATCTATGGCCACTTGAGGGTGCTGCAAAGGTACAGGCCCCGTTTCCATTTCCAGCGCTCAGCGGGAGTAATTAACAACCGAGGATGCCCCCTGTGTCCCACTGGGTGGCACGAGAGCTTGCGGTTATTGGAAAAAGTAATTAAAAATAATAGACTTCACAGGATGAATCCCAGTCCCTAAAGCATAGCTACCTATGAAAGGAAGCCAGTTTCCTTCTGTCTGAGCTGGAGGGAAAAAGACAAAATCTGATGTGTCGTTTACACACTGCTCACTCCTTGGCCCGCCTGGGGAATATTGGGAAGAAGAGGTGGTGTTTCAGCCTCCCTGGTCAGAGCCTGTCTCCAAAGTGTCAGAGCAGGGAGAGCTGCCCCTTCAGCCTTCCACCCAAACCCGCCCAGCCCTGCAGACCAGTCCCCAGCTTAACATGCCCACCTGGCTCCCTGGCTCCCCTCTAGGGTACCCAGGGAAACAGACCGATCCCAAGTGCCCATGGAGGACAGAGCTGTGTTGGGCAAAGAGCTGCAGCCCAACCATAAGGACACTTGTCCTAACAGCCGCAGCTGGGCAGTAGCAGAAGTGCCCTGGGCAACTCAGGGAGACCGTGGCTCCTGGGACTTAGCGGAAGTGCTGGAGTAGGAGCTTCTTGCAAAGTCTGAACAGGCAATCCTGCGTTTTAAGGACTCTTCCATCATGGAGCATGTCCTGTTTCTCATGGTGTGGGTCCTCGCAATGGCCAGCATTGCCTACCGCTCCTCCCCGCCCTTCCAGATAACATGAATAATTGGAAAAGTCTTTGAACATTGTGTCTCCGTGAGGAAGGGGACCTGGGAGGATTTCAGGGACCCCGAAGTCCCATTCTCTTTTCATTATGTAACGTTGTACAGAATATTCTAGAATATTGGCACACTCTTCTCTAAAGGGCCAGAGAGTAACTGCTTTAAGACTCTGCAGGCCTTACAGTCTCCATCACAACTGCTCAACTCTGCCAATAATTGTCTCGAGCAGCTATGGGCAACTTGTAAATGACTGGATATGACTGTGTTTCGACAAAATGTTATTTTGGGACACGGAGATTTGATTTCGTATGATTTTCACATACCGCTGACTATTGTTTTCCTTTTATTTTTTTTCAATGATTTAAAAATGTGAGAACCGTTCTTAACTGGTAGGCTGTACGAAGGCAGGTGCTGGGCTGTATCTGGCGCCTGGGCTGGAGTCTGCTGGCCCCTGTACTGGGAGGCCATTAGAAACAGGAGAGCAGGGACTTCCCTGGCGGTCCAGTGGGTAAGACTCCGTGCTCCCAATGCAGGGGGCCCGGGTTCTATCCCTGGTCAGGGACCTAAGATCCTGCGCGCCGCATGGCCAAAAAACAAAACAAAACAAGAACAAAACAGGAGAGCAATAAAGCAGCCAGAGGAGTCCACGGCATGTGGGTCGTCCGCATCCCAGCAGGAAGCAGATGGCATACTCACGGGTGATGCGAGCGGGAAGGAGGGGACTCTTGGTGGAGGTGTAGGCAGGGTTTAGAGCCCATGAAGCGCCCAGGGACCAGCATGAGGGAGAGGCTGTTGCTGCCCTTGGATCTGAAGGCCAAGGAAAGGGAGCTGTTTCTGAAACCCACCAAGACCCACAGCTGTGAGAGCAGGTACCTGATAGAACTGTGGCCCATCAGGGAGGGAGCAGGGGGAACTGTGCCCCACTGACTGAATCCACCTGGGATGTGTCCATATTGGCTGGTCTCCTGGGGGTACAGAGCAAGACAGAAAAGAACAGAGAATGGTTCTGAAAGGACAGGTGGAGAATGACTAATAGGGGTTAGAATAATCAATATTCCAATAACATAGTACATAGTGCGTGTGTGTGTGTGTGTGTGTGTGTGTGATATGTAACATGCCCACCTTTATGAGCATTAAACAATCTGAGAAAATCTTCAAAATGGATATTTTGCTTGTGTTTCAAAGATTTAGACGACCTCACTTGGAATTGCAATGTGTTGCTGCTTTTATGTGACAGTCGCATTATTAAATGTTTGCCGTGAGATGAGAACACACTGCCTTTCTTTATGGAAATAGATTATAGCCATCCACGGGGAATGGGATTCCTGGGTGATAACAGGTTAAATATAATACTTCTCCTGCAGACAGGCACTAATCTCAGGGAGGCTGGGAGACAAATGGCAGTGGGTGGGGGTCTCTCCCACTGGGGACCCTGCACCTGGCCTGGGGGTGGCCTGCCCCTGGTCTGTAGACCTGGCCTGTGAGCAGTGGCCTGACAGATGTTTGAAATGGAAATATTTTTATGTTTTGTTTGACCTGCTTATCTGGGAGGTGCCTTTGATTGTTCAGTGAGGCTTTACTGAAGAACTGGGAACCAAATCAGAGTAGTACAATAGCCTTGCTTTAGGCACCTCTGTTCTTAGGGACCGTTAGTGGAGAATATTTTTCAGCGACTTTCCCTGCTTCCCATGCAGCAGGGCCAGCCTGTTCTTGGCCGTACGCCCTTGAGGCGTAGAGGCTGGTTTCTCGGCCCTATTTTGCTTGCTCCCAGGAATTCCCTGGGTTTTCCTGTGTCAAGACCATTGTGACCTGTTTTTTTTTTAAAATATTTATTTATTTATTTAGTTGCACTGTTAGTTGTGGCAGGCGGGCTCCTTAGTTGCAGCACATGGGCTCCTTAGTTGTGGCATACAAACTCTTAGTTGTGGCATGCATATGGGATCTAGTTCCCTGACCAGGGATCGAACCTTGGCCCCCTGCATTGGGAGCACAGAGTCTTATCCACTGCGCCACCAGGGAAGTCCCCCATCATGACCTTTGTAGTAGGAGAGGGGCAGGTACAATCTGGGATGTGCGGGAGCCCGAGTCCTTGGTGGTCCACCTCGGGAGGGGCTGGTGGGCAGCGTTGGGCTCCTCGGTCATCTCCCCTGCAAGTTGCAGACAGCCCTGAAATGCTTCAGGGGTGATGATTGTCGGAACGTCTTGAACCTGTTGCACGTATTCACCATATTTCTAACATCTTCTCTTCACTTTTAGACTCAAGAATCTTTAAACCCAAACAACTTAGAATACTGGATGGAAGATATTTATACTCCAGGCTACGACTCATTACTGAAAAGGAAAGAAGCCGAGTTCAGACGAGCCAAGGTCTGCAAGATCGCTGCTCTGATCGCTGCAGCGACGTGCACAGTCATCCTGGTCATCGTCGTGCCCATCTGCACGATGAAATCATGAGCCGCTGGACGTGCAACGTTGCCTACGGCTCATGACGACCGACGTCTCCCTCTGTAGTTTAAAATCACGTGCCAGTGGGGCCACGGTTTGTTGAAATAGAAATCACAGAGGCTTTTCTGCAAACACTGACGATGGCCTTCAGAAAGTATACATTCTAGAGAGATATCTACCTACCTATTAGCTTTGACTTAATTCCATGGATGAATTTTAAGAGTGCAATATCTTTTCCTACCAAAAGAATGTAATGGACTACCAGTAGATACAAACTGAATTCCAAGCAAAAAAAACAGAGGAAGATTAATTGGTTGGATTCTTTCCATTTTGATGAACTTTCATGGCGGGGAATATGTTATAGAGGAGATGGTTAATCCATGCCTTTTTTAGGGAAGCTAAGGGAGATAGCAAGATGAGAATAAAAAAAAAAAAAAGCATGGGTTCTCTTTCCCTTAATGTTCTTAGACCATCACTGGCAAAGAAACAGGGTATGTATCCATAAAGGGGGTTACTTCTCTGCTGACTTTTATCAAGGGCTACCGACTTTTCATTCTTGCCCTTCTGTCATCATTACAGTCTTCATTGCACATCTTCATGGAAACGTTCTGGACCTTCTTCCTGGTGCCCCGGGTAGGAAGGTGCTGGACTGTCAAATCAGGCATGGCGTGAAGTGTGCTCTCTGCTCAATAGGCCAAGGTATTCAGGCCAGGAGACCTTCCTGTGCCCACCTCAAGGTGTGGGAGAGTTGCTTGCACACGACGTACGATCGATATCTGAAAGTCACGGCATCCCAAAGGGTCTCCCATTCTTGCTCTGGTGTGTGGTTCCTCTCAATCTTCTGTCTCCTGGTGGTACCCGTTGCTCTGCTTCTCACACATGAGTTGAAGAATTTGGAACTTGTCCTTGTGCCTTGAAGAGTAGAGACAATGGCTGGACTTTCACATTCTAACTATAAACCACGGTTTCCATGCACCACTAATACCAACCATTTCCAATGGCTTTAAAAATTTTTTGAAAGCTTGTCAATAATACGACAAAGGCTGTGAGGTATTCTCAACTACCCCAACGCCTACTCCAGAGTTTTGAATACTTGTCAGCTGTGCAAAAAAAAAATGATCTATTTAACCGTTTATCTATCTATAATGTCTATCTAAATACCTAAGTTTGGTTTATTGTCATCTCTGTTAAATAACTTGAGAGCAAGGTTTCTCCAGTGTAAGGAAGCCGTTGTAATTTCATTAGAATTTGATCTCAGTTTCCACCTGCTGAATGGTGCTTTGACATAATTGGACGGAAAGAATCCTTTTCGGCATTTGATCCTACTGTCTTGTTACAGGTTAAAGGAAAACGATTGATAGAAACTAGCTACCTTAATTCTTCTGAGAACAAGGTGGATTATAAATAAATGCTGGTGGTAAGAATCATCACTCTGGATGATATAATGCACTCCGGAAAGAGAGGTTTGGGAAGCATCTCAGATTTTAAAGCAATAGGCGTTCAGCTTCCATCCTAAAATCTTCCAAATAATGCTTAGCTTGTTGGGTCGAATCCTATTGTTCACTGTAAAGGGCAGTCAGAACATTTCATGTTGTTAATAAATAAGGGATGGATGCTTTCATCTGTAGTGAACCTTCGTTTTTAGACGTCTTCATGTCACCTATTTCTAGTCTCACGTGTATGTACAGATTTTCAGCTAGGTGACTGCAATTTAAGCCTTAGTATGGAAAACTGAGGATTTATCATTGAAAATGAAAAAATATATATATTACTGTCTACTGTCAGAATTTTAGTCTTTTGGTGCTCTGTTTGGGGTTGGGCACATTCAGTAAGGTTGTTTCTTTCACCCCAAAAGGGATTCTAGATGAATACCCTCGGGAGCTGGGTGTTGCCATCCCAGCTCTCCTCCCAACCAGTACGGCTCTAGAACACATCCCAGTCCTGCCACTGTCACCTTTATCACAGGTTAAGCCACGAGAGCAGCAGAGATGGGTTCCCAATCTCTTGCTCTATGATTGGCAGAGAAGTGAAGATGCAGTTACCCAGGATAAGAAAAATTTGTCAGATCCCTTTCGGACTCCTTCATTTGCCAGGTAGGATCATGGTGGATGGACCAAACCACTATTGCCACTGCCCTTGGGTGAATCTATTCCTAATGGGCCCTGTTGGGGCCATGTGCCTAGCTCCGTAGGGAGGGCATGATTAGAAGCCCCACCCCACGCATGGAAGAGAAGGGACTGTAGAATTTTCTTCTACTATTTTCATATCTGGAGAGGTTGTGAAAGAAATTTAATCTTGCTCTAAGTCCAGTGTAGCTTTAAAATTCAGCTCAGCATCGTTGCCACGTAGTGGAAACATCCAGACCCGACAATACCCCTGGGAAACCACACAGTGGTGGCCCAAAGGCAAGGTGGTTTCCTCTGGAAAGGGATTATCCACGGCTTGAACCCTGATGGAGGCTTGGGGCCTTGGAATCTAGATAAGGTGAAGTTCACAGTTGGGTCCTTTCTCTGCATTGATCCCAAGCTTGTTACACCTTCTTTCCCTGGACCCCAGACTCACTCCAGTTCCTCCATCCTGTTTGCAGAAAGGGTCAAGACCAGAGTCTGGCCGGGAAGGAAGCATCTACCCATCCCTCTAACACCTGCCTCTAATCTCCTGCTGCTGTGAGCTCCCTGGAGGTGACATAGGGACTGGCCTGACTTCTGTAGTGGGCGCCAACTTCTACCACGCTCTCTGGCATTTTCACGTGAAGTATGATTTCTTGTGCCGAAACCAAAAATCACTACACTATCAAAACTCGCTTCATTTCTCTTGCATTTAAAAAAATGAACAATCAGATGTCGTTAAGGGATTGTTCTGAAATTAGATCTCTAGCCAATGATTAAAGTTGGAATCATTTCATCCTCTTTTTCATTCTGAATTTGCTTGGAACACAGCCTTGCAGAGAAGCAAAAAAATTTCCCAGCTCACAGTTTTCAGATATTTTACGCCAGTATCCTCTCCTTTAAACGGAAAATACAAGTCAAGCAAATCATACTTATGTCACCCATTACTAGCTGATCATAAATTGTTAGCATCTTAGGGCATGTAGCTATGTAGTTGGTATCTGCAAGGCTAGCTTGATAGATGTGCTAAAACTCACTGTTCTGAATGTGCCGTAAGTTCTGACACCCTTATTGGAATCAAGGCAGTGCTGTTTTTGTTTACAGTTTATCAATCTAAGAGCAATGGCACCTCGTTTTCTTAACAAAAAAAGCTCTGCCAATAGTAAATGATTCTGTTAAGTGGTATCAAAATGTGTGAATGTTGAAATTCAACATGCTTCATATTATAACCAACCTGCAAGAATATTGTGGTCAACTGTGTGAATACCAAATCAGAGTATACTGTATATTGTACTTCGGAAATTTGTATTTAAAGGCAAAAATATTAGGAATAGTTGGTATACTTGGGGAAAAGGGTATTACATATTTATTAAGTAACAATGAGAAATGCAACAAACTTCCTTATTTATGCCTTATGAGTAAAGGGGTGTGAAGTATTAGGTGAAGTTTTATGTGCAAGACTCTAAAGGAATGGGTATCCGTGAAGGCAGGGACTTGTCTTTTCTATGTTTGTTCTGAAAAGCTCTCAGCACACTCTTGGTGCTTAATCATTGTTATATAATACCAATCACTAAGCACATTTTTAGATCTTTTTTCAAATGGCTTGTGTAAAATTTGGTTAATGTATAATGGTTGGTTTGAAGCATCTGCCTCTCCAAATATAATCGAAAATAAACTGAAACCTGATAAAATAGCATGCCGTGAGATTTTATTCTACGCGTGAATTGTAAGTTGTCAGTTTCATGCACAGATCATAAGCGTCCAGCTTGATGCTTCTTCACAAAGGGAACACATCCATGTAATCGGCACCCAGATCAAAGACCAGAACATTCAAGCACCCCAGAAACCTCCCTCAGGCCCCCATCCAGCGAAAACCTTGCAAAGAAGAACTGTCCTGACTTTTAAAGGCACGTGTTAGTTTTGCCTGTTTTAAAGCTCTGTGTGAATGTATTTCATGCAGTGTGTACACTTTTGTATCACTCAACATGATGTTGTGAAAAACATCCATGCTGTGGTGTGTGGATGTAGTTTTCTCATTCTCATTGCACTGATTGTGAATATAGCACGATTTATTTATTCATTCCACAGTTGATGGACATTTGGGTGGCTTCCAGTTTGGGGCTGTGAATATGCTTGTATGTGCATTTCTGTAATGGGTATACCTAGGAGTAAAACTGCTGCATCATGAGATGTGCTTATGTTTTGCTTTAGTAGACACTGCCAAGAAGTTTTTGAACATGGTTCTACCAACCTACAGCCCCATGAGCAGTATATATGGGAGTTCCACGTGCTCTACATCCTACGAAACAATTGATACTGTCTGTCTCTCATCTGAGCCATTCTGCTCGGTGTGTAGTGGTATCTCATTGTGTATCTAATTTGCGTTTTTCTGGTCACTAATAAGACTTGCTACCTTTTTGTATGTTTATTGACCATTTAGATCTCATATTTTGTGGAGTGCCTGTCCACATTTCTGCCAGTTTCTATTAGGTTTTTGTCTTTTTCTTATTGATTTGTAGACATTCTCTACAAATTCTGGAAATGAGTCATTTGTCAGATATATACATTATAAATACGATTTTCCATTCTGTGAGCTGCATTTTCTACTCTTTTAACGGTGTCTTTTTGATCAGTGGAAGTTCTCTATTTTAACATAAAATTATTTTATCATTTTCTTCTTATGATTGGCAATTTGAGTCCTGTTTGAGA